>NC_057805.1:471940373-471948324 GCF_018294505.1 Triticum aestivum | reverse complement strand
TTAAAAAAAACCGATTCGGTTTATTTTTTTTCTAAACCCTAGTTTTTTTATAGATCGGTTTATTTTTTCGGTTTTATTACTTAGTGAACGTTCACCGACCCATTCGTTTTAACGAACGTGTTCGTCGGATTGTCGCTGTTAACGAACGTTCGTTCGTTTAACTGTTCGTCAGTTTTTCTTTTTCGTTGGAATTTTTCCGCGATTATTCCAGATCGCGATTTCTGATCAGATCTTCGTTTTCGTTTAACTTTTCGCTCGTTTATCGGAATCAGGCGATTCAAGCGCCTAGAGTTTCGTCTCAAAATTCTCTTTCCGTTTAACCTACTCAAACAAGTTTTTGCTACTGTAAAATTTGACCTAGATCCAGATTAGTAAACGAAGCTTGTTTCTTTCGCCGTTTGATTTTCGTTGCTTCGTTCGATTTGATTCTTTTTGCAAACCGGAGTTCTTAAGTTGAACTTTCTGGTTGGATATTTATTTGAGTTTTACCTGTGCATTAGATGAGTACTTATTGATTGCTTGTTTGTTTGCGATAGAGTACCCGGAGTGCGCCGCTTGCTACTTCGATTCTCTAGGTTACGCGGATCATCAGCAAGGCAAGTAACACTTTGATCATACTTTTCCATACCCAGTTTTTATTGCATTAGATCAATCCTCAAACATTGCATGGTTAGGATCTAATTAAACTGTGGGTATTGGGAAGTAGTTGAGGTAGTACCTATTACCTGTTTTATTTATCAAACCCTTGGGAGTTACTTCTACGTTTGCTTATATTGCCATGCTATGCTCGTAGACGTGGATTGGGTTTGAGAGATATTCACGACAGATGTGAGATTGTTAACTAATGGTTTACTTAAGGTGGCAACTAAAACTCACATCTGGGTGGATTGAGGAACCTGGAGAACCCAGTGCTGCCTGTATTTTTGGATATCCCGGAGTACCCGTGTGATCATCCTATGGACCGCCACCCAGGCTCAAAGGGATCATGAGATTATTCATGCTAGAAACTTCCGTGTGCAGCCACAAGCTATTATGGGCTCTAGCGTAGTTGATTAAGTTGTGTGAGCTCTTGAAGAGGTAGACTAGCAGATGTAGGGGATGTAGGTGGTACGGTCTACCCAGAGTAGAGAGTTAACGCTTCTGAAAGACCGTGTCTCGGTCATCCGTTACTCAAACATCATGCAGTGCGAGAATCAAGCGGAGGCAATCGAGTCTTGTGGGGAAAAGTGCACAAACCTCTGCAGAGTGTACAAACTAATCATGGTTAGCCGTGTCCCCGGTTATGGACAACTTGAGTATCTAGTACTTGGATTATCATGTGAATCTCATCACCATGTTACTTTAATTAATTTTGTTGGATTAATGATGATACTTAATTGGGATTGAGTTGGAGGTACCTTCTCAATGTTTCACAACCACCATGATAGTTAAATAAAATTTATTCCTTTGCAGTAGGGAAAAATTGGCTTTTCGCAAAACTGTAACCATAGAGCTTTCCACCAGCCATATATGCATGTAGTCTAGCCTTATTATGTTCATTATTCTCTATGTGTTACATTGCCAGCATATTCCATGTGCTGACCCGTTTTCGGGCTGCAACGTTTCATGTTGCAGACTTTTCAGACGACGAGTAAGGTGCCTTAGGTCGTGGTCTTATACTCAGTGATGCCGTTGGAGTTGATGGACTCACTTATCTTCGAAGCCTTCCGCTGTTATCGTTTTTAGATGGCCTTAAGCCATATTTATCATACTTATTCTCTCTTGAGATATTCGTTGTAATAAGTGTGTGATTGCTACTCTGTTATAAATCCTCCATTTGTACTGTGCGTGTCAGCATTACTGATCCAGGGATGACACTGGTGCACAGCAGCACAGACTGTTTGAGGTCTGGTCGCTACACAGGTGGTATCAGAGCACACGCTGACTGTAGGACATGACCACTAAGCTTAAACCCTAGAACACTTCTCTGTTCTCATTTCTGACCCCTCTCCACTTTCTACTCTTTTAGGAATGGCGGATGCAAGGAGCAAGTTCATGCAACCAGATGAAGATATGCCTTTTGGAAGACACTTTAAGGAAGTCACTAAGTACTTGAACATAGGAATACCAAGCATCACCGGAACCTACAACGCCACATTACCTGAAGAGGAGAGCTGGAAGATTCAAGTTCAAGTTCCAGGAAGGACGTTTGCGCCAGTCACTGAGCCTATAAAGTTGGCTTTTGAAGCACCAACCTAGAGTTTAGGGAAGAGCATGGCAGCCCACATCACTACGGGACGCATTGGAGAAGTCTACCACAGGGAGCTTAAAGATACTATTTATCAGATTTGTGGACGCCGAGACGAGCAATGGGAGATGATTAGCACCAAGAAGGATGGATCCATTGCAGCTTTCATCCATGAGCAAAACCAACACATTCGTCGCCAAGAGAACCAGATGTGCTCAGACAAGATAGATCTGAAGAAGGCATTGACGAAGATCAAGGAGCTGGAGGAAGAACTCAAGGCTACACGCGAGGATTATTTGGAGGAAAACGTCGCGCTAGTAGGGAAGAATGACGACCTGGAGAAGAAGATTGGAGTATTCATGGGAAATCCAGTGCCAAAAGCAGAAGATGATGAATGCGCTTGCCCGGATAACTACATCATCATCGACGACACCGACTCGGACCCCAGTGAAGATGACTTTGTTGATGAAGCTGGAGCAGATATCATGGAGTCTTCGACTGATCAGAATTTCTAGTAGACCACCATATCAGTAGTAGTTTTCCCCCATATATAGTATAGTTCAAGCACTTTTGTAACGCTAGTTAGATTGATGGTATGCCTTGTTTGAATTGATTGAGTGATATTGATTGTGTCTGTCTCATGAGCATATGGGTAGTGCTTTCTCTCTAGACCTCATTCTATTCTAAACTCTCATCTTTTCTAACCTATCAGATGCCTCCGAGACGTGACACCGAATTTGTTTTCCCACCGGAGATCACCCAGTTGATTCAGCAACAGAATGCCCTGATGCAAGTGTTAGTACAGAACCAAGGCAACAACAACAACAACCCACCACCACCACCTGTTGATCACTTAGCCCGTTTCTTGAGGCTAAATCTGCCGGTGTTTTCCAGCAGCACCGAGCCGATAGTTGCAGATGATTGGCTCTGCAAAGTTGGAAGGGATTTGGCCACTGCAGGATGCACAGATGCGGAAAGAGTGCGTTTTGCCGCACATCAGCTTGATGGACCCGCAGCATCATGGTGGGAGAATTACACAGCCACACATCCTATTGACACTGTCACATGGGACCAGTTTCAGCAAGCTTTCCGTACAGCCCATGTTTCAGCAGGAGCTATGGCTATGAAGAAGCGTGAGTTTCGCAACCTACGCCAAGGAGGACGCACCGTAGGCCAGTATGTGGAGGATTTCAGTAAGTTAGCACGTTATGCACCAGATGACGTTGCTACAGATGCAGCCAAGCAGGAGAAGTTCCTCGAAGGATTGAATGATGAGCTGAGCATGCAGCTAATGGTAGCAACCTTCAACAACTACCAGGAGTTGGTAGATAGAGCGCTCATGATTGAAGGGAAGCAGCAGCAGATTGAAAACCGTAAGAGGAAGTACGGACAAGGGAAGTATAATTCTGGAGCTCAGCAGAAGCCACGTTTTACCCCGAAATCGGGAGGACAGTTTCAGCATACCCATGGAGGAGGTAGTTCGCACAACCATAATGGACCCAAGAATGGTAATGGGAATGGAGGAAGCAACGGACAGAACCGCACCAACCCTTCAACCCTAGCCAAGAGGGATCTAAGTCACATTACTTGTTTCAAGTGCCAGAAGACTGGACATTATGCAACTGATTGTCCTGAAGCCCAGAATGGAAATGGCAATGGAAGCTCTGGGAAGAAGCCGAACCCTTTCAACAAAGGACATGTGAACCACGTGAGCGTGGAAGAGGTTGAAGCACAGCCTGATGCAGTAATAGGTAAGTTTATGGTTAAGTCATTTACTGCACTCGTTCTTTTTGATACTGGTGCATCGCATTCATACATATCAAAGGGATTTGTGGATAAGTATAAACTGCCCACCCAAGCCCTTAGGTCACCCATGTTAGTAACCTCGCCAGGACCAGAGTATATGGCTAGTTTATGGTGTGAACGGTTACCATTAAGGATTGGTAACTACCTATTTCCCTCAGACCTAATAATATTGGAATCGCAAGGATTGGATGTGATATTAGGCATGGATTGGTTATCAAAGTATGAAGGGAACATTGAGTGCGCCAGTAAGTCGATTTTGCTTACCACCCCAGAAGGAAGAAGGATTAAGTATGTATCCCGGCATGTGCCGAAGAGGACTCAAGTAAATTCCTTATCAGGAGTTGTACAGGAGGAAGTACCAGTGGTGAAGGATTACCCGGATGTATTTCCAGAAGAGTTGCCAGGCATGCCACCGGATAGAGACATTGAGTTCTTGATTGAACTTTTGCCAGGCACAGGGCCAATATCTAAGAGACCGTACAGGATGCCCGCAAAATATTTGGAGGAAATTAAGAAGCAGATTAAGGAGTTATTGGATAAAGGCTATATTCGCCCAAGTTCGTCACCTTGGGGATCACCAGTACTTCTATTGGAGAAGAAAGATGGATCGTTGAGGATGGTTATTGATTACCGTGGATTGAATGAAGTGACCATCAAAAACAAGTACCCACTGCCGATGATCAATGATTTGTTTGACCGCCTACAAGGAGCTAAAGTATTTTCCAAGATCGATCTACGATCAGGATACGATCAGTTAAAGATCCGAGAGCAGGATATACCTAAGACGGCTTTTACCACCAGATATTGGCTATATGAGTATACCGTTATGTCATTTGGTCTGACTAACGCACCTGCCTATTTCATGAACCTGATGAACAAAGTGTTTATGGAGTTTTTGGATAAGTTCGTCGTGGTGTTCATTGACGATATTTTAGTCTACTCCAAGAATGAAGAAGAGCATAAGGAGCATTTGCGTTTGGTACTTGAGAAGCTCAGAGAACATCAGTTATACGCCAAGTTCAGCAAATGTGAATTTTGGCTGAAGGAAGTTGGATTCCTCGGACATGTTATATCCGGAGAAGGAATAGCAGTAGACCCCGCCAAAGTTGACACGGTAACAAGTTGGGAATCACCCACGTCAGTTGGAGAGATCCGGAGGTTTCTTGGACTTGCAGGATACTACCGGAGGTTTATTGAGAATTTCTCAAAGATTGCAAAACCCATGACTGAGCTATTGAAGAAGGACACCAAGTTCAATTGGACTGAGGAATGTGAAGCTAGTTTCCAAGAGTTGAAGAAACGATTGGTTACATCACCAGTGTTGATTCCGCCAGATCAACGCAAGGATTATGAAGTTTATTGCGACGCTTCTCGTCGAGGACTTGGAGCAGTGCTTATGCAGGAAGGAAGAGTTGTGTCATATGCTTCACGACAACTTAAACCCCATGAGAAGAATTATGCCACGCATGATTTGGAATTAGCAGCCGTAGTGCATGCGTTGAAGACATGGAGACATTTTATCATCGGAAACCATTGTGAGGTGTACACGGATCACAAGAGTTTGAAGTACATTTTCACGCAGAAGGAGTTAAATCTCAGGCAGAGGAGATGGTTGGAGCTTATTAAGGACTATGATATGAGATTGCATTATCACCCAGGGAAGGCTAACGTAGTAGCAGACGCGTTGAGCCACAATAGCCATGTCAACACCCTCATGACAGGAGAGTTACCCCCGGAGTTAGCCGAGGATCTTCGCGAGCTATGTTTGGAGATAGTTCCAAGAGGCTATTTAGCAACATTGGAGATTCAGTCTACCTTGATGGAAAAGATCAGAGAAGCTCAGAAGACAGACAAGGAGATTGACGAGATAAAGGAAAAGTTGAGCAAAGGAAAAGCCAAGGGATTTCGTGAGGATGAGCACGATCCCTTATGGTTTGAGGACCGCGTTTACGTGCCCAATGATCCGGAGATCAGGAAGTTGATCTTGCAAGAGGCCCATGATTCACCGTATTCGATTCACCCAGGAAATACCAAGATGTATTTGGATTTGAAGGATACTTTCTGGTGGACCGGAATGAAGAAGGATATTGCGGAGTACGTAGCAGTTTGTGATGTATGTCAGAGAGTGAAGGCAGAACATCAGAAGCCACCGGGATTGCTACAACCATTGCCGATACCCGAATGGAAGTGGGATAAACTAGGCATGGATTTTATCACGGGATTGCCCAGGACTCGTTCAGGCTATGACTCAATATGGGTTGTAGTCGACCGTTTGACGAAAGTAGCTCATTTCATCCCAGTGAAGACCACTTACACCAGTGCTAAGTTGGCAAAGATATACATGACCAGAATCGTATGTTTGCATGGAGTTCCGAGGACCATTGTATCAGATAGAGGAACCCAGTTTACCTCGAAATTTTGGAATCAGTTACATGAGACTTTGGGAACCAGGCTAGAATTCAGTACAACCTTTCACCCACAGACAGATGGACATACCGAGAGAGTCAATCAGATTTTGGAAGACATGTTGAGAGCTTGTGCGCTAGATTATGGATCTAGTTGGGACGACAATTTGCCATATGCAGAGTTTTCTTACAACAACAGTTATCAAACCAGTTTGAAGATGGCTCCTTTCGAAGCTTTGTACGGAAGGAGGTGTAGAACACCATTGTTATGGGACGAAGTTGGAGACCGTCAGTTGTTTGGACCAGATTTGATTAAGGATTCTGAACAGAAAGTGAGGTTGATTCGCGATAGGCTCAAGGTAGCCCAGTCCAGGCAGAAGAGTTATGCGGATTCTAAATGTAAGGAGACAGTTCACGAAGTCGGAGACAGAGTTTATCTTTGAGTATCACCACTTCGAGGAGTGAAGCGCTTTGGAGTTAAGGGAAAGTTAGCGCCTCGTTTTGTAGGACCATACAGAGTTTTGGAACGTATGGGAGAAGTTGCCTACAAGCTGGAATTGCCTGAAGGATTGTCAGGAGTTCATGATGTATTTCACGTTTCCCAGTTGAAGAAGTGCCACGCAGAGATGGCTGAGATACCACTGAGAGATACAATGCCACTGGAAGCGATTCAACTGGAAAGTGATTTGACCTATGAGGAGAAACCAGTTAAGATTCTTGAGTATGCCAGCCGAGTCACCCGCAGTAAGGTTATCAAGTTTTGCAAAGTCCAGTGGAGTCACCATACGGAAGATGAAGCCACCTGGGAGCGAGAGGAAGATCTACGGAAGAACCACTCTCACCTATTTTCTAGCCAACCCAAATCTCGAGGGCGAGATTCATCTTAAGGGGGTAGGTTTGTAACATCCCAAATTTTCAATTTGGAATGTTATACATTAGATCATCATTGCATAGCATATTTTATTGCATTTTGGCAAATCCTCGATAAATCCTAAGCAACTCAAGGACCCTCGGAGAGAGTTGGGGATTTTCCCGATTTTTCATATTTGATTTTTATCAAATAATAAAATGAGGATTTTTGGTTTTAATTATTTTCTCTCCGAAAATATTTCATATTAAAATAAATGAGAGGAGAAAATATGACTTCTCCAAAATAATTGAAATATTGGAGGAAAAGTATTAAAATCAAATATTGGATTTTATTCGCAATTTTAATTGCATTAGAAAAAATTTGCACGTTTTCAAAACTGCAGTTTTGGGTCAAGAAAATGTTCATCTCGTTCTAATTATTTTAATTAGACGGGGAAAATTTGTTTTAACATTTTTGGATTTTTATTTATTTTTCTGTGATTTTTTTTAGATTCGGCGGATTTTAAAAAAAACCCGCGCCCGACTGGGCCGAGGCCCAGCCGAGCCAGGCCGGCCCACCTCCGTCGTCTCTCTCCCGCGCACGGCCGCCGTCGCCCGAGTCCCGCTCGGAGACGCCGCCCGCCGCCGCCTTGCCCCCTCCTCC
>NC_057805.1:471872583-471940246 GCF_018294505.1 Triticum aestivum | reverse complement strand
GAGCCTCGCCCGAGCCCCGCCGCCCCGTCGGAGCCTCGCCGGAGCTGCCCGCCGAGGTAGCCGAAGCCGCCGCCGCAGAGTCCGGTTTTTAAAAAAAACCGATTCGGTTTATTTTTTTCTAAACCCTAGTTTTTTTTATAGATCGGTTTATTTTTTTGGTTTTATTACTTAGTGAACGTTCACCGACCCGTTCGTTTTAACGAACATGTTCGTCGGATTGTCGCTGTTAACGAACGTTCGTTCGTTTAACTGTTCGTCAGTTTTTCTTTTTCGTCGGAATTTTTCCGCGATTATTCCAGATCGCGATTTCTGATCAGATCTTTGTTTTCGTTTAACTTTTCGCTCGTTTATCGGAATCAAGCGATTGAAGCGCCTAGAGTTTCCTCTCGAAATTCTCTTTCCGTTTAACCTACTCAAACATGTTTTTGCTACTATAAAATTTGACCTAGATCCAGATTAGTAAACGAAGCTTGTTTCTTTCGCCGTTTGATTTTCGTTGCTTCGTTCGATTTGATTCTTTTTGCAAACCGGAGTTCTTAAGTTGAACTTTCTGGTTGGATCTTTATTTGAGTTTTACCTGTGCATTAGATGAGTACTTATTGATTGCTTGTTTGTTTGCGATAGAGTACCCGGAGTGCGCCGCTTGCTACTTCGATTCTCTAGGTTACGCGGATCATCAGCAAGGCAAGTAACACTTTGATCATACTTTTCCATACCCAGTTTTTATTGCATTAGATCAATCCTCAAACATTGCATGGTTAGGATCTAATTAAACTGTGGGTATTGGGAAGTAGTTGAGGTAGTACCTATTACCTGTTTTATTTATCAAACCATTGGGAGTTACTTCTACATTTGCTTATATTGCCATGCTATGCTCGTAGACGTGGATTGGGTTTGAGAGATATTCACGACAGATGTGAGATTGTTAACTAATGGTTTACTTAAGGTGGCAACTAAAACTCACATCTGGGTGGATTGAGGCACCTGGAGAACCCAGTGCTGCCTGTATTTTTGGATATCCCGGAGTACCCGTGTGATCATCCTATGGACCGCCACCCAGGCTCAAAGGGATCATGAGATTATTCATGCTAGAAACTTCCGTGTGCAGCCACAAGCTATTATGGGCTCTAGCATAGTTGATTAAGTTGTGTGAGCTCTTGAAGAGGTAGACTAGCAGATGTAGGGGATGTAGGTGGTACGGTCTACCCAGAGTAGAGAGTTAACGCTTCTGAAAGACCGTGTCTTGGTCATCCGTTACTCAAACATCATGCAGTGCGAGAATCAAGCGGAGGCAATCGAGTCTTGTGGGGAAAAGTGCACAAACCTCTGCAGAGTGTACAAACTAATCATGGTTAGCCGTGTCCCCGGTTATGGACAACTTGAGTATCTAGTACTTGGATTATCATGTGAATCTCATCACCATGTTACTTTAATTAATTTTGTTGGATTAATGATGATACTTAATTGGGATTGAGTTGGAGGTACCTTCTCAATGTTTCACAACCACCATGATAGTTAAATAAAATTTATTCCTTTGCAGTAGGGAAAAATTGGCTTTTCGCAAAACTGTAACCATAGAGCTTTCCACCAGCCATATATGCATGTAGTCTAGCCTTATTATGTTCATTATTCTCTATGTGTTACATTGCCAGCATATTCCATGTGCTGACCCGTTTTCGGGCTGCAACGTTTCATGTTGCAGACTTTTTAGACGACGAGTAAGGTGCCTTAGGTCGTGGTCTTATACTCAGTGATGCCGTTGGAGTTGATGGACTCACTTATCTTCGAAGCCTTCCGCTGTTATCGTTTTTAGATGGCCTTAAGCCATATTTATCATACTTATTCTCTCTTGAGATATTCGTTGTAATAAGTGTGTGATTGCTACTCTGTTATAAATCCTTCATTTGTACTGTGCGTGTCAGCATTACTGATCCAGGGATGACACTGGTGCACAGCAGCACAGACTGTTTGAGGTCTGGTCGCTACACAGGCAAGCAGTCAGCAGACCCTGTGAATAGATTATAGATGAGGTAGAGAAGATGAGCATCACAAAGTACAGGAGTTTTGCAAAATGGATGACTTAAAAACTTAGTTTTAGTTCTTCACAGAAAGCATTTCGGAGCTACCGATTTGTAAACTCGGTGATACCGAAGCAGCTTTTGGAACCTAAACTAGTGAACTTGGTCAGACCGAGTCACAGTTTGGTGGTACCGAGACTGCTAGGGTTTCACAAAGAATCGAACTCGGTCACACCGATTTGCAATATTCGGTCAGACCGAAAACGCATGTGCTCTGGCCTAAGTCAAATCGATGAGACCAATTTCTACAACTCGGTCGATCCGAGATGAATTTGGCGGAGACCTAACACTAAATTTTCAAATCAAAACTAATCTACGGGACGTTTCGCTGGACAGGATGATTTCAATCGTGGCAAGAATCATGGCAAAGCAATGTGCTAAGAATCATAGTTAAGGATTAGCACAAAGATTAAGTTCATACCCTAGTTCGGTGGCGAACTTGCTACGGCGGCAACGGCGGGGCAGATTGCCGTTGACGGCGGCGGAGACCAGCGGCGGGAGGTCACTGGCGACGAGAGGACGATCCGGAGACCCGAGGAGGCAGAGAAGGTTATGCGCAGGCGAGGAGGTTCGGAAATGTTTCCAAAATTTGGCCCGTCAGTATATATAACCTGACCATGTCGGTGTGACCGAGTGGAACAACTCGGTGGCACCGAGATGCAAAACTGCAAGCAGTTACTGCAACTCGGTGTGACCGAAAGGTTCTAATCGGTTGCACCGAGATTGAAAACCCTAGATCAACTTAGTGACTCGGTAGGACCAAAAGGGATGAATCGGTCAGACCGAGATGCACAAAGAGGTTTTGGAGGTTTAAGTCTATGACGAATCAGGAAATCCGAGTGCTCCTCACACAGAGTGGTTCGAATCTAACTTGATCAAACTTTGTGATGTAGCATGAATAGAGTTTGAGACGAGGAAAGCATAGATAGCTAGAGGGAGTTCTTAGGCATTCTTGTCCATCCATTTGGCAAAAGAGAAAGAGCCAAACAATCAAAACAACAAATGGATGTCCTCGAATGAGTAAAATATGCATTCAACATGCTCACACAATGAAAATGGAAAATGAAATATGTGACAAAGCATGCACAAACACTCTAGCATCTATCAAGCAATTTGGCGATGACTAGGTCATCTACATATGAGTATTTTGACTTAGGAGTCAAATGAGAACATTTGATCATAGGTCATACTCATCGTTTAAGCACAAGTGGGGTTACCACTTTTACATAAAGCATTGTTGTGTTCACATCATTAGAGTTGCTTTAGCTCAATTGATTAGAGTAAAGCTCCCCCTAGATGTGATATCCCCCCTAAGAGGAATGAACTAACCTTGGGTTTTGTCGATGATGACTTCATGTAGGTGTTGAAGATGTAGATGCTCAATGGTGATGTAGATCATTCGGAGCAATCCTTTGGAGTGAGTTGCACTTTCAATACCTACACGGGTTAGTCCCACAAGGAACAAACAAGGATATCCATAGACATAGAGTGATGCATACACAAGATGATGTCCATGAAAGCATTAGGTTACCTTGTCCCTTGTCTTACCAACAAGAGGGTTTGTGACTCCTTGAACTTAGTGCAAGATATGGAAGTTGTTTGCACTTGTCCTTGCCAAAATGATAAATGTGAGGTATGTTGGCGGAGTCACCCTCAAGAACTCTCTAGTTCTTCTTCTTCTGGATCCACACCATCTTGATGGGAATCCTTGGAGTTGTAGTTGTACTTGATGAAGTAGAACTTGATGTAGTCTTGGGAACCCACTTGACAAAGGCCTTAGGTGCTTCTTCAAATGCATCAATTTCCTCTTGAAGCTTGTCCTTGCCTTTTTGCTTGTGGTCTTGTGGTGGAAGATCATCTTGAGCTTGTGTCCCGTTGAAAGAAGTAGGATCATACTTCTCTCGTTGAGGAACAAACGTCGTCTTGGGGTATTGATCTTCTTCCCACTCAACTCAATTTGCATTGAACTTTCGTTCAAAACCAGCACCTTGATTCTTCCAGTGTCTTCCTTGCTTGCGTACAATTTCCTCAAATTGCTTACTTCCGGCAAGGCTCTTGTAAACACCTTTCTCTATAATTCCCTTCAATAAGCTATTTTCTTGCTCAAGTGTAACTTGGCTAAGAGAATCATTAGTGGAATCAAGAGAACTACTAGAAGCAACAACATTGGATTTAGCATGATTGTTGTTACTACTAGATGAAGCATCTTTCTTGTTCTTGTTGCTAGATTTAACTTGTGGCATGTAAGTAGACAAGAGTAAACGCTTGGCAATGTAAGAAGAACTTTTCATGCAAAGATCATCATTGATTGCCTTTAAAAACTCATGCTCTTGCTCAAGGTTGAGCTTTTCAAAAGGTAGCTTCTCATGAGTCTTTAAAAGTTCTCGATGATCTTCAAAGGTAGTTTCATGAGCTAACTTAAGAGTGTTTAGTTCTTTAGTTAGACGCTCAATCTCCTTCTTATCATCATCATTCGTTTTATCTTGATTATCATGATTAATTGACGTTTCATCATAGTCTTCATCACTAGAGTTGTCAACAAGTAAATCATCATCACCTAGCAAATCATCTTCATCACTATTGAAATCAACATACTCGGGATGTGTTACCTTTGGACCTTTGGCCATGAAGCATCTTCCAATTCCTTCATTTGGTGAGTCAAATATGTCATAGGAGTTGGTTGACACAAGTGCTAGACCGGCAACACCTTCATCTTGAGTATATTCGGAGTCGGAGTGATAACTTCTTTCAGAGTGATGGTCGGAGTCGGAGCCGGATACCCATTCACCAACATGAGCTTGATGTCTTTTTTTGTGTAGCTCCTTGATGACTTATCCTTGAGTGACATCTCATGAGCAACAATTCTTCCAATGACTTCCGTTGGCTTGAGATCTTTGTAATTGGGCATCATTTGGATCAATGTGCACACGGTATCATATTTTCCATCCAAGGCTCTTAGGATCTTCTTGATGATGAATTTGTCGGTCATCTCTTCACTTCCTAAGCCGGCAATCTCATTTGTGATGAGAGCAAGCCTAGAGTACATTTCAGCGACACCTTCACCATCCTTCATTTTGAACTTGTCAAGTTGACTTTGAAGCACATCCAATTTGCATTCCTTGACGGAGTCGGTACCTTCGTGCATATCGATCAAAGTATCCCAAATTTCCTTTGCATTCTCAAGACGGCTGATTTTGTTGAATTCTTCGGGGCACAATCCGTTGAAGAGATATCACAAGCTTGAGCATTGTATTGTAGCATCTTCAACTCTTCCGCGGTAGCTTCACGGTTAGGTTCTTTCCCATCAAAGAATTCACCTTGCAAACCAATACACACAATAGCCCAAACGGCGGGGTTATGTCCAAGAATATGCATTTTCATCTTATGCTTCCAACTAGCAAAATTTGTACCATCAAAGTAAGGACCTCTGCGGTGGTAATTTCCCTCGCTATACGCCATACTCTCCTAGGTTGTGAAACCAAGGCTATGACCACCAAAAGCTATGGAAATCAAAGCAAATGGAGACCAAAGCTCTGATACCACTTGTAGGATCGAAATTATGTCTCGAGGGGGGGGGGGTGATTAGACTACTTGACCAAATAAAAATCTAGCCTTTTCCCAAATTTAGTTCTTGGCAGATTTTAGCAACTTAGCACAAGTCAAGCAATCAACCTACACATGCAATTCTAAGAGTATAGCAGCGGAATGTAAAACAATTGCATATGAAGGTAAAGGGAGGAGTTTGAGGGAGCAAACGCAATGTTGACACGGATATTTTTTATCCGTGGTTCCGATAGGTGGTGCTATCGTACATCCACGTTGATGGAGACTTCAATCCATGAAAGGTAACAGTTGCGCGAGTCCACGGAGGGCTCCACCCACGAAGGGTCCACGAAGAAGCAACCTTGTCTATCCCGCCATGCCCGTCGCCCACGAAGGACGTGCCTCACTAGGGTAGATCTTCACGAAGTAGGCGATCTCCTTGCCCTTACAAACTCCTTGGTTCGACTCCACAATCTTGACAGAGGCTCCCAAGTGACACCTAGCCAATCTAGGAGACACCACTCTCCAAGAAGTAACAAATGGTGTGTTGATGATGAACTCCTTGCTCTTGTGCTTCAAATTATAGTCTCCCCAACACTCAACTCTCTCTTATAGGATTGGATTTGGTGGAAAGAATATTTGAGTGGAAAGCAACTTGGGGAAGGCTAGAGATCAAGATTTATGTGGTTGGAATGGAATATCTTGACCTCGACACAAGTGTAGGTGGTTCTCTCTCAGAAAATATGTGTTGGAAGTGTAGGCATGTTCTGATGGCTCTCTCCACGAATGAAGAGTGGGTGGAGGGGTATATATAGCCTCCACACAAAATCTAACCGTTACACACAAATCACCAAACTCGGTGGGACCGATTCAAAGAACTCGGTCAGACCGATTTGGTTCATAATGTGACCGTTAGGCATTTCGGTGGGACTGACATGTCAACTCGGAGGGACCGATATCATTAGGGTTAGGGCATAACGTAATCTCGGTGAGACTGATTACACAAACTCGGTGAGACCGATTTTGGTAACAGACAGACAGAGAATTGGTCAGGCAAACTCGGTGGGACCGATTCACTCATCTCGGTTGAGCCGAAACGTTACGAAAAGGAAACAGAGTGTTTGCATTGCAATCTCGATGGGACCGATCGCTCATCTCGGTTTGACCGAAACGTTACGAAGGGAAACAGAGAGTTTGCAATCCCTTCTCGGTGAGACCGAGATCCCTATCGGTGAGACCGAAAAGACTAGGGTTTCTGGCAGTGGCTATGTCAACTGAACTCGGTGGCTACGGATGGAAAGAATCGGTGGGGCCAAGTTGGACTTTTGGTTTGAGACATATGTGGATATGAGAAAGTAGTGGAGGATTTTGGAGCATATCACTGAGCACTTTGAGCAAGAACCTCATTAAGCAACACCTCATCCCTTCTTAATAGTATTGGCTTTTCCTATAGACTCAATGTGATCTTGGATCACTAAAATAGAAAATGTAGAGTCTTGTGCTTTGAGCTTGAGCCAATCTTTTGTCCTTAGCATTTTGAAGGGTCCACTTTCTAATCCATGCCATGCCAATCATTGAGCTTTCCTGAAATATTTATCTTGGAATAGCATTAGCTCAATGAGCTATATGTTGTTAGGAATTACAAAAACCACCAAGGGATAGTTGCACTTTCAGAAGTGATCCATTATATCTAGGTTTCTCTCCTGTAAGCATACTAGGTTAACTCTCATCAAGCCACCAAGACCTTCACCGCCTTCTGCTACTTCTCGAGCTTGCGTTGATTTTTTCCTTGAAGAGGAAAGGGTGATGCAGCAAAGTAGAGATAAGTATTTACCTCAGTTAAGAACCAATGTATCAATCCAGTAGGAGGCACAAGCAAGCCTCCAATCTATGCACCTGCATAAACTAACAAACACTTGCACTCAACACGAAACAGGGGTTGTCAATCCCTTCACAGTCTCGAACAAGAGTGAGATCTAATAGAGATAGGTATAAAAGATAAATAAAAAGGCAAACTAAAGTAAATGTAAATAAATTGCAGAAAAGTATTTTTGGGTTTTTTGGTTTATAGATCTGAAAATATATGATGGAAATAGACCCGAGGGCCATAAGTTTCACTAGAGGCTTCTCTCTTGAAGATAGCATACAGTGGGTAAACAAATTACTGTTGGGCAATTGATAGAAAAGCGCAAAGTTATGACGATATCTAAGGCAATGATCATGAATATAGGCATCACGTCCGTGTCAAGTAGACTGAAACGATTCTACATCTACTACTATGACTCCACACATCGACCGCTATCTAGCATGCATCTAGAGTATTAAGGTCATAAGAACGGAGTAACGCCTTAAGTAAGATGACATGATGTAGAGGGATAAACTCAAGCAATATGATATACACCCCATCTTTTTATCCTTGATGGCAACAATACAATATGTGCGTCGCTACCCCTTCTGTCACTGGGTGAGGACACCGCAAGATTGAACCCAAAACTAAGCACATCTCCCATTGCAAGAAAAATTAATCTAGTTGGCCAAACCAAACCGATAGTTCGAAGAGAAATACAAATATATATTAATCATGCATAAAAGAGTTCAGAGAAGACTCAAATAATATTCATAGATAATCTGATCATAAATCCACAATTCATCGGATCTCAACAAACACACCGCAGAAAAGTATTACATCGAATAGATCTCCAGGAACATCGAGGAGAACATTGTATTGAAGATCAAAGAGAGAGAAGAAGCCATCTAGCTACTAGCTATGGACCAGTAGGTCTGTGGTAAACTACTCACGCGTCATCGGTAGGGCAGCAAGGTTGATGTAGAGGCCCGCCGTGATCGAATCCCCCTCCGGCAGATCGCCGAAAAAGGCCCCAAGATGGGATCTCATGGGAACAAAGGCTTGCGGAGACAGAAAATTATTTTGGTGGATGCCTCTGATGGTTTGGGAATATTTGAGAATTTATAGTGCAAAGATTAGTGTTGGAGGACTCCCGAGGGGCCCACAAGCCCCCAGGGCGCCTCCCCGAGGGGCGGCCTAGCAGGCTTGTGGCCTCCTCGGGAACCTTCTGCCCCCCTCTCCAAGTTCTCTGGATGTCTTCTGGTCCAAGAAAAATCATCGCAAAAGTTTTATTCTGTTTGGACTCCGTTTGATATTCCTTTTCCGTAAAACTCAAAAATAAGAAGAAAAAAAACAGAAACAGGCACTAGGCTCTAGGTCAATAGGTTAGTCCCAAAAATAATATAAAATATCATATTAATGCATATAAAACATCCAAAATAGATAATATAATAGCATGGAACAATAAAAAATTATAGATACGTTGGAGACGTATCACCTTCCTCTTCGCGGGTGAAAGATTATGGATGTCGCCTAGAGGGGGTTTGAATTGGCGCTTTAAAAAAAGGGATAACTGATTTGAGTAGGGTCACACTCGGCAGGTTTACCCCTAGTTTCCGAAAACACTTGTTCCTGCCCAAACCACTTTGTTCCTCTTATGCTTTTACCCTTTGACCGTTTGACCATCACTTTGAAAGCTTTATAAAAAATTCATACTAACTCAGAAAAATTCAAATAAGATATCAAAATGTTTAGAAAAGCATCACCTATATGTGCATGTCATTTGCATTCATGAAAAAAGTGTTGGCCAGTCGCCATCTCAGTTTTAGCTCATATGATCTTAGCATGAATAGTAAAATCTAAAGACATTCTAAAAATTCTAAAAAAAATTGGTGGCAAACTTTGACCAATGTCTTGAGTGTCTGCCAAGTTTCATAACGGAATGACATTCGTGGAAGTCGTGGCAAAAAACAAAAATCAATGCTCCAAAATTTATTTATTTTACCACGACTTCCACGAATGCCATTCCCTTATGAAACTTGGCAAGCACTCAAAACATTGGTCAAAGTTTGCCACCAATTTTTTAGAATTTTTAGAATATTTTTAGATTTTACTGTTCATGCTAAGATCATATGAGCTAAAACTGAGATGGGGACTGGCCATCACTTTTTTCATGAATGCAAATGACATGCACATATAGGTGATGCTTTTCTGAACATTTTGATATCTTATTTGAATTTTTCTGAGTTAGTATGAATTTTTTATGAAGTTTTCAAAGTGATGGTCAAACGGTCAAAGGGCAAAATCATAAGAGGAGCAAAGTGGTTTGGGCAGGAACAAGTGTTTTTGGAAACTAGGGGTAAACCTGCCGAGTGGGACACAACTAAGGGCACCAAATTAATTATCCCTTAAAAAAATTATGGTTAGGCTTGAACAAATGAGGAATAGAACTAGCGTTTAATTTGTCAAGCACAAAATCTAAAACAACTAGGCTCACCTGTGTGCACCAACAACTTATGCTAAGCAAGATAAACAACTAAGTTATAGCAAGATATCTAAATGAAACAATATGCCTATCACAAAGTAAGTACATATCTAAAGGGCTCGGGTAACAGATAACCGAGGCACATGGAGACGACGATGTATCCCAAAGTTCACACCCTTGCGGATGCTAATCTCCATTTGGAGATGTGTGGAGGCATAATGCTCCCCAAAATGCCACTAGGGACACCGTAATCTCCTCAAGCCCTTGCACAATGAAAGATGTCGTGATTCCATTAAGGGACCCTTGAGGGCGGTCACTGAACCCGTACAATTGGCATCCCTTGGGGACGGTCACCGGAACCCATACAAATTGCTCGGGGCAATCTCCACAACTTAATTGAAGACCCCGACACTTGCCCGGAGCTTTACACCACAATGACTGAGCTCGGCAACAACACCAACCGTCTAGGGCACCAAAACACCAAAGAGGAACAAGCTCTAGGGTGCCCAAACACACAAGAGTAATAAGCTTCTCAACTTTTCACTTCCACATATCACCGTGGAGAACTCAAGCCTATGCACCAAACGCAATGGCAAGGGCACACGGAGTGCCCAAGTCCTTCTCTAACAAATCCCACCACAACAACTAATGCTATGGAGGAAAATGAGAGGAAGAACAAAGAAGATAACACAAATAACTCCAAGATCTAGATCCAAGGGGTCCCCCTCACATAGAGGAGAAAGTGATTGGTGGAAATGTAGATCTAGATCTCCTCTCTCTTTTCCCTCAAGGACTAGCAAGAATCATTGGAGGGATTGAGAGATAGCAAGCTCAAAGAAGGTTAGGAATGGGGGGATAACACGAGCTCAAAGAATAAGAACCATTGGGGAAGAAGACCCCCTTAAATAGCCCCCCCCCCAAATCCAACTGTTATGCCCACTGGCCGTGCTCAAGCTGTACTACCGCTTGGAGAGCAGTGCTACCACTTAGCATGGTCAAAGAAACCCAATGAGACACAAAATTAAGGGCGGTAGTGCAATCAGAGCGGTACTACCGCTCGCTTGGAGCGGTACTACCGCTCCACTGCCACTCTACTACCGTGAAATTCATGATGAGTTACAGAAGCACTTTCCCAAGAGGAAATAGTTGCGGTATAACACAACGGAGGTACCGCATGAAGCGGTACTATTGTGGTGCCGAGCGGTACCACCGCTTGGGTGCAGCAAAAATGCCCAAAAAAAATAGAGGCAACAAGTAAGACCGAAACCGTTATATCTTTTGCATACGGGCTCCAAAATCAGGAAACTCAAGCTTGTTGGATAGACGACGACAAATACTATCCAATAGTGACATGATATATTAAGAACTAGCAATGGAGAAGACATGCCCACAGGATAAGGAAGAGGACCTTCCCTAAGAATGAATCGACAAACTCTCCAACACTGAAACTCAAACATGATGCTTGCGAACTCCGCTTTCGATGAGCTTGAGTTCGGAAAGAAGAACACAAAATATAAAACATCACAAAGAGAAGAGCCAAATAAGAACCAAGAAATATGATGCAAAATATGCAATGGTTTGAGATCTCAATGAATGACATGATCAAACTACTCACTCGAGAGCCCCCCTTTGATGGTTCATCTATCGATCCTACAACCCGATCTCTCAACTAAAATCATGAGACCGGTAAAATAGAAAATCTATCAAGGTCAAACCTTTGTCTTGTGCATAATCCACTTGATCTAGATGATGCCGATCTTGTGCTCCTCAAATTGGACCACCTTTCTTGATTGCGTAGGCTCGATGAAGACTAGGAGATTGCTCCCTATACTCCACTATGGGTGAGCCACTCTTCGGCACATCTTCACAAGTCCATTGTCACCCCAATGGACGGCAAGCCTCAAGCACATGATCTCTTCGTGATGCTCCACTTGAACTTGCACAACACGGTGCCTAACCCCACATGGAACCAACAGACAAACAGACCAGTGGTTAGTACACAAAGCGTAATGGACAATTCATACCATATCGTGAGATGCCTTGATCACACTTGGTACATATTCTACGCTTTGTGTGTTGATCAACTTGAATACATGATGACCCACAAGTATAGGGGATCTATCGTAGTCCTTTCGATAAGTAAGAGTGTCAAACCCAACGAGGAGCAGAAGGAAATGACAAGCGGTTTTCAGCAAGGTGTTCTCTGCAAGCACTGAAATTATCGGTAACAGATAGTTGTGTGATAAGATAAATCGTAACGGGTAACAAGTAACAAAAGTATCTAAGGTGCAGCAAGATGGCCCAATACTTTTTGTAGCAAAGGAAAAGCCTGAACGAACTCTTATATAAAGCAAAGCTCTCCCGAGTACACATGGGGATTGTTGTCAAGCTAGTTTTCATCAGCTCATATGATTCGCGTTCGTTACTTTGATAATTTGATATGTGGGTGGATCGGTGCTTGGGTGCTGCCCTTCCTTGGACAAGCCTCCCGCTTATGATTAACCCCCCTCACAAGCATTCGCAACTACAGAAGAAGAATTAAGGTAAACCTAACCATAGCATGAAACATATGGATCCAAATCAGCCCTTACGAAGCAACACATAAACTAGGTTTTAAGCTTCTATCACTCTAGCAACCCATCATCTACTTATTACTTCCCAATGCCTTCCCCTAGGCCCAAACAATTATGAAGTGTCATGTAGTCGACGTTCACATAACACCACTAGAGGAGAGACAACATACATCTATACCAGTATAAAAAGACCCAAAGAGGCATATCCGATTAATCTAGGCCATCAAATCATGTCAATCCAACGACCTAGACTGCTTCAACGTCGAGCGCTCAACACGTTTAGCGTGCAGTTAATTTCATGCCAAAAATAGTGCTAATCACATAATAACACACAAATAATATCCTACTTAATATCCGCATGCACTTAATATACTTCCAAATTAACGTGCATTGCACGTACACATTGACTAGTCTCATCCAAATATCGAACGAATAACAAATTCACATGATTACTTATAACAAGACTTCTCCCATGTCCTCAGGAACAAACGTAACTACTCACAAAGCATATTCATGTTCATAATCAGAGGAGTATTAATTATCATTAAGGATCTGAACATATGATCTTCCATCGAATAAACCAACTAGCATCAACTAGAAGGAGTAATCAACACTACTAGCAACCCACAAGTACCAATCTGAGGTTTTGAGACAAAGATCGGATACAAAAGATGAACTAGGGCTTGAGAGGAGATGGTGCTGGTGAAAATGTTGATGGAGACTGACCCCCTCTTAATGAGAGGATCGTTGGTGATGACGATGGCGATGATTTCCCCCTCCCGGAGGGATGTTTCCCTGGCAGAACAGCTCCGCCGGAGCCCTAGATTGGTTCTGCCCAGGTTTCGCCTCGAGACGGCGGTGCTTTGTCCTGAAAGCTTCCTTCTGATTTTTTCCAGGTCAAAACACACCATATAGCAGAAGATGGGCGTCGGTGGCCTGCCAGGGGGGCCCACAAGGATGGGGGCGCGCCCTGGGGGTAGGGCGTGCCCTCCACCCTTGTGGCTGGCTGGTGGCCCCCTCTGGTGCTTTCTTCGCCAAACATTTTTTATATATTCCAGAAATATTCTCTGTGAAGTTTCAGGACTTTTGGAGTTGTGTAGAATAGGTCTCTAATATTTGCTCCTTTTCCTGTCCAGAATTCCAGCTGCTGGCATTCTCCCTCTTCATGTAAACCTTATAAAATAAGAGAGAAAAGGCATAAGTATTCTGATATAATGTATAATAACAACCCATAATGCAATAAATATCAATATAAAAGCATGATGCAAAATGGACGTAACAACTCCCCCAAGCTTAGACCTTGCTTGTTCTCAAGGGAAAGCCGATATCGGAAAATATGTCGACATGTTTAGAGATAGGGGTGACGATAAAATAAAATACGGACATGAGGGCATCATGATCATCTTAAGAACAACAATATATAATGCCATATAATTTCTTATGCTAAAGTAACAATTCGTTCACAAGGTAAAGTATGAATCAGAAACCTCATTGAAAACTAACAAACTATGATCTTAGTCATTGAAGCAATTGCAATTTATCATAACATCAGAAAGAGTCGATTCAAGAGCTTTTCAGCAAGTCCACATAGTCAACTATCATTTAGTCTTTCACAATTGCTAACACTCACGCGATACTTATCGGTACAAAGTTTCAATCGGACACCGACAAAGATAGGGGCTTATAGTTTCGCCTCCCAACCTTTTACCACAAGGGTAATGTCAACAATAATACTTTATGAAAACCTACATCCGAGTGGATATATATATCCAGATCTTTCCAACACACAGAGCTTGCCAAAGGAAAAAGTGTAAAAAGGAAGGGTGATGATCACCATGACTCTTCTATAAGGGTAGACGATAAAAGTAAAAGATAGGCCCTTGGCAGAGGGAAGCAGAGGTTGTCATGCGCTTTTATGGTTGGATGCACAAAATCTTAATGCAAAAGAATGTCACTTTATATTGTCGCTTGTGATAAAGACCTTTATTATGCAGTCCGTTGCTTTTATTTCTTCCATATCACAAGTTTGTATAAAGCTTATTTTCTTCATACTAATAGATCATACATATTTAGAGAGCAATTTTTATTGCTTGCACCGATGACAACTTACTTGAAGGATCTTACTCAATCCATAGGTAGGTATGGTGGGCTCTCATGGCAAGACTGGTTTAAGGGATGTTTGGAAGCACAAGTAGTATCTCTACTTGGTGCAAAGAATTTGGCTAGCATGAGAGGGAAAGGCAAGCTCAACATGTTGGATGATCCATGACAATATAACTTCTATTCGGATATAAGAAAACATAACCCATTATGTTGTCTTCCTTGTCCAACATCGACTTTTTAGCATGTCATATTTTAATGAGTGCTCACAATTACGAAAGATGTCCAAGATAGTATATTTATATGTGAAGCCTCTCTTTCTTTCTTACTTTCTATTAATTGCAACAATGACCAAAACTATGTTTGTCAACTCCCAACAACTTTTATTCATCATACTCTTTATATGTGAAGTCATTACTCTCCATAAGATCAATATATGATCTTTTTATTTCCTTTTATTCTTTTTTATTTAATTCCCTCAAGATCATAGCAAAATAGCAAAGCCCTCAACTCAAAACTACTCTTTATTATATATCACTCACAGACTTGATTACATAGATAGAGATCGAAACAAAATTCAAAGCTAGATCATACTAAAAACCAATGTTGAGGATATCGCTTATCGTTATCGTCTCAGTCAGCTAGGGATTAGAGATTTATCAGAAATTGGCCGATTAATCGATTTTATCGGTCGACTATTAATCGGACAATTTTTTGCAAATCTCAGGTTCCCAACACTAAAATACGCTATATTCAACACCAAAACAATATTTGATAGAAGTGTTACCTTGATTTCTAGCCTTTGAATCCTCGTATAATTGCAAACAAAATAGGAAAATTGTACATATTCCATAACAAGGTCCACAAAACATAAGTAAACATAGTTTTTGCAAACATCATGCTATGAATAGGTCTGGTTTATCGGTAAATTCCCGATAAATCGCTTGTCAGAATGATAAATCGGTCCAAAAGATAAACGACAAAGATAAGGCATAATCTTGTCAGTCACCCCCCAATTAGTGATAAATCAGAAGATTAATCGGTGAATCGGAAGATTTCTTGAACAATGCTAAAAACTTAATTCTACTAGATCAAGATATGACCAAAAGGATCGAACTAAGAAAAACTTTTAAGAGAAAGATGTGATGGTGATACGATACCGGGGCACCTCCCCCAAGCTTGGCAGTTGCCAAGGGGAGTGCCGATACCCATGTATTTATGTCCCTTTCTTCGGGGGTGGTGATGATGGAGTTTTTGATGTTGTATGCTTCTTCCTCAGCTTGCGCTTGAGGATAGAATTTTCCTCCCTTAAGTCATCGATCTCCCGCTCAAGCCTTAATATCTTTTTACACAGTTCCTGTTTGTTTTCCTGCAAGAGACGAAAAGGGATAAACTCGATCTTAGGTTTCATTGCTTTACTAGGGAGACTTGACTTTTTGAACTACACGTGCATGTCCCCAGGTTGAGGTAGTGGGACTTCTTCATCTGAGCTTATCTCCTCCTTTCCCTTAGGATCATAGTATTCTTCTTCCTCCATGGTCCAACCACAATGCTCCAAATCCTCATAGACTTTGGGGTCTGCAATGTAATCAGCTACATAGCTTTCTCCCTCCGAATCTTGTGACGACATATTGCTCTAAATCTGCTGCAGAAACAACTCAAAACGAAAACGGGGGATTTTGCCGTGGTACGGTGGTCAAAACTTTGGGGAGATTATATAATGAATTTTTACCGACCATAAGAATTACTGTGCAAGAAAACGGAGTCCGGAGGGCACACGAGTGGCCACAAGGTCGGGGGGTGTGCCCAGGGGGGTAGGGCGCGCCCTCCACCCTTGTGGTGGCCTCGTGTCTTTTTTGGACTACTTTTAATTTTCCTATTTTTTTAAATATTCCAAAACAGAGAAAAATTGCTATTGGAAATGTTTTGGAGTCGGTTTACTTACCGTACCACATACCTTTTCCTTTTCGGAGTCTGAAACATTCTGGAAAGTGTCCCTTATGTACTCCTCCGGTGTTACGGTGTCAATAATATTGGTCTCAATATTTATGGGAGTACGTGAGATATAAAGTTTGATTCTTTGATCGTTTACCACCTTGGGATTTGTGCCTTCGGCGTTGTTGATTTTTATGGCACTGAAACGATAGACCTCCTCGATAATGTAGGACCTTCCCATTTAGAGAGAAGCTTTGCTGCAAAAAATCTTAAATGAGAATTGTATAGCAAAACATGATCACGTACATTAAACTCACGCTTTTGTATCCTTTTGTCATGCCATCTTTTAACTTTTTCTTTAAACAATTTGGCATTCTCATAGGCTTGGGTTCTCCATTAATCAAGTGAGCTAATGTCAAATAACCTCTTCTCACCGGCAAGTTTGAAATCATAGTTGAGCTCTTTGATAGCCCAATATGCCTTGTGTTCTAGTTCGAGAGGTAAATGACATGCTTTTCCATAAACCATTTTATAAGGAGACATACCCATAGGGTTTTTATAAGCAGTTCTATAAGCCCATAATGCATCATCAAGTTTCTTAGACCAATTCTTTCTAGATCTATTAACAGTCTTTTGCAAAATCAATTTAATCTCTGTATTACTCAATTCTAGTTGACCACTAGACCGATGATGATATGGAGATGCAATTTTATGGTTAACATCATACTTAGCCAGCATTTTATGAAAAGCACCATGAATAAAATGTGAACCACCATCAGTCATTAAATATCTAGGGACTCCAAACCTCGGAAAAACAACTTCTTTAAGCATCTTAATAGAAGTGTTATGACCAGCACTATTAGTTGGAATAACTTCTACCCACTTAGTAACGTAATCAACATCAACTAAAATATGTGTATACCCATTAGAGGAAGGAAAAGGTCCCATATAATCAAAGCCCCAAACATCAAATGGTTCAATAACAAGTGAATAATTCATAGGCATTTCCTCGCGTCTACTAACATTGCCAATTCTTTGGCATTCATCACAAGACAAAACCAACTTATGAGCATCCTTGAAGAGAGTAGGCCAATAAGAACAAGATTGCAATACCTTATGTGCAGTTCTATCTCCCGCATGGTGTCCTCCGTAGGCCTCAGAGTGGCACTTGCGTAGGATCTGTTCCTGTTCATGCTCAGGCACACAACGTCTAATGACACCATCTACCCTTCTTTATAAAGGTGTGGATCATCCCAAAAGTAATGCCTTAAATCATAGAAAAACTTTTTCTTTTGCTGGTATGTGAAACTAGGTGGTATAAATTTAGCAACAATGTAATTAGCATAATCAACATAACATGGAGTATTACGAGAAGCATTTATGACAGCTAATTGTTCATCAGGAAAGCTATCATCAATAGGCAGTGGGTCATCAAGAACATTTTCTAACCTAGACAAGTTGTCTACAACGGGGTTCTCAGCTCCCTTTCTATCAATAATATGCAAATCAAATTCTTGTAGCAAGAGAACCCATCTAATAAGTCTAGGTTTAGCATCTTTCTTTTCCATAAGGTATTTAATAGCAGCATGATCATGTGAACAGTTACTTTGGAATCAACAATATAAGATCTAAACTTATCACACACAAATACAACTGCTAAAAATTATTTTTCAGTAGTAGCATAATTTCTCTGGGCACTGTCTAGAGTTTTACTAGCATAATGAATAACATTCAATTTCTTATCGACTCTTTGTCCTAGAACAACACCAACAGCATAATCACTAGCATCACACATAATTTCGAAAGGTAAATTCCAATCAGGTGGCTGAACAATAAGTGCAGAAATCAAGGCTTTCTTAAGTATTTCAAATGCTTCTACACAATCATCATAAAATACAAAACGAACATATTTTTGCAAGAGATTAGTGAGAGGCCTAGAAATTTTAGAGAAGTCTTTAATAAACCTCCTATAGAAACCAACATGACCAAGGAAACTTCTTATACCTTTGATATCTTTAGGACACGACATCTTTTCAATAACATCTACTTTAGCTTTATGAACTTCAATACCTCTTTCAGAAATTTTATGCCCCAGGACAATACCTTCATTAACCATAAAGTGGCACTTCTCCCAATTCAAGACAAGATTAGTTTCTTCACATCTCTGCAAAACTCGATCAAGGTTGCTTAAGCAATCATCAAAAGAAGTTCCGTAAATGGAAAAATCATCCATGAAAACCTGAACAATCTTTTCACAAAAGTCAGAGAATATATCAGTCATGCATCTTTGAAAGGTAGTAGGTGCATTGCATAAACCAAAAGGCATACGTCTATAAGCAGAGGTACTGAAAGGGCAAGTAAAAGTGGTCTTCTCCTGATCATCTTTCGACACGAGTATTTGAGAAAAACCAGAATAACCATCTAGAAAGCAAAAACGTGTATGTTTGGATAATATTTCTAGCATTTGATCAATAAAAGGAAGAGGGTAATGATCTTTTCTAGTAGCTTTATTCAATTTGCGAAAATCAATTACCATTCTATAACCAGTCACTGTTGGCGAACATAGCATGCAATTTCAAAAAAATTCATACGATCACGCAAGATCTATCTAGGAGATGCATAGCAAAGAGAGGGGGAGAGTGTGTCCATGTACCCTCATAGATCGAAAATGGAAGCGCCAGGATAACGCGGTTGAGGTAATCGAACGTTTTCACGATCCAACCAATCTAGTACCGAATGTACGACACATTCGAGTTCAGCACACGTTCAGCTCGATGACGTCCCTCGAACTCTTGATCCACCAGAGGATCGTGGGAGAGTTTCGTCAGCACGACTGTAAGGGCATCTTATCCCTTAGTTGGTTTTGGTGATTGATGACAATGCTTTTGCGGACTAATCATGTGCATCAAATATTTCAGATATATTGACTAGGCACAAGATGATTGGGTTCCCCTCAAAGGCTATAGAAGACGGCGTTTCTCTTCGGTTCTTTTTGGTGGTATTGAGTCATAGGGAAGCCGTACTATTAAGAGGGGGTCTGCTTTGGAAAGGTTGGGTGGATTCATCACGTACACATCGTCCCTTGCACCTCCTTTCCTCTTGCCTTTGGAGCATCCTAAGTTTTCCGTGCCTATGCAATTATAGCTCTTGTCTGCCGAACTAGGAAGTGCGGTAGTACCGCTCGTCAGAGCGGTAGTACCACAGGACCTTGCGGTAGTACCGCCCCTGGTGCGGTAGTACCGCAAGGCCCCACGGTAGTACCGCTTATAGTGAGCGGTAGTACTGTGGTCCCTGCTTAGTTCCGCAACTTCGCGGCTGTAAGGGGCGGATGTAATTTTTTACATCCGCACCTAGCGTGGTAGTACCGCGGCTGGCTTACGGTACTACCGCGTCGGGTTTTTGCATCGACTCCAACTCTGCGGAAGTAGCCACGGATGTAATTTTTTATATCCGTGCCTTCCCATCCCTGGACAGCCCCTGCCTTGCGGTAGTACCGCAAGGGGGTGCGGTAGTACCGCGCCAGCAGTACTACTGCCCTCTGCCGTAGTGCTGTGTGGCTGTTCTGGTCTCTGCTGCGTGGGCGGTAGTACCGTGGGGCTCTGCGGTAGTACCGCGTTCCCCTGCGGTAGTACCGCGCCTCAGGTGCGGTAGTACCGCGTGCCCCTGCGGTAGTACCGCGCCTCAGGTGCGGTAGTACCGCGCTGCGCAGGCTGAGTTGGTGGATAACGGTTGGATTTGTTCTCCCACTATATAAGGGGTGTCTTCCTCCTCTAGTTGACTACCACTTCTACCTCCAAGCTCCATTGTTTCTCTAAGCTCCATTTTCGCCCGATCTCCTTCCCTAGCCAATCAAACTTGTTGATTCTCTAGGGATTGGTTGAGGAGGCCCCGATCTACACTTCCACCAAGAGATATTTGAATCCCCCCACTAATCCCTTGTGGATCTTATTACTCTTGGGTGTTGAGCACCCTAGACGGTTGAGGTCACCGTGGAGCCATAGTCCATTGTGGTGAAGCTTCGTGGTGTCGTTGGGAGCCTCCAATTAAGTTGTGGAGATTGCCCCAACCTTGTTTGTAAAGGTTCGGTCGCCGCCTTCAAGGGCACCAATAGTGGAATCACGACATCTCGCATTGTGTGAGGGCGTGAGGAGAATACGATGGCCCTAGTGGCTTCTTGGGGAGCATTGTGCCTCCACACCGCTCCAACGGAGACGCACTTCCTCTCAAAGGGAAGGAACTTCGGTAACACATCCTCGTCTTCACCGGCTCCACTCTTGGTTATCTCGTGCCTTTACTTGTGCAAGTTTTTTTGTGCCTTATCTCCTGCTTGCGTGTATGCTTATAGTTGTTGCATCATATAGTTTGCTCACCTAGTTGCATATCTAGACAACCTACTTTGATGCAAAGTTTAAATTGGTAAAGAAAAGCTAAAAATTGTTAGTTGCCTATTCACCCCCCTCTAGTCAACTATATGGATCCTTTCAACGACGGCGTGGTGACGGTGATGGTGATGTGATCCGCGTAGGGCTTCGCCTAAGCACTACGACGCTATGAGCGGAGGAGTAAACTGTGGAGGGGGCACCGCACACGGCTAAGAGAACAACTGTTGTGCTTTGGGGTGCCCCCTGCCCCCGTATATAAAGGAGGAGGGCAGGAGGCAGCCGGCCTAAAGGGGGCGCGCCAAGGGTGGAGTCCTACTAGGACTCCTAGTCCTAGTAGGATTCCTCCTTCCTTTCCGGAGTGGGAAAAGGGGAAAGGGAGAGGGAGTAGGAGAGGGAAAGGGGGGCGCCGCCCCCTCCCCTTGTCCAATTCGGACTCCCATGGGGGGCGCGGCCACCCCTTGTGGGCTGTCCCCTCTCTCTCCTATGGCCCATGAGGCCCATTACCTCTCTTGGGGGGTTCCGATAACCTCCCAGTACTCCGGAAAATATCCGAAACTATCCAGAACTATTCCGATATCCGAATATCATCGTCCAATATATCAATCTTTACCTCTCGACCATTTCGAGACTCCTAATCATGTCTGTTATCTCATCCGGGACTCCGAACAATCTTCGGTCACCAAAACACATAACTCATAATACAAATCGTCATCGAACGTTAAGCATGCGGACCCTACGGGTTCGAGAACTATGTAGACATGACCGAGACACATCTCCGGTCAATAACTAATAGCGGAACCTAGATGCTCATATTGGCTCCTACATATTTTACGAAGATCTTTATCGGTCAAACCGTAATGACAACATACGTTATTCCCTTTGTCATCGGTATGTTACTTGCCCGAGATTCGATCGTCGGTATCCACATACCTAGTTCAATCTCGTTACCGGCAAGTCTCTTTACTCGTTCCGTAATGCCTCATCCCGCAACTAACTCATTAGTCACATTGCTTGCAAGGCTTATTATGATGTGGATTAACAAGAGGGCCTAGAGATACCTCTCTGATACTCGGAGCGACAAATCCTAATCTCGATCTATGCCAACCCAACAAACACCTTCGAAGACACCTGTAGAGCATCTTTATAATCACCCGGTTACATTGTGACGTTTGATAGCACACAGGGTGTTCCTCCGGTATTCGGGAGTTGCATAATCTCATAGTTAGAGGAATATGTATAAGTCATGAAGAAAGCAATAGCAATAAAACTTAACGATCATTATACTAAGCTAACGAATGGGTTTTATCCATCACATCATTCTCCTAATGATGTGATCCCATTCATCAAATGACAACACATGTCTATGGTAAGGAAACATAACCATCTTCGATTAACGAGCTAGCCAAGTAGAGGCATACTAGGGACACTATGTTTTGTCTATGTATTCACACATGTACTAAGTTTCCGGTTTAATACAATTCTAGCATGAATAATAAACATTTATCATGATATAAGGAAATATAAATAACAACTTTATTATTGCCTCTAGTTCATATTTCCTTCAGTATCCCACTTGCACTAGAGTTAATAATCTAAATTACATTGTAATGATTCTAACACCCATGGAGTCTTGGTGCTGATCATGTTTTGCTCGTGGAAGATGCTTAGTCAACGGGTTTGCAACATTCAGATCCGTATGTATTTTGCAAATCTCCATGTCTCCCTCCTTGACTTGATCGCAGATGGAGTTGAAGCGTCTCTTGATGTGTTTGGTTCTCTTGTGAAATTTGGATACCTTTGCTAAGGAAATTGCTCCAGTATTGTCACAAAAGATTTTCATTGGACCCGATGCACTAGGTATTACACCTAGATCGGATATGAGCTCCTTCATCCAAACTCCTTCATTTGCTGCTTCTGAAGCAGCTATGTACTCCGCTTCACACGTAGATCCCGCCACAACGCTCTGCTTGGAACTGCACCAACTAACAGCTCCACCATTCAATATAAATATGTATCCGGTTTGCGACTTAGAGTCATCTGGATCAGTGTCAAAGCTTGCATCGACGTAACCATTTACGACAAGCTCTTTGTCACCTCCATAAACGAGAAACATATCCTTAGTCCTTTTCAAGTATTTCAGGATGTTCTTGACCAATGTCCAGTGATCCACTCCTGGATTACTTTGGTACCTCCCTGCTAAACTTATAGCAAGGCACACATCAGGTTTGGTACACAGCATTGCATACATGATAGAACCTATGGCTGAGGCATAGGGAATGACTTTCATTTTCTCTCTATCTTCTGCAGTGGTCGGGCATTGAGTCTGACTCAACTTCACACCTTGTAACACAGGCAAGAACCCTTTCTTTGACTGATCCATTTTGAACTTCTTCAACACTTTATCAAGGTATGTGCTTTGTGAAAGTCCAATTAAGCGTCTTGATCTATCTCTATAGATCTTGATGCCCAATATATAAGCAGATTAACTAAGGTCTTTGAATGAAAAATTCTTATTCAAGTATCCTTTTATGATATCTAGAAATTCTATATCATTTCCAATCAATAATATGTCATCCACATATAATATTAGAAATGCTACAGAGCTCCCACTCACTTTCTTGTAAATACAGGCTTCCCCAAAAGTCTGTATAAAACCATATGCTTTGATCACACTATCAAAGCGTATATTCCAACTCCGAGAGGCTTGCACCAGTCCATAAATGGATCGCTGGAGCTTGCACACTTTGTTAGCACCTTTAGGGTCAACAAAACCTTCTGGTTGCATGATATACAACTCTTCTTTAAGAAATCCAAGAAGGAATGCAATTTTTACATCCATTTGCCAAATTTCATAATCATAAAATGCGGCAATTGCTAACATGATTCGGACAGACTTAAGCATCGCTACGGGTGAGAAGGTCTCATCGTAGTCAACTCCTTGAACTTGTGGAAAACCTTTTGCAAGAAGTCGAGCTTTGTAGACAGTAACATTACCGTCAGCGTCAGTCTTCTTCTTGAAGATCTATTTATTCTCTATGGCTTGCCGATCATCGGGCAAGTTAACCAAAGTCCATACTTTGTTCTCATACATGGATCCCATCTCAAATTTCATGGCCTCAAGCCATTTTGCAGAATCTGGACTCATCATCGCTTCCTCATAGTTCGTAGGTTTGTCATGGTCTAGTAACATGACTTCCAGAACAAGATTACCATAACACTCTGGTGCGGAACGTACTCTGGTTGACCTACGAGGTTTGGTAGTAACTTGATCTGAAGTTTCATGATCATCATCATTAGCTTCCTCACTAATTGGTGTAGGCATCACTGGAACTGATTTCTGTGATGAACTACTTTCCAATTCGGGAGAAGGTACAATTACCTCATCAAGTTCTACTTTCCTCCCACTCACTTCTTTCGAGATAAACTCCTTCTCTAGAAAGGATCCATTCTTAGCAATAAATATCTTGCCTTCGGATCTGTGATAGAAGGTGTACCCAACAGTTTCTTTGGGTATCCTATGAAGACACACTTCTCCGATTTGGGTTCGAGCTTATTAGGTTGAAGCTTTTTCACATAAGCATCGCAGCCCCAAACCTTAAGAAGTGACAGCTTAGGTTTCTTGCCAAACCACAGTATGGCGTCATCTCAACGGATTTAGATGGTGCCCTATTTAACGTGAATGCAGCTGTCTCTAAAGCATAACCCCAAAACGATAGTGGTAAATCGGTAAGAGACATCATATATCGCACCATATCTAATAAAGTACGGTTACGACGTTCGGACACACCATTACGCTGTGGTGTTCCAGGTGGCGTGAGTTGCGAAACTATTCCACACTGTTTGAAATGAAGACCAAACTCGTAACTCAAATATTCGCCTCCGCGATCAGATCGTAGAAACTTTATTTTCTTGTTACGATGATTTTCCACTTCACTCTGATATTCTTTGAACTTTTCAAATGTTTCAGACTTATGTTTCATTAAGTAGATATACCCATATCTGCTCAAATCATGTGTGAAGGTCAGAAAATAACGATACCCGCCGCGAGCCTCAAAACTCATCGGACCGCATACATCAGTATGTATTATTTCCAATAAGTCACTGGCTCACTCCATTGTTCCGGAGAACAGAGTCTTAGTCATCTTGCCCATGAGGCATGGTTCGCAAGCATCAAGTGATTCATAATCAAGTGATAACAAAAGCCCATCAGCATGGAGTTTCTTCATGCGCTTTACACCAATGTGACCTAAACGGCAGTGCCACAAATAAGTTGCACTACCATTATTAACTTTTCATCTTTTGGCTTCAATATTATGAATATGTGTATCACTACGATTGAGAATCAACAAAAATAGACCACTCATCAAGGGTGCATGACCATAAAAGATATTACACATATAAATAGAACAACCATTATTCTCTGATTTAAATGAATAACCATCTCGCATCAAACAAGATCCAGATATAATGTTCATGCTCAACGCTGGCACTGAATAACAATTATTCAGGTATAAAACTAATCCCGAAGGTGGATGTAGAGGTAGCGTGCCGACGGCGATCACATCGACCTTGGAACCATTTCCAACGCGCATCGTCACCTCGTCCTTAGCCAATCTTCGCTTAATCCATAGCCCTTGTTTCGAGTTGCAAATATGAGCAACAGGACCAATATCAAATACCTAGGCGCTACTATGAGCATTAGTAAGGTACACATCAATAACATGTATATCAAATATACCTTTCACTTTGCCATCCTTCTTATCCGCCAAATACTTGGGGCAGTTCCGCTTCCAGTGACCAGTCCCTTTGCAGTAGAAGCACTCAGTTTCGGGCTTAGGTCTAGACTTGGGCTTCTTCCCGGGAGTAGCAACTTGCTTGCTATCCTTATTGAAGTTCCCCTTCTTCCCTTTGCCCTTTTTCTTGAAACTAGTTGTCTTGTTAACCATCAACACTTGATGCTCCTTCTTGATTTCTACCTCCGCAGCTTTTAGCATCGCGCAGAGCTCGGGAGTTGTCTTTTCCATCCCTCGCATATTATAGTTCATCACGATGCCTTTATAGCTTGGTGGCAGTGATTGAAGAACTCTGTCAATGACACTATCATCAGGAAGATTAACTCCCAGCTGAGTCAAGTGGTTATGGTACCCAGACATTCTGAGTATGTGTTCACTGACAGAACTATTCTCCTCCATCTTGCAGCTATAGAACTTGTTGGAGACTTCATATCTCTCAACTCGGGCATTTGCTTGAAATATTAACTTCAACTCCTGGAACATCTCATATGCTCCATGACGTTCAAAACGTCTTTGAAGTCCCGATTCTAAGCCGTAAAGCATGGCACACTGAACTATCGAGTAGTCATCAGCTTTAGTTTGCTAGACGTTCATAACGTCCGGAGTTGCTCCTGCAACAGGCCTTGCACCTAGCGGTGCTTCAAGGACGTAATTCTTATGTGCAGCAATGAGGATAATCCTCAAGTTACGGACCCAGTCCATGTAGTTGCTACCATCATCTTTCAACTTAGCTTTCTCTAGGAATGCATTAAAATTCAAGGGAACGGTAGCACGGGCCATTGATCTACAACAACCACTAGTACGCATCGGTCCTATACAAACGGTTTTTAACCCCTTTCCACGACGGCGTTTGGAACAGTCGCCTAGTGAGTGTGGGCTATAGGGGGGGTCCTTCCCACACGACCCAGAAACCATCGTGGATATGCCCTCCTGGCACACATGCTCGGCAAAATGAGGTCGTGTGCAACCGGCGAGCGCTCAAATACGAAAATACGTACAGTAGAGCTAAAAAAATACAATTATACGGCGAAATTATTTCCGGTCGCAAGTGCATCCCACACAGTCAGTCCCCGCTAAACGTTTCCGTTCGTATGTACATCCCACATAGTCGCTCCAAGGAAAATGTTTCCGTTCATAGGTACATCACACACAATTTTTCCCATTAAATCGTTTGCGTTATTGAATCTACCACACATGGTTCGTAGAAGAAACTGTGTGGCAAAGGCTGTCCATCACACTCAGTTTTTATGTGGTAAACATTTGCGCCAGGTGGACTAACTCAAACAGTTTTCAAGAGAAAGTCGTGTGTGATTGTTCATTGATCCAACACGGTTTATTCCTAGAAACTGTGTGCGTTTGTCGGAGTAAATGACCACTGGTAGCCTAACCGACTCCCCTGGCTCTTCAAGAAATTATCGGGCCGATCGAGCCTTCAAGCACCCAAAGCACAGGGCCGCCTTCCCCTGGCCGGCTATCTCAAAGGCCGACTACTGAAAGGCGACCCGGCCCTAAAAACCCTCCCGAAGAGAGCTACAAGATGGCTGGCTCCAAGAAGCCGGCTACAAGAGGACCGACTCCCAGAAGTCGGCCACAAGAAGACCGGCTCCCGGCAAGCGGCCAAGATCGCACCCTCAAGGGCTGCACCCACATAACGGTGACGAGACGGGGCGTGGCTACAGTACAGCTTGCCACCCCCGAATCCCGGAGCACGCGTGGCCACAGTGCGCCGTACGGGTCGGCCATCCCCCGTCCGGCGCGGCACTGTTGCCATGTTGACCCTGACGCCACCCACGACAGACTGTCAGTACGGCCCACGGGCGGCGGGCCCCTTCAGCCAGAGAGATGCTCGAAGACGGCCAAGCCTCCCCCAGTCGGCCTGGGGCGTAGCCGGCTCCCAATAGCCGGCTACCTCCCTCCCTCGAAGTATGTGCATCATTAAGGAGACAAGACGAGGTGAGGCTACAGTGAGAGCCCGCCAGGCGGCGGCACTATAGCCATGCTTACCTCGGCAAAGCCCTCGTCATCAGGGCGAGGCTACAATAACCAGCCGCCGGCGAGACCCCCAGGCGGTGGGGCCGGCCTGTCGGCAAAGAAGCCGGCAGCCGGCGGGACCCACCACTCGGCGGGCCCCAGCGGTCGGCGGAGAAGCCGGCGAATACAGACACTGACGGCTAGGACCCGCGTCCAGCCGGATTACCATTGTCCCCCTGGGGGGTAGGCCTATATAAACCCCCCGGGGTACCCATGCAAAGGGTTGATCTTTTAGAGTTTTAGACACCACATAGAGAGAAGATGAGAGCTAGCCTTTCCCTTCTTCCTCCTCTAGCCATACAGCTCAAGGAGCCACTTGTAGCCACTTGTGTTGATCTAGTGATCATGTGGAGACCCCGCAGAGCAGGACTAGGGGTGTTATCTCCACGGAGAGCCCCGAACCTGGGTAAGATTCGTCGGCGTGCATGTCTTCGCCTTATCCCGTTTCCAGGCACCGGCGATGTCTTACTGGCTCCCACAATGATAAGCCACCCGTTGGCATAGGTCGCACCTACCACCCGACATTTGGCGCCCACCGTGGGGCCAGGTGCACCATCGTTCAGAGACCTGTTCTGGACGGGAACCCTTTTCCTTCCCAGCGAGCGTAGCCAGCCCGGCACGCCCGATGGCGCTTGCCCCAACGTGCTGCAAGGCGTCGACGACGCCTGCGCGGCGAGCTGCCTCGCCGATCTTCTTGGCGAGGCTCGCATCTCCGACGAGCCTGCGTCCGACGCGGGCACACACTGCCCCGAGAGCCTCCTCGACCAACGTCTCCAGCGAGCCTGCTGCTTACCTTGAGTCGGTCGGCTCCACCGACCCGATGCTTGTCGACTCCGACACGGCATCGCTTGACGCCTTCCCCACCAACGTGGTGATCATCGATGACCCTCTTCCTCGCGCCGACAGTGGCATCAACGCTGTCACCGAGGTGCTGGTCATCAGCCACGGCGCCGCCTCAGGCGAGAACGCCCATGACGCCCTACAAGCGGCGCTACACGACTTGTCCGCCCCCATCCCGTCCGACTCCGACGCCGAGACACTGGAGGCTCGCCGCCTCGCCCTCATCGCGGAGGGCCAGAAGATAGCATCCATGAGACGCCTCACTGAGGCTCACCAGCGCGAAGTCGACCGCGCCGCCTTTGGTACGCCGCCTCCTGGCGGGCCGAGCCGAGCCGGCATCGTCAAGAAGCGCGGCGCGGCCATCGCCAGCATGCTGGGAGCAGACCGCCCAGTCTATGCCACGCCACTCGAGAACCTACGTGCCGCTCAGGCGGCCGTAGACGAGCTGAACGGGCTGGGGGCCGACGAGCTCCCCTACATGACTAGACGCATTCAGCAGCTGATCGACGCGGCCGCAGAGCGGCATGAAGCCAGCGCCTGCACTGAAAGCCCCCCCCCCCACGCCGAGAGCATGGCGCGACATCCCGAATGCCGACTTCAGACGGCGCCCGCGCGAGAAAAGACAAGGAGCCGGCTGCTAGCCGCAGTTGGACTCGGCTCACCATCAAGCGCGACGCAGAAGGCCGCCCCCGAGCTGTGGAACGACGAGGTGATCCGCCTCCTCCCCCGCCTCGTGGGGAGAGATATCCCACCCTGCCACCTGTTACGCATCTGACTCTCGGCGGTCGACTAGGCCACCGCGAAGGAGTCCGCGAGAATGACGTTCGCCACCGGATCGACCGCCTAGCGCGATCCCTGGTGCTAGAAGAAGAAGATGATGTCGGCCCGCCTTGCTTTGGCCCCTGCATCCGCGACGAACCCTTCCCCAAAGGGTTCTCGCTCCCAAGAGACACGCCAAAATACAACGGGTCCGTGAAGCCGGAAGACTAGTTGATCAACTACTCCACCGCAGTCCGCATGGCGAACGGCAACAGACGCGTTGCCGTGAAGTACGTCCCGCTCATGCTTCAAGGCACGGCACGTACTTGGTTGAACAGCCTCAAGTCCTACAGCATCAACAGATGGCTAGACTTCACGGAAGTCTTCATCCGCAATTTAACCAGCACGTACAAGTGGCCTCCCAAGCCCCGCCAGCTCTCCTTGTGCGTCCAAGGGCTCAGGGAATCAACTCGCGACTACCTCACGCGTCGGGCCGAGCTCCGCAACTCCTGCGAAGGGGTGCACGAGGTTCAAGCCATGGAGTACTTCACCGCCGGGTGCCGAGAGGGCACCCTCCTCAAGCACCGACTCCTCTGCGACGAGCCGACTACCCTCGACGAGCTGCTGACCATAGCAGACAAGCACGCCACGGCCGACTCTTCAATGAAGACCGAGCTTTGAGTGGATGCCTCTGGAAAGGTGCTCGCTCCGGCTCCCAAGACGCCGGCTGGTGACTCCAATCGACGCCCTTACCATAACGACAACAAGCGCAAGGCCCCCATGCCGCCTTCCACCAGTCGGCAAGTAGCCACAGTCGAAGACGAACAACCTGAAGAGCGGCCCATGCCCAAGAAGTAGAAGGGCGGCAGGCCGGCTTGGTAGCCGGCTTTCTCCTACAAGCAAGCCCTTGATGCCCCCTACAAGTTCCACAGTGGCGCGAAGCCGTCCAACCACACAACTCGGAAGTGTCATTGGCTCACGCGGATCTCCAAAGGCGAAGGGCTGGTGCCGCCTCCACCTGCTGGCCAGCCGCCTCCAGCCCCTCAGCAGCCGGCTGCTCGACCAGCAGTCGGAGCCATTCAAGACGAGTTCCCAGACGAGCACGCCGCCTACATCGTCTTTACAAGCCAAACTGAAGACAGGCACAGTCGGTGCCGACAACACCAAGAAGTCAATGCGGTCGCCTCTAACAACCCAGAGTTTATGCATTGGTCTGAGAAGCCTATCAGCTGGAGCCGGGCCGATCACCCAGAGGTGATGCCGTCTCCCGGCTCTTATGCATTGGTGTTGGACGCCACCCTCGCGAGAGAAAGGCGAGCTGCCCGTTTCTCCCGTGTACTGACTGACGGTGGGAGCATCATCAACATACTATTCCGCAACGCCATGGAGAAGCTGAACATCAAGACGAAGCAACTCATGCCAAGCCGGACTGTGTTCCATGGCACCGTACCCAACCTGTCCTGATCACCAATCGGCAAGATCAAGATGGATGTTCTCTTCGGAGACAAGGATCACTTCCGCCGAGAGGTAGTCTGGTTTGAAGTGGTGGATCTAGAGAGCCCTTACCATGTGTTGCTTGGCCGACCTGCCCTGGCCAAGTTCATGGCTGTGCCCCACTACGCCTACCTCAAGATGAAGATGCCAAGTTCAAAGGGGATCATCACCATAGCCGGAGACTACAAGAAGTCCTCCGAGTGTGCTGCAGCCAGCAGCCGGCTGGCCGAGTCCCTCATGATTGCTGAAGAAAAAAAGATGCTGGACCGAGTCGTGGCCATGGCCGGCAAGTAGCCGGCCCTGTCCCCTGACCCGAAGGAATATGATGCTCAAGGCTCCTTCCAGCCGGCCAAGGAAACAAAGAAGATACCTCTGGACCCAGAGAACCCGGAGAGGTTTGCCGTCATTGGAGCAAACCTGGACAGCAAATAGGAAGGCAAGCTCGTCGATTTCCTGAGTGAGAATCGGGACATCTTTGCATGGTCCCTAAAGGACATGTCGGGTGTTTCGAAGGATTTCGCCGAGCACAAGCTACACGTCCGAGCAGACGCAAAACCAGTCAAACAACCCCTCCGCCGACGGTCGGAGGAAAAGAGAAGGACCGTAGGAGAAGAGATAGCCCGGCTTCTGGCAGCGGGCTGCATTATGGAGGTGTTTTTTCCAGAATGGCTTGCCAACCCGGTCCTTGTATTGAAGAAAAAGAATAAATGGCGCATGTGTATAGATTACACCAGCCTCAACAAAGCCTGCCCCAAAGATCCGTTTGCCTTACCTCGAATTGATCAAGTGATAGACTCCACAGCCGGATGCGAGCTGTTGAGTTTCTTGGATGATTACTCAGGCTACCATCAGATCAAGTTGGATCCAGCCGACTGCCTGAAGACCGCCTTCATCACACCATTCGGAGCTTTCTGCTACCTGACTATGACATTCGGCTTGAGAAATGCCGGTGCCACTTTTCAGCATTGCATGCAGAAATGCCCGCTCAAGCAACTCGGCAGAAATGCCCACGTCTATGTAGACGATATTGTGGTGAAGATGGAGAAGCGCGGCACCCTGCTGGAAGACCTCAGAGAAACATTTGACAACTTGCATCGGTTTCAGATCAAGCTCAACCCTGAGAAATGCGTGTTCGGAGTACCAGCAGGCCAGCTTCTAGGCTTCTTGGTCTCCGAACGAGGAATCGAGTGCAACCCAGTGAAGATCAAGGCCATAGAGAGAATGGAGAATCCTACCAAGCTGCGAGACGTCCAAAAGTTTACCGGGTGCCTGGCCTCCCTAAACCGCTTCATCAGCCGGCTAGGAGAGAAGGCTCTCTCCCTGTACCGACTCATGAAAAAGTCCACCCACTTCGAGTGGAACGACCAAGCAGACCAAGCTTTTCACGAGTTGAAGAAGATGCTGACCACGCAACCTGTCTTGGCGGCGCCGACTGAGAAAGAGCCCATGCTCCTTTACATTGCCGCAACTACCCGAGTGGTCAGCACAGTTATTGTGGTCCAACGCCTAGAAGAAGGCCGGGCTCAGTTAGTCCAGAGGCCGGTGTATTATTTGAGCGAAGTACTGTCCACCTCGAAGCAAAACTACCCGCACTACCAGAAGATGTGCTATGGAGTATACTTTGCCGCCAAGAAGCTGAAGCCCTGCTTTCAAGAGCATCCCATCACGGTCGTATGTACTGCCCTGCTTGCCGAGATCATAGGCAGCCGGGATGCTTCCGGCCGGGTGGCCAAGTGGGCCATTGCGCTGGCTCCTTACACGATCTTCTACCAGCCTCGCACCGCCATCAAGTCCCAAGCGTTGGCCGACTTTCTTGTCGACTGGGCCGAGACCCAGTACCTACCGCCGGCTCCCGACTCCACTCATTGGCGGATGCACTTCGATGGATCCAAGATGTGCACCGGCTTGGGAGCCGGCATCGTCCTCACCTCTCCCAAGGGCGACAAACTCAGATACACATTGCAAATTCATTTTGCCGCCTCCAACAATGTGGCCGAGTACGAGGCGCTCATACACGGGCTCCGGCTAGCCAAAGAGCTTGGCATCCGCCGGATCCTGTGCTATGCCGACTCGGATTTGGTAGTCCAACAATCATCCGGCGACTGGGACGCCAAGGACGCAAACATGGCGAGCTACCGATTCCTCGTTCAGCAAATCAGCGGATACTTTGAAGGATGCGAGTTCCTCCACGTGCCATGGGCCGACAACGAGCAAGCAGATGCCCTGGCACGAATCGGCTCCACCCGACAAGCTATACCAACCGGCGTCTCTCTCCAACGCCTCCTCAAACCGTCTCCAGAATCAGACTCCATCTTCATACCGCCTGCCCCTGATGCAATCGGATCCGACTTGGGGAACCCAACAGGCGGCTCGGGGACTTCGACAGGTGTCACGACCGGTTTTTCAATAAAATATTTATTGAGAGACCAATCCCTTTTACGGACCAGTAAAGAAGAATTCCTTCTCACTGGTAGACAATATCTTGGTCACAGAAGAAAAATACGAGGAGTACTGAATATAATACAAGGTTGAGCGGAGACTGCTCAACAATTTATTAGATGAACGCCGATAAAACATAACGGCGGATAGGGTGGCATGACTACTAACTCACGATAACAACGGTGGTGGAAATATCACCGCGAAGTGGGTGATATGACTCCTGAAAACTACAGCTCTTCGAGCGTCGGAGTGAGGCTCGAGGAGACTTATTGCGGGTGGCGGAAGCGTATATAATACAAGTGGCCAATATCCGGGATCGCATAGGATTGACTGGGACTCCTCTAGGCGTCGGACGCACTATCAAACTCTTCATCAGAGAGATCGCCTTCGTCAACATCTGGCCAAATCAACAAGCCAGGTGAGTACTATGAAAGTACTCGCAAGACAGATCGGACATAAGATATAACAAATGTAAACATGAAGCATATGAACAGATTAACAAGAGCGTTCAGACATAGAGATAATAATGCATGGGAAAATAACAGAGAAGTCGGGCGGTAGTCCTCCCGAAATCCCAAAATAAATATTGGGTGCCAAACGAGGGTCTGAATGACTCCTCGAGAGGAAACTGCAAGAATAATAATGCCGCAGTCGGGCGTCAGGGCGACACCACATAAAGGGCTTATAAAAGGAAATAAAAGATAGTGCATGCCACAGTCAGACGTCTAAGCGACATCACATAAAGGGCTTATATCAAAAGTAAATAATCAATATGCCACAGTCGGACGTCTGAGCGACATCACATAAAGGGCTTATATTGGGAATAAAAGACAAACATGCCACAGTCGGACGTCTGAGTGACATCACATAAAGGGCTTATATTGGGAATAAAAGACAAACATGCCACAGTCGGACGTCTGAGCGACATCACATAAAGGGCTTCATAACTTAACATCTTATTAGCTCAAGAATTTAAATCATATCCAGAGAATAATCAGGCATGAGATAAACAACAGGGTTAGTCCATCCACAGGAGTAACGTTCAGCTAAGTCTACTACTCATGCTCACTTACCGGAAAGAAGAACCAACCACGAGGACTTGACATAGATATGGATACACTGATCACGATACTTGACCATGGATACGATGACTCGAAAGGATTTGACTCTGCAGAGTTTGTACTTTAACCACAGCCAACGGATTTCAGTAGTCACGGGGACTTGTTCCGTCTACGGTGTTTTGGAAAAAACACGTCTAACCAGTACACACCCATTCAACATTCCAAAGCCAGGAATCACCCTCGGCAACGTTCAAGAAAAACCTTGAGACGGGGAGACTACAACCTCGCATAGCATGGGATCAAAATTTCTATACGCGCGCTCTAAGGGGTGCCCCCCTCTCGGTCCCAACCGGAAACACCCATGCCCCCTGACCGGATGACTGGCTTTAATCCAGGGCCATGGAACCATCATCCTGGCCCCTCTGTTTGGTGTGTACACGGAAAGAGGTTACCAACTTACTAAACCGCATTCTGGCAGAAAACATGTGGTAGCATGGAAGGGGGAAGAACGATAACGTGACTCCGTCCACGTTAACGTCGGAATTTAACGGATGACGTAAGGCTGGCATGCTACCACAGTACCACCTTACTGCCCTTCATGTCACCACATGACTAGGCCATCTCTCATCAGAGATCACCGTAACTTTGGAACACACGGGCAGTTGCCTCACATGCAACGAGGTGCTCACCGATACTCGTATGCCATGCACAACCTTTCACGCAATCATGCAAACACCTATCATATCAAAGGTTCAAACATGCTTGCCTGGTTCGGAGAAGTCGGAGTCTAGCTCGGCGAAGTTCGCGGCTCCGTCACCTCTTCCGGAACCTACGGTATAGCGAAAAAGCATACTAACGTGAAAACCAACGCGTGCATAAAAGTTGTTCCAAAAAAATATTCAAATAAATCCCATCAAAAAACTAGACAAAATTTTAAGACCGTCAGAAAAAGAATCACTCAAAAATCACTTTTTATTAAAAAGTAATAAGGGTTTCTGTCCAGGGACTCATCTGTAATGAAACAGAAAAGTTCCAGGGGTTTAACTGAGAAAACAGAAAACGGTTTGAATAGAAACGCGCAAGCCCACAGAGAAAACGTACTCTGCCCGAAGGCGCCAACAGAAAACGGTTCACGGGGAAAGAAAGAGAGGCTGACGTGGGGGGTCCACAAGTCAGGTTTGAAAGACCTCGCCGGCGCCCGAAGGCTGCGGTGGTCGCTGGCGTCGAACCACGGCGAGTCGGGGAGATCGGAGCGTACCAAGAGTATCAGCGTGTCCTTCCGCGTCGGTGGGTGGTGGACTTGGGCGTCGGGGAGCACCACGTCGACGGCGACACTTTCTCCGGCGGACGGCGGCTCGGGCGATGGTGGGGAACTCCGGTGGTGTGCTGCAAACTTCGAATTGAAGCGCGGGTCAGAAGGAGGGATGCACTAGAGAGCTACTGGCAAGAGATGGGAGGCAGAGGTGCACGCACGGGAGCGAATCGAGCTGGATCCCGTGGCGGGTCGCGGCGGCCGGAGTTGAGGAAGGAGTCTTCCTCGGGGATCTTCAAGTGGCTGGGCAGGGTCTTGGTGGAGTGTAGAGGTGGTGTGGGTACTAGCTGGAGCTCGGGGCCTCTATTTATAGGCGGCTCGAGGGGTGGCCGTGAACGGGGTTGCTCCGGCGAGCAATTACGGCGAGGCAGCGGCTTGGCAAGGAGTTTAGGTGGCCAGGCAACATCGGTGAGGTGTACTGGTGCCGTTCCCCCGCTAATCCTGGTCGGTCTTGGCGTAATGGCGCCGGTCCACGGTGGGGTGGCCGCACGGGCACGACGGCGGCAGAGAGCGCGCTCCGCGCCCAGCGGTTCACGACGAGGGTGGCAGCGCGCACTGGGGAGTGGAAGACCACGCGGCGCTCTCCGGTGGCTTGGGCGGCGCTGGGTGGCGCCGTCTGTGCTGCGCCTCTCTCTGGCGGCCGCAAAGCCGCCGCTGGCGTCGGTCACGGGGCGGCGTACCTCCTCCAGCTCGTCGCCGACGCCCGCAAGCATCCAGGCGCTCGTGCGGTGCAGAGGACAAGGGGGAGGGGACAGGAAACACGGCAACGCCGGGCACTGGCGAGATCGACAACAGACACTGAAAACAACGACAGTGATTCAACCACTGTTAACTGAATTTGACTGAACCTGATATTGACAGTGCTCTGAAGGTGTTCGATTAAATGATTAGGTATGAAGAAAAAATTTCCTGGAGCTGGGGCTTGGTGAGGTGACCACTCAATGCACCCAGAGGCTGCCTGATTTTACTCAGAATTTTTGGAGAAGGATTTGAATGAATTTCATCAAATTTGGCAAATCTGGTCCAAACTTGCAGCAAGTATAGTTTGAAAAATTTGAACTGGAGACCAGTGGATCTTCATGGATCTTGGTTGAGGGTTCAAAGGACTAGGAAGGGAAAAAGGTTTGGGGGCAAAAATCAAAGCAGAAAAAGTAGTTCCTTTGTAAACCTCCAATGATCAAGATATAAGGTAGAAATTGTATTGATAAGAAATAAGTGGAAAATAAAAATATGGAGAGGTCCAACTTGCTGGATTTGAAGTAAATCATGATCCAAAGATAAGGTAAGGTTTATGAGAGTGGATTTGCACTAAGGTCATGGCAAGAGAGATTTGTTGAAAGTGGTAAAGGATTATTCCAAAAGCTATAGAGTATTTTCAAAGAAATTTTCAAAAGACATTTTTCCCAAGTGAAAAGTATTTTGGCTTGAGTCCAAAATAAAAAGCAAGAACCTCCAAGACCAAAAACAAATCTTGGGTGAATCCAAATAAAACTCTTGCCATAAATAAAAAAATATATTTTGAAATGGAGGGTTCTTTTGAAGAAATTTTTTAAATCACCTCCCTCAAGTCAAGTAAAAAATTTGAAAAATCCAAATGAAATTTTGGGTGTCACAACACCTACCCCCTTAGGAAAAATCTCGTCCTCGAGATTTCAGCTGATCCTCGAATAGATATGGATATTCTGCCTAAAGAAAATCTTCCCTTTCCCATGTAGGTTCATCCTCAGTGTGGTTGCTCCACTGAACTCTGAAAAATTTGGTCGTTTTCTGACGGGTCCTCCGTTCAGACACTCCCAGTATCTTTATTGGCCGCTCGCTGTAGGTGAGATCTGGTTGTACATCAATGCCCTCATGAGATACATGCTTCTCCGGGTTACTCACACATTTTCTCAATTGTGAGACGTGGAATACGTCATGGACGTCTGACAGCTCCTTGGGTAAGTCTAGTTTGTAGGCCACTGTGCCTCTTCGTGCCTCTATACAAAATGGTCCGATAAATCTCGGGGCTAGCTTCCCCTTAATTTTGAACCGTTGCAGGCCCCTCATAGGAGACACTCGTAGGTATACGGAATCACCGGGTTCAAAGCTGACCTCACGATGTTTTTGATCATAGTAGCTCTTTTGTCGGCTCTGTGCTGTCTTGAGTCTGTCCCTGATCTGCTTAACTTTCTCCTCGGCCTCTTTAAGCATGTCTGGGCCGAAGATACGGCTGTCACCTGTTTCTGACCAATTCAGTGGGGTACGACACCTCCGCCCGTAGAATGCTTCAAAGGGTGCCATTTGCAAGCTGGCTTGGTAACTGTTGTTGTAAGCAAACTCGGCATACGACAAACTCTCTTCCCAACTGGACCCATAGGTGAGCACACAGGCTCTCAGCATATCCTCTAGGATTTGGTTCACATGTTCCGTTTGTCCATCAGTCTTAGGGTGGTACGCTGTACTGAAAGCTAGCTGCGTGCCCAGAGCTTGTTGCAGGTGATCCCAAAATTTGGAGACAAATTGTGTGCCTCGGTCGGATATTATAGTCTTTGGGACTCCATGCAAACAAACTATACGGGAGAGATAAAGTTTGGCCAGTCTTTGTGTGGAGTAGGTAGTCTTCACGGGAATGAAATGAGCAACCTTGGTTAGTCGGTCTGTGATGACCCATATGGCGTCATTTCCGCGTTGTGATCGGGGTAGTCCGATGATGAAGTCCATTCCTATTTCATCCCATTTCCACTCCGGTATCCTGTTTGGCTGGAGTAGCCCTGCTGGCTTTTGATGCTCGGCCTTGATGCACTGACATGAATCGCAACAAGCAATAAATGCGGCTATATCCCTTTTCATACCGTGCCACCAAAATCTTTCCTGAATGTCTTTGTACATTTTGGTTCCTCCAGGATGGATCGAGTATGGAGCGGTGTGGCTTTCAGTTAGGATTTGTTGCTTGAGTTCCTCAATGTTAGGTACGCAAAGTCTGTCTCCGTACCATAATATTCCTTCACTGTCTGTGACGAACTCTGAAGCCTTACCAAGGTTCATTTTCTTCTTTATACCTTCGATGCTGGGATGTCCCTGTTGAGCCTTCTTAATTTGTTCCACTAGGGTGGGTTGTATCTCCAGATTTGATACGGTGCCCTCAGAGACTAACACCATGTTGAGCCTAGCGAACTCTTGCTGAAACTCAGGCCTCAAGTTTTGCGGACCGTCGTTGTCCGGGCTGGGGTTTCGACTAAGGGCATCAGCCACTACATTTGCTTTCCCTGGATGGTAGTGAATGCCGACATCATAGTCCTTGACCAATTCCAACCAGCGTCGTTGGCGTAAATTTAGCTCTGGCTGTGTGAAAATATATTTGAGGCTCTTATGGTCCGTATATATTTCACAGCGATTTCCCAACAGAAAGTGCCTCCACTCCTTGAGTGCATGTATGACTGCTGCTAGCTCCAAGTCATGTGTTGGGTAATTTTCTTCATGTTTTCGCAGCTGCCTGGAGGCATACGCGACAACTTTGCCATCCTGCATTAGTACACATCCGAGGCCTTTTCGGGACGCGTCACAATATACTTCAAAACTCTTGTGTATGTCTGGCACGGTTAATACCGGTGCGGTTGTTAGCTTCTTCTTAAGTTCTTGGAAGCTTCTCTCGCATGCTTCCGTCCATACAAATTTCTTGTCCTTCTTGAGCAACTGTGTTATTGGTCTTGCCACAGTGGAGAATCCTTCAATAAATCTTCTGTAATATCCGGCCATTCCCAGGAAACTCCGCACATCTGTAACGTTGGCGGGTGGCTTCCAGTCAAGTATGGCTTTAACTTTTTCTGGGTCTACGGCCACGCCTTCTTGGTTCAATATATGGCCTAGGAAACCAACCTGCCTTAGCCAAAACTCACACTTGCTAAATTTGGCGTACAACTGATGTTTCCTTAATTCTCCCAAAACAATTCTGAGATACTCAGCATGCTCTTCTGGTGTCCTTGAGTATACCAGAATATCGTCGATGAACACCACAACAAATTTGTCCATGAATTTCATGAACACTTTGTTCATGAGGTGGACGAAATATGCGGGGGCGTTTGTTAGACCAAAAGGCATCACTGTGAATTCATATAATCCGTATCTGGAGGTGAATGCTGTTTTAGGGATATCTTCTGTCCGTACTTTCAATTGATGATATCCCGATCTTAAATCAATTTTTGAGAACACCTTGGCTTGTGCGAGCTGGTCAAACAAATCATTTATCCGTGGCATCGGATATTTGTTTTTGATGGTGACCATATTGAGAGCTCGATAGTCTATACGCAGTCTCAGTGTCCCATCCTTTTTCTTGGCGAACAACACTGGCGAACCCCATGGTGAGGAGCTGGCTCGAATAAATCCTTTGTCCAATAATTCCTTTATCTGCTTCTTCAACTCCACCAATTCTGAGGGTGCCATTCTATAAGGTTTCTTATAGATCGGAGCGGTGCCAGGTGCTAGTTCGATGCTGAATTCTATCTCTCGGTCTGGTGGCATGCCTGGCAGTTCTTCAGGAAATACGTCAGGAAACTCGCATACCAGTGGAACTTTTCTCAGTTCTGAAATGTCCACTTTGTTCAGTTTTGGTTGCCGTGACCGTGGCCTTTCTTGAGCTGTAACCTTTATTGTCTTGCCATGATGGTGAGTGAGAATCACGGTCCGATTGAAACAGTCAATGAATCCTTTGTTGGTGGTTAACCAGTCCATCCCTAAAATGACATCCAGTCCTTTATTTTCCAACACGATGAGATTTTCTTGGAACTGTAGTCCTTCGAACTCAATGATTACTCCTTGGCAGTAACTCTGAGCGATTTGCTTATTTCCGGGGGACTTGATGATCATAGATTTTTCCAAGGGAAGTATCGGAAAACCATGTTGCAAAAAAAAACTCTTCGAAACGAACGAATGGGAGGCTCCAGAATCAAACAAAACCGTGGCAGGTACTGTGTTGACAGGGAACGTACCGAGCACGATGTCTGGGGCATTCTGCGCTTCTTCCCTGGTCACATGGTTCAGGTGACCCTTCCTATGGTTGTTGTTGGGATTGAAATTGTTGCGCTTGGGGGCGGGATTATTCCCACCATTGTTTGGCTTGGGGGCCGAGTTCCTCGACTTTGGGCATTGTTTAGCATAGTGCCCTTCTTCACCACAAGCATAGCAGGTGACCCCTGGACGGTACGTGAACTCCTTGTCCCTGGCATGAAACTGTCTGACGGGCCTTAGATCAGTAGTCGTGGATTTCCTTGCTTCTGTCCTTGGAACCTCAGTCTTGCTTCGTTTGTTGCGAGCAAGAGTCGTCTTCTCCCTCTTTCGCTTACGGAGATCTTCCAGACTACGGCGCTCATTCTCCAAGGTAATGGCCTTGTCAACCAGAGTTTTAAAATCCGGGAAAGTGCGTACAACCAGTTGGCATTTTAGTGCCGGTGCCAGGTCGTCCAGGAATTTTTCTATCTTCTTGTTCTCTGTCAGGTGCTCGTCGTAGGCATAACGAGATAGCTGGGTAAACTGACCGTTGTATTCTGTCACTGACATGCCTCTTTGCTTGAGATCGTCAAATTCTCTCTTCTTGATTTTTATGATGCTCCTGGGGATGTGTGCCCCACGAAAGCCTTCCTTGAATTCTTCCCAGGTGATGTTGTGTTCACTGGGATGCATGTGTAAGAAGTTCTCCCACCATGTTGCAGCTGCTCCAGTAAGGTAGTGTGGTGCATAAAGCACCTTCTCATTATCTGAGCACTAAGCAATAATCAGCTTCCTCTTGACATCACGAAGCCAGTCATCGGCTTCCAGCGGCCTATCAGTGTGAGCAAAAGTTGAAGGGTGAGTCTTCTGTAACTCAGATAACTTGGAATGTGGTTGATAGGGTTCACGGTGGTTTCCCATATTGATGACGTGATTCATCATCTCTTGGTGCTGTTGCTGGCTTTGTTCGAAGAGACGGCATACTTGAGACAAGGCTGCTTCGCTGTCTTGTTGACTGGACTGTCCCTGAGTGAAGTTGTTGCTAGTCTGTGTCCCATAAACTTCTTCTGGCTGATTAGGCATGGAGCGAGTCCACGGGCGAGACATTTTTTCAGTCTTGGGTATTATTTTGCAAAACCCATGAGAAGAACTGTGTGGCACAAGGAAAATCTTGCAAAGGCAACAATTTAAAAAGACCTCTAGGTTTCAAGAAAACATAAACGATTTTGCACGGAGAAGAACTGCTTAGCATATATCTTACACGCGAAAAGCAAACACACGATACAGCACTCAGGATGTGCGTACACAATCCTGACATGTTATTTAGACTAGCATACTCCTCCGGAAAGCAGCGAACACACTAATACAAACTAGCGTACAAATAAAACACATCATACAAGCAGACAAAACGCGCGGCTACTCGGCGCTCTCAGTCGGAGATGGTGACGATGTCCTTCCCCTTGCCGAGGGCAAGACTCAGCGGTGCAGGAGATTCAACCTCCACCTCCTCTCTAGCTGGCTCCTGGCGCGTAACACTGCGCTGTGGTGATGGCGCGGGGGCGACAGGTGGTAGTGCGGGTGCGGCAGGCGGTTCAGCTCTGACTGGAGTAGGAGCGATGACTCTGTCGAACTCCTCAGTTGTAGGCAGACGGCGAGCAGTGGCCAAAACGGCCGGTGCATAAGAGGCTGAAGATGAGACGAATGTCAGAGGCGGTGCTGTGAGGAGAAGCTCCTTCCTGCTGGCAGGACCGCCCCGGACTAAGTCCATGCGGGCAGCCACAAGATCGTCCACGAGGTTGTCGAAAGACTCCTCCAGAGCCTTGAGATACTCCACAACCATCTCGATGGCTTCATCTCGTTCTCCCCGATGGCAGGCGAATGCATAGTGACAAGTATATGGCACATGGCATGGGAGGTAGCGGTAGCGACGAGTCTTCATCATAGGAAGGATGTCCCGAAGACGAGCTATCGCCTCACGGGCAGCCATCTGCATGGCATGCCTCTCTGTAGGCATGGCCCTTCCCACAAAACGGAAGTGGCGAGATGCAGAACGTCCTCCCTTGAATTGCACCACGGCTTGGTGCATAGACACGTCGTCGCTGAGCTTGTGCTGATAAAGCGTGAACTCCGGACGAGTCGCTGGCCCGATCGCGAGCTTGGTGATTGTGACACCCAAGTTTTTATTTGGATTTTTCAAAAAAAAGATTTCTATTTTGACTTGAGGGGAGCAATTTAAATTTTTCTTTAAGAGAACTCTCCCTCTCATATATTTTTCCTTATGGCAAAAGTTTTGTTTGGATTCACCCAAGATCTGCCTTTGGTCTTGGAAGTTCTTACTTTTCATTTGGACTCAAAACAAAATGTTTTTCATTTGGGAAAATAACTCCTGAAAATCTTTTTGAATTTGCACTATGGCTTTTGGAAAGTCCTTCACCACTTTCAACTTTCCCTTCTTACCATGACATTTGTGCAAATCCTCTCCCCAAATCCTTCCCTCACCTTTGGATCATGTTTTACACCTAATCCAGCAAGTTGAACCTCCCCATGTGATTATTCCCATTCAAATTTCATTCAAACAAATTTCTGCCTTCTATTCTACCACTTGGGGATTTACAAAGGAACTCCATTTTCTGTTTGGACTTTTACCACCAAACTTCTTTCCCCTCCTAGTCCTTTGAACCCTCAACCTGGAACCATGAAGATCCACTAGTCTTCAGTTCAAAAATTTCAAACTACACCTGCTGCAAGTTTGGACCAGATTTGGCAAATTTGGTGAAATTCATTCAAAACCTTCTCCAAAAATTCCAAGTAAATTCAGGCAGCCCCTGGGTGCTTTGAGTGATCATCTCACCAAGTTACAGCTCCAGAAAAATTTATCTCATAGCCAAAACCTTCTGTCGAACACCTGCAGTGAACTGTCTTTGTCAAAGTTCAGAAGGTTCAGAGATTCAGTTCAGTGCTCACTGTCGTTTTCTTCAGAGATGGACATCGATCTCGCCAGTGCCACCGCGTCGCCTTGCTCCTCGTCCTCGCCCCCTTGTTCCTGCACCGCACGAGTGCCTGGCACCTTGCGGGCGTCGGCGACGATCAGCAGAAGGTGCGCCACCCCGTGACCAACGCCGGCGACGGCTTTGCGGGCGCCAGCGGGAGACACGGCGCCGACGACGCCACCCAGCGCCGCCCAAACCACCGGAGCTCGCCGCGTGGCCTTCCACTCCCTCGAACGCGCTGCCGCTCTCGTCGTGAACCGCAGGGCGCGGAGCGCGCTCTCTACCGCCGTTGAGGCCGTGCGGTCACCTCACCGTGGACCGACGCCATTACGCCAAGACCGACCCCGTTTAGCTGCAAATCGGGTCCAGTAACATCCACTGATGCTGCCCGACCGCTCAAACCCCCTGCCAACCCACTGCTCCGCCGTAATCGCTCGCCGGAGATTCACCGTTCACGGCCATCCCGTCGATCTGCCTATAAATAGGGGCCCCGAGCTTCAACTCGAGCACCCACCAGCCCTGCACTCCCCCTAGAGCACGCCTAGCCACTGGAAGAGCCCCGAGGAGGTCTCCTTCCTCGACTCCGGCCGCCGCGACCCGCCACGGGATCCAGCCCGATTCGCCCCCGTGTGTGCTCCTCCGCCTCCATTCTCTTGCCAGTAGCTTCACCATGCATCCCTCTTTCTGACCCACACTTCAATTTGAAGCTTGCAGCCCTCCACCGGAGTTCCCCATCCTCACCCGAGCCGCCGTCCGCCGGAGAAAGTGTCGCCGTCGACATAGTGCTCCCCGTTGGACGAGTCCACCACCCACCGACGCGGAAGAGGACGCTGAAGCTCTTGGTACCCTCCGTTTCCCCTAACTCGCCGTGGTTCGACGCCGGCGTCCACCGCAGTGTTCGGGCGCCGGCGAGCTTTTCAAACCTGACATGTGGACCCCGCATGTCAGCCTCTGTTCTTTTATTCGCGAACCGTTTTCTGTTGGCGCCTTCGGGCAAAATACGTTTCCTCCTTTGCGCTTGCGCATTCCCAGCCGAAGCGTTTTCTGTTTTCTCAGTTAAAACCCTGGAACTTTTCTGTTTCATTACAGATAAGTCCCTGGACAGAAACCTTTATAACTTTTTAATAAAAAGGTATTTTTGAGTGATTCTTTTTCTGACAATCTCCAAATTTTGTCTAGTTTTTTATGGGATTTATTTGAAAAATAATTGGAAAAGTTTCTGTGTATGTGTTGGTTTTCACGTTAGTGCCCGTTTCGTGATTTGCCGTAGGTTCCGGGAGGGGTGACGGAGCCGCGAACTTCGCCGAGCTAGACTCCGACTTCTCCGAAACAGGCAAGCATGTTTTGAACATTTGATATGACAGGTGTTTTGCATGTTCACGTGAGAGTTTGTGTGTGGCATATGACTGTCGGTAAAAACCTCGTTGCTTGTACGGCAACGACCCGGTTGTCCCAAAGTTGCGATGACCTCTGTTGAGAGGTGGCCTAATCATGTGGTGACATGAAGGGCAGCAAGGTGGTACTGTTGTAGCATGCCAGCCTTGCGTCATCCGACTCTCTGCGACGTTAACGTGGTTGGAGCTACGTTGTCTTTCTTTTCCCGCATGTTCCGAAGTTGCGATGATCTCTGATGAGAGATGGCCTAATCATGTGGTGACATGAAGGGCAGCAAGGTGGTACTGTTGTAGCATGCCAGCCTTGCGTCATCCGACTTTTCCGACGTTAACATGGTTGGAGCCGTGTTACCGTCCCTTCCCCTTTCCGTGCTACCACATGTCTCATTGCCATGATGCGGTTTAGTAAGTTGGTAACCTCTTTCCGTGTACACACCAAACAGAGAGGCCGGAATGATGGTACCTTGGCCCAGGATTAAAGCCAGTCATTCGGTCCGGGGGCATGGGTGTTTCCGGTTGGGACCGAGAGGGGGGCACCCCCTTAGAGCGCGCGTATATAAATTTGATCCCATGCTACGCGAGGTTGTAGCCTCCCCGTCTCAAGGTTTTTCTTGAACGTCGCCGAGGGTGATCCCTGGCTTCGGATGGTTGAATTGGGTGTGTACTGGTTAGACGTGTTTCCTCCAAAACACCGCAGACGGAACTAGTCCCCGTGACTACTGAAATCTGTTGGCTGTGGTTAAGTACAAACTCTGCAGAGTCAATTCTTTCCAAATCATCGTATCCATGATCAGTAGGGTAAACATTATATCCATATCTATCCGTGTGAAAAACTTGTCCCCGGTGAACAAGCTCAAGTGGTAAAATTTCAGATTTATTGTTATTCCAGTGGATGGACTAACTTTATTTTGTGTCTCATGCTTGTGATAATTTATGTCTCCGAACTGTTGTAATAATGAGATGTGATATAAGCCCTTTAGGTGACGTCGCGCAGACGTCCGACTGTGGCGTGTACTCGTTTCTCACTTTCGATATAAGCCCTTTATGTGATGTCGCTCAGATGTCCGACTGCGGCATGCACTGTCTTTACTTTCTGTTATAAGCCCTTTATGTGGTGTCGCCCCAATGCCCGACTGTGGCATTATTATTCTGCATTTACCTCTCGAGGAGTCTTTCAGACACTCGTTTGGCACCCGCATTATTATTTCGCATTTTCCGCTCGAGGAGTATTTCAGACACTCGTTTGGCACCAGTATTACTATTCTGCAGTTTCCGCTCGAGGCGTCATTCAGACCCTCGCTTGGCACCCAGTATTTATTTATGTCTAATCGCACTGGTTAACTTATTCATGTGCTTCATGTTTACATTTGTTATACCTTATGTCCGAACTGTCTTGCGAGTACTTTCATAGTACTCACCTGGCTTGTTGTTTTGGCCAGATGTTGACGAAGGTGATCTCTTGGATGAAGAGTTTGATAGCGCGTCCGATGCCTAGAGGAGTCCCAGTCAGTCCTGCGCGATCCTGGATATTGGTCACTTATGTTGTTTACGCTTCCGCCACCCGCAATAAGTCTCCTCGAGCCTCACTCCGACGCTCGATGAGTTGTAGTATTCTGGAATCATATCACTCGCTTCGCGATGATATTTCCACCACCGTTATTATCGTGAGTTAGAAGTTTTCCACCCTATCCGCCGTATTGTTTTATCGGCGTGCCTGTAATAAATTATTGGGCAGTCTCTGCTCAACCTTGTGTTATATTTAGTACTCCTGGTATTTTTCTTCTGTGACCAAGATTATTGTCTACCAGTGAGAAGGAATTCTTCTTCACTGGTCCGTAAAAGGGATTGGTCTCTCAATAATTATTTTATTAAAAAACCGGTCGTGACAAGCTTGGTATCAGAGCCAGGCTGACTGTAGGAAGCCACTAGGTGCGATCGCTAATCGGTTATTAGCGTCTTTTATGCTTTTTCAGCATTTTGCAATTGTAGCTATTTTCTGTTGGTCATCATAAAATTTATGACATGACTACTCAGAATTTTTGCCTACTTTTGTAGATGGCTGGCAGCAGCTGTGAGAATCGAGTGTTCACCAACGTGCCTGAGGGGTTTGTCAAGCTCCTCGTCTCCATCACCAAGCTCGCGATCGGGCCAGCAGCTCGCCCGGAGTTCACACTCTATCAGCACAAGCTCAGTGACGACGTGTCTATGCACCAAGCCGTGGTGCAGTTCAAGGGAGGACGTTCTGCTGCACGCCACTTCCGTTTTGTGGGAAGGGCCATGCCTACGGAGAGGCATGCCATGCAGATGGCTGCCCGTGAGGCGATAGCTCGCCTTCGGGACATCCTTCCTACGATGAAGACTCGTCGCTACCGCTACCTCCCATGCCATGTGCCTTACACCAGCCTCTATGCGTTCGCCTGCCATCAGGGAGAACGAGATGAAGCCATCAAAATGGTTGTGGAGTATCTCAAGGCGCTGGAGGAGTCTTTCGACAACCTCGTAGATGATCTTGTGGCTGCCCGCATGGACTTAGTCCGGGGCGGTCCTGCTAGCAGGAAGGAGCTTCTCCACACAGCGCCGCCTCTGACATTCATCTCGTCTTCAGCCTCGTATGCACCGGCCGTTTTGGCCACTGTTCGCCGTCTGCCTACCACTGAGGAGTTCGACCGAGTCATCGCTCCTACTCCAGTCAGAGCCGCACCGCCTGCCACACGCGCTCTACCACCAGTCGCCCCTGCACCATCACTGCCGCGCAGCGTCGCACGCCAGGAGCCAGCTAGAGAGGAGGAGGTTGATTCTCCTGGACCGCTGAGCCTTGCCATCGGCAAGGGGAAGGAGATCTTCACCATCTCCGACTGAGAGCACCGAGTAGCCGCGTGTTATGCCTGCTTGTATGATGTGTTGTTTTTATCTGTACGCTAGTTTGTGTTGGTGTGTTTGCTGCCTTCCGGAGTAGTACGCTAGTTTTTAATAACATGTCAGGATTGTGTACGCACAACTTGAGCGCTGTATCTTGTGTTTGCTTTCGCTTGTAAGATTTGTGTTAAGCACTTCTTCTCCGTGAAAAATCATTTGTGTTTCTTTGAAAACCTAGAAGCCTTTTTGATTATTACCTTTGCAAGAGTTTTCCTGCGCTACACAATTTTTCTCGTGGGTTTTGCAAATGATACCCCCAGACTGGAAAAATGTCTCGCCCTTGGACTCGCTCTATGCCCAATCAGCCAGAAGAGGTTTACGGAACACAGACCAGCAACAATTTCACTCAGGGTCAGTCCAGCCAACAGGACAGCAAAGCGGCACTATCTCAAGTATGCCGTCTCTTCGAGCAAAGCCAGCAACAGCACCAGGAGATGATGAACCATGTCATCAATATGGGAAACCACCGTGAACCCTATCAACCACATTCCAAGTTATCTGAGTTACAGAAGACTCGCCCCTCAACTTTTGCTCACACCGACAGGCCACTGGAAGCCGATGATTGGCTTCGCGAGAGTGAAAGGAAACTGATTATCGCTCAGTGCTCAGATCATGAGAAGGTGCTTTATGCACCACACTACCTTACTGGAGCAGCCGCAGCATGGTGGGAAAACTTCCTACACATGCACCCCAGGGAACACAACATCACCTGGGAAGAATTCAAGGAAGGCTTCCATGGGGCACACATTCCCAGGAGCATCCTAAAGATCAAGAAGAGAGAGTTTGATGACCTGAAGCAAAGAGGCATGTCTGTCACAGAATACAACGGCCAGTTTACCCAACTGTCTCGTTATGCCTACGACGAGCACATGACAGAAAACAAGAAGATGGAAAAATTCCTGGACGGCCTGGCACCAGCATTAAGATGCCAACTGATTGTACACACCTTTCCGGATTTTAAGACGCTGGTGGACAAGGCCATCACCCTGGAGAATGAGCGCCGTAGTCTGGAAGATATCCGCAAGCGAAAGAGGGACAAGATGACCCTTGCCCGCAGCAACCGAGGCAAGACTGAGAGTCCAAGGACAGACGCAAGGAGATCCACGACTACTGAGCCAAGGCCCGTCGGACAGTTTCATGCCAGAGATAAGGAGTTCACATACCGTCCAGGGGTCACCTGCTATGCTTGTGGTCAACAAGGGCATTATGCTAAACAGTGCCCAAAGCCAAGAGACACGGCACCCAAGCCGAACAATGGTGGGAACAATCCAGCCCCCAAGCGCAACAACTTCAACCCCAGTAGCAACCACAGGAAGGGTCACCTGAACCATGTGACCAGGGAAGAAGCGCAGAATGCCCCAGACATCGTGCTCGGTACGTTCCCTGTCAACACAGTACCTGCCACAGTTTTGTTTGATTCTGGAGCTTCCCATTCGTTTGTTTCGAAGAGTTTTGTTTCACAACATGGTTTTCCGATACTTCCCTTGGAAAAATCTATGATCATCAAGTCCCCCGAAAATAAGCAAATTGCTCAGGGTTACTGCCAAGGAGTGGTCATTGAGTTCGAAGGACTACCATTCCACGCGAATCTCCTCGTGTTGGAAAGTAAAGGACTGGATGTCATTTTAGGAATGGACTGGTTAACCACCAACAAAGGATTCATCGACTGTTTCAATCGGACAGTGATTCTCACTCACCATCACGACAAGACTATAAGAGTATCCGCTCAAGAAAGGCCACGATCACAGAAACCAAAACTGAACAAGATGGACATCACAGAATTAAGAAAAGTGCCAGTGGTATGCGAGTTCCCTGATGTGTTCCCGGAAGAACTACCAGGCATGCCACCAGACCGAGAGATCGAATTCAGCATCGAACTAGCACCTGGCACCGCTCCCATTTATAAGAAGCCGTATAGAATGGCACCCTCGGAATTGGTGGAGTTAAAGAAGCAGATAAAAGAATTATTGGACAAAGGATTTATTCGAGCCAGCTCCTCACCTTGGGGTTCGCCTGTGTTGTTCGCCAAAAAGAAGGATGGGACTTTAAGGCTGTGCATAGACTATCGAGCCCTCAATATGGTCACCATCAAAAACAAATATCCGATGCCACGAATAAATGATTTGTTTGACCAGCTCGCACAAGCCAAGGTATTCTCAAAAATTGATTTGAGATCAGGATATCACCAATTGAAGGTACGAACGGAAGATATTCCGAAGACAGCTTTCACTTCCAGATATGGGTTGTACGAGTTTACAGTGATGCCTTTTGGACTAACGAACGCCCCCGCATATTTCGTCCACCTCATGAACAAAGTATTCATGAAATTCATGGACAAATTTGTGGTGGTATTCATTGACGACATTCTGGTTTACTCGAGGACACCAGAAGAACATGCTGAGCACCTCAGAATTGTTTTGGGAGAATTGAGGAAACATCAGTTGTACGCCAAATTTAGCAAATGCGAATTTTGGCTAAGACAAGTTGGTTTCTTGGGCCATATATTGAACCAAGAAGGCGTGGCCGTAGACCCAGAAAAAGTCAAGGCCATACTGGACTGGAAGCCACCCGCGAATGTTACAGATGTGCGGAGTTTCCTAGTAATGGCCGGATATTACAGGAGGTTTATTGAAGGATTCTCCACTGTGGCAAAACCTATAACACAGTTACTCAAGAAGGACAAGAAATTTGTATGGACAGAAGCATGCGAGCAGAGCTTCCAAGAACTCAAGAAGAAGCTAACAACCGCACCAGTCTTAACTGTGCCAGACATACACAAGAGCTTTGAGGTGTATTGTGACGCGTCCCGAAAAGGTCTCGGATGTGTGCTAATGCAGGATGGCAAAGTTGTCGCATATGCCTCCAGGCAACTGCGAAAACATGAGGAAAATTACCCAACACATGACCTGGAGCTAGCAGCAGTTATACATGCACTCAAGGAGTGGAGGCACTTTCTGTTGGGAAATCGCTGTGAAATATATACAGACCATAAGAGCCTCAAATATATTTTCACACAGCCAGAGCTGAATTTACGCCAACGACGCTGGTTGGAACTGGTCAAGGACTATGACGTCGGTATTCACTACCACCCAGGGAAAGCAAATGTAGTGGCCGATGCCCTTAGTCGAAACCCCAGCCCGGACAGTGACGGTCAGCAAAGTTTGAGGCCTGAGTTTCAGCGAGAGTTCACTCGGCTCAACATGATGTTAGTCTCTGAGGGCACCATATCGAACCTGGAGATACAACCCACCCTAGTGGGACAAATCAAGAAGGCTCAACAGGGACATCCCAGTATCGAAGGCATAAAGAAGAAAATGAACCTTAGCAAGACTTCAGAATTCGTCACGGACAGTGAAGGGACGTTATGGTACCGAGACAGACTTTGCGTACCTAACATTGAGGGACTCAAGCAACAGATCTTGACGGAGAGCCACACCGCTCCATACTCGATCCATCCTGGAGGAACCAAAATGTACAAGGACATTCAGGAAGGATTTTGGTGGCACGGTATGAAAAGAGATATAGCCACATTCATTGCTTGTTGCGATTCATGTCAGCGCATCAAGGCCGAGCACCAAAAGCCAGCAGGGCTACTCCAGCCTAACAGGATACCGGAGTGGAAATGGGATGAAATCGGGATGGACTTCATTGTCGGATTACCCCGATCACAGCGTGGAAATGACGCCATCTGGGTCATCACAGACCGACTAACCAAGGTTGCTCACTTCATTCCCGTGAAGACTACCTACTCCACACAAAGACTGGCAAAACTCTATCTCTCCCGTATAGTTTGCTTGCACGGAGTCCCAAAGACTATAATATCAGACCGAGGCACCCAATTCGTCTCCAAATTTTGGGATCACCTACAACAAGCTCTGGGCACGCAACTAGCTTTCATTATAGCATACCACCCTCAGACTGATGGACAGACGGAACGTGTGAACCAGATCCTAGAGGATATGCTAAGAGCCTGCGTACTCACCTATGGATCCAGTTGGGAAGAGAGTTTGCCGTATGCCGAATTTGCTTACAACAACAGTTACCAAGCCAGCTTCAAAATGGCACCCTTTGAAGCGTTGTACGGGCGAAGGTGTCGTACCCCATTGAATTGGTCAGAAACCGGTGACAGCCGTATCTTCGGCCCAGACATGCTCAAAGAGGCCGAGGAGAAAGTTAAGCAAATCAGGGACAGACTCAAGACAGCACAGAGCCGCCAAAAGAGCTACTATGATCAGAAGCACCGTGAGGTCAGCTTTGAACCCGGTGATTCCGTATACCTCCGAGTATCTCCTATGAGGGGTCTGCAACGGTTCAAAATTAAGGGGATGCTAGCCCCAAGGTTTATTGGACCATTTTGTGTAAAGGCACGAAGAGGCACGGTGGCCTACCAACTAGACCTCCCCAAGGAGCTGTCAGACGTCCATCACGTGTTCCACGTCTCACAGTTAAGAAAATGTGTGAGCAATCCAGAAAAACATGTACCTCATGAGGACATTGATATACAACCAGATCTCACCTACAGAGAAAGGCCAGTAAAGGTTTTAGAAGAGTCTGAATGGAGGACCCGTCAGAAAACGACAAGATTTTTCAGGGTTCAGTGGAGCAACCACACTGAGGATGAAGCCACATGGGAGAGGGAAGATTTCCTCCGAGCAGAGTATCCATATCTATTTGAGGATCAGCCGAAATCTCGAGGACAAGATTTTTCCTAAGGGGGTAGGTGTTGTGACACCCAAGTTTTATTTGGATTTTTCAAAAAAAGATTTCTATTTTGACTTGAGGGGAGCAATTTAAATTTTTCTTTAAGAGAACTCTCCCTCTCATATATTTTTCCTTATGGCAAAAGTTTTGTTTGGATTCACCCAAGATCTGCCTTTGGTCTTGGAAGTTCTTACTTTTCATTTGGACTCAAAACAAAATGTTTTTCATTTGGGAAAATAACTCCTGAAAATCTTTTTGAATTTGCACTATGGCTTTTGGAAAGTCCTTCACCACTTTCAAATTTCCCTTCTTACCATGACATTTGTGCAAATCCTCTCCCCAAATCCTTCCCTCACCTTTGGATCATGTTTTACACCTAATCCAGCAAGTTGAACCTCCCCATGTGATTATTCCCATTCAAATTTCATTCAAACAAATTTCTGCCTTCTATTCTACCACTTGGGGATTTACAAAGGAACTCCATTTTCTGTTTGGACTTTTACCACCAAACTTCTTTCCCCTCCTAGTCCTTTGAACCCTCAACCTGGAACCATGAAGATCCACTAGTCTTCAGTTCAAAAATTTCAAACTACACCTGCTGCAAGTTTGGACCAGATTTGGCAAATTTGGTGAAATTCATTCAAAACCTTCTCCAAAAATTCCAAGTAAATTCAGGCAGCCCCTGGGTGCTTTGAGTGATCATCTCACCAAGTTACAGCTCCAGAAAAATTTATCTCATAGCCAAAACCTTCTGTCGAACACCTGCAGTGCACTGTCTTTGTCAAAGTTCAGAAGGTTCACAGATTCAGTTCAGTGCTCACTGTCGTTTTCTTCATAGATGGACATCGATCTCGCCAGTGCCACCGCGTCGCCTTGCCCCTCGTCCTCGCCCCCTTGTGTCCTGCACTGCACGAGTGCCTGGCACCTTGCGGGCATCGGTGACGAGCAGCAGAAGGTGCGCCACCCCGTGACCAACGCCGGCGGCGGCTTTGCGGGCGCCAGCGGGAGACACGGCGCCGACGACGCCACCCAGCGCCGCCCAAACCACCGGAGCTCGCCGCGTGGCCTTCCACTCCCCCGAACGCGCTGCCGCTCTCGTCGTGAACCGCAGGGCACGGAGCGCGCTCTCTGCCGCCGTTGAGGCCGTGCGGTCACCTCACCGTGGACCGACGCCATTACGCCAAGACCGACCCCGTTTAGCTGCAAATCGAGTCCTGTAACATCCACTGATGCTGCCCGACCGCTCAAACCCCCTGCCAACCCACTGCTCCGCCGTAATCGCTCGCCGGAGATTCACCGTTCACGGCCATCCCGTCGATCTGCCTATAAATAGGGGCCCCGAGCTTCAACTCGAGCACCCACCAGCCCTGCACTCCCCCTAGAGCACGCCTAGCCACTGGAAGAGCCCCGAGGAGGTCTCCTTCCTCGACTCCGGCCGCCGCGACCCGCCACGGGATCCAGCCCGATTCGCCCCCGTGTGTGCTCCTCCGCCTCCATTCTCTTGCCAGTAGCTTCACCATGCATCCCTCTTTCTGACCCGCACTTCAATTTGAAGCTTGCAGCCCTCCACCGGAGTTCCCCATCCTCACCCGAGCCGCCGTCCGCCGGAGAAAGTGTCGCCGTCGACATAGTGCTCCCCGTTGGACGAGTCCACCACCCACCGACGCGGAAGAGGACGCTGAAGCTCTTGGTACCCTCCGTTTCCCCTAACTCGCCGTGGTTCGACGTCGGCGTCCACCGCAGTCTTCGGGCGCCGGCGAGCTTTTCAAACCTGACATGTGGACCCCGCATGTCAGCCTCTGTTCTTTTATTCGCGAACCGTTTTCTGTTGGCGCCTTCGGGCAAAATACGTTTCCTCCTTTGCGCTTGCGCATTCCCAGCCGAAGCGTTTTCTGTTTTCTCAGTTAAAACCCTGGAACTTTTCTGTTTCATTACAGATAAGTCCCTGGACAGAAACCTTTATAACTTTTTAATAAAAAGGTATTTTTGAGTGATTCTTTTTCTGAAAATCTCCAAATTTTGTCTAGTTTTTTATGGGATTTATTTGAAAAATAATTGGAAAAGTTTCTGTGTATGTGTTGGTTTTCACGTTAGTGCCCGTTTCGTGATTTGCCGTAGGTTCCGGGAGGGGTGACGGAGCCGCGAACTTCGCCGAGCTAGACTCCGACTTCTCCGAAACAGGCAAGCATGTTTTGAACATTTGATATGACAGGTGTTTTGCATGTTCACGTGAGAGTTTGTGTGTGGCATATGACTGTCGGTAAAAACCTCGTTGCTTGTACGGCAACGACCCGGTTGTCCCAAAGTTGCGATGACCTCTGTTGAGAGGTGGCCTAATCATGTGGTGACATGAAGGGCAGCAAGGTGGTACTGTTGTAGCATGCCAGCCTTGCGTCATCCGACTCTCTGCGACGTTAACGTGGTTGGAGCTACGTTGTCTTTCTTTTCCCGCATGTTCCGAAGTTGCGATGATCTCTGATGAGAGATGGCCTAATCATGTGGTGACATGAAGGGCAGCAAGGTGGTACTGTTGTAGCATGCCAGCCTTGCGTCATCCGACTTTTCCGACGTTAACATGGTTGGAGCCGTGTTACCGTCCCTTCCCCTTTTCGTGCTACCACATGTCTCATTGCCAGGATGCGGTTTAGTAAGTTGGTAACCTCTTTCCGTGTACACACCAAACAGAGAGGCCGGAATGATGGTACCTTGGCCCAGGATTAAAGCCAGTCATTCGGTCCGGGGGCATGGGTGTTTCCGGTTGGGACCGAGAGGGGGGGCACCCCCTTAGAGCGCGCGTATATAAATTTGATCCCATGCTACGCGAGGTTGTAGCCTCCCCGTCTCAAGGTTTTTCTTGAACGTCGCCGAGGGTGATCCCTGGCTTCGGATGGTTGAATTGGGTGTGTACTGGTTAGATGTGTTTCCTCCAAAACACCACAGACGGAACTAGTCCCCGTGACTACTGAAATCCGTTGGCTGTGGTTAAGTACAAACTCTGCAGAGTCAATTCTTTCCAAATCATCGTATCCATGATCAGTAGGGTAAACATTATATCCATATCTATCCGTGTGAAAAACTTGTCCCCGGTGAACAAGCTCAAGTGGTAAAATTTCAGATTTATTGTTATTCCAGTGGATGGACTAACTTTATTTTGTGTCTCATGCTTGTGATAATTTATGTCTCCGAACTGTTGTAATAATGAGATGTGATATAAGCCCTTTAGGTGACGTCGCGCAGACGTCCGACTGTGGCGTGTACTCGTTTCTCACTTTCGATATAAGCCCTTTATGTGATGTCGCTCAGACGTCCGACTGCGGCATGCACTGTCTTTACTTTCTGTTATAAGCCCTTTATGTGGTGTCGCCCCAATGCCCGACTGTGGCATTATTATTCTGCATTTACCTCTCGAGGAGTCTTTCAGACACTCGTTTGGCACCCGCATTATTATTTCGCATTTTCCGCTCGAGGAGTATTTCAGACACTCGTTTGGCACCAGTATTACTATTCTGCAGTTTCCGCTCGAGGCGTCATTCAGACCCTCGCTTGGCACCCAGTATTTATTTATGTCTAATCGCACTGGTTAACTTATTCATGTGCTTCATGTTTACATTTGTTATACCTTATGTCCGAACTGTCTTGCGAGTACTTTCATAGTACTCACCTGGCTTGTTGTTTTGGCCAGATGTTGACGAAGGTGATCTCTTGGATGAAGAGTTTGATAGCGCGTCCGATGCCTAGAGGAGTCCCAGTCAGTCCTGCGCGATCCTGGATATTGGTCACTTATGTTGTTTACGCTTCCGCCACCCGCAATAAGTCTCCTCGAGCCTCACTCCGACGCTCGATGAGTTGTAGTATTCTGGAATCATATCACTCGCTTCGCGATGATATTTCCACCACCGTTATTATCGTGAGTTAGAAGTTTGCCACCCTATCCGCCGTATTGTTTTATCGGCGTGCCTGTAATAAATTATTGGGCAGTCTCTGCTCAACCTTGTGTTATATTTAGTACTCCTGGTATTTTTCTTCTGTGACCAAGATTATTGTCTACCAGTGAGAAGGAATTCTTCTTCGCTGGTCCATAAAAGGGATTGGTCTCTCAATAATTATTTTATTGAAAAACCGGTCGTGACAGTGATGGAGACGAGGAGTTTGACAAACCCCTCAGGCACGTTCGTGAACACTCGAGTCTCATAGTTGCTGCCAGCCATCTACAAAAGTAGGCAAAAATTGTGAGTAGTCATGTCATAAATTTATGATGACCAACAGAAAATAGCTACAATTGCAAAATGCTGAAAAAGCACAAAAGACGCTAATAACCGATTAGCGATCGCACCTAGTGGCTTCCTACAGTCAGCCTGGCTCTGATACCAAGCTTGTCACGACTGGTTTTTAATAAAATATTTATTGAGAGACCAATCCCTTTTACGGACCAGTAAAGAAGAATTCTTTCTCACTGGTAGACAATATCTTGGTCACAGAAGAAAAAATACCAGGAGTACTGAATATAATACAAGGTTGAGCGGAGACTGCTCAACAATTTATTACATGAACGCCGATAAAACATAACGGCGGATAGGGTGGCATGACACTAACTCACGATAACAACAGTGGTGGAAATATCACCGCGAAGTGGGTGATATGACTCCTGAAAACTACAGCTCTTCGAGCGTCGGAGTGAGGCTCGAGGAGACTTATTGCGGGTGGCGGAAGCCTATATAACACAAGTGGCCAATATCCGGGATCGCACAGGACTGACTGGGACTCCTCTAGGCGTCGGACGCACTATCAAACTCTTCATCCAAGAGATCGCCTTCGTCAACATCTGGCCAAATCAACAAGCCAGGTGAGTACTATGAAAGTACTCGCAAGACAGTTCGGACATAAGATATAACAAATGTAAACATGAAGCATATGAACAGATTAACAAGAGCGTTCAGACATAGAGATAACAATGCATGGGAAAATAACAGAGAAGTCGGGCGGTAGTCCTCCCGAAATCCGAAAATAAATACTGGGTGCCAAACGAGGGTTTGAATGACTCCTCGAGAGGAAACTGCAAGAATAATAATGCCGCAGTCGGGCGTCAGGGCGACACCACATAAAGGGCTTATAAAAGGAAATAAAAGATAGTGCATGCCACAGTCGGATGTCTGAGCGACATCACATAAAGGGCTTATATCAAAAGTAAATAATCAATATGCCACAGTCGGACGTCTGAGCGACATCACATAAAGGGCTTATATTGGGAATAAAAGACAAACATGCCACAGTCGGACGTCTGAGCGACATCACGTAAAGGGCTTCATAACTTAACATCTTATTAGCTCAAAATTTTAAGTCATATCCAGAGAATAATCAGGCATGAGATAAACAACAGGGTTAGTCCATCCACAGGAGTAATGTTCAGCTAAGTCTACTACTCATGCTCACTTACCGGAAAGAAGAACAAACCACGAGGACTTGACATAGATATGGATACACTGATCATGATACTTGACCATGGATACGATGACTCGAAAGGATTTGACTCTGCAGAGTTTGTACTTTAACCACAGCCAACGGATTTCAGTAGTCACGGGGACTAGTTCCGTCTACGGTGTTTTGGAAGAAACACGTCTAACCAGTACACACCCATTCAACATTCCGAAGCCAGGAATCACCCTCGGCAAAGTTCAAGAAAAACCTTGAGACGGGGAGGCTACAACCTCGCGTAGCATGGGATCAAAATTTCTATACGCGCGCTCTAAGGGCTGCCCCCCTCTCGGTCCCAACCGGAAACACCCATGCCCCCTGACCGGATGACTGGCTTTAATCCAGGGCCATGGAACCATCATCCCGGCCCCTCTGTTTGGTGTGTACACGGAAAGAGGTTACCAACTTACTAAACCGCATTCTGGCAGAAAACATGTGGTAGCATGGAAGGGGGAAGAACGATAACGTGACTCCGTCCACGTTAACGTCGGAATTTAACAGATGACGTAAGGCTGGCATGCTACCACAGTACCACCTTACTGCCCTTCATGTCACCACATGACTAGGCCATCTCTCATCAGAGATCACCGTAACTTTGGAACACACGGGCAGTTGCCTCACATGCAACGAGGTGCTCACCGATACTCGTATGCCATGCACAACCTTTCACGCAATCATGCAAACACCTATCATATCAAAGGTTCAAACATGCTTGCCTGGTTCGGAGAAGTCGGAGTCTAGCTCGGCGAAGTTCGCGGCTCCGTCACCTCTTCCGGAACCTACGGTATAGCGAAAAAGCATACTAACGTGAAAACCAACGCGTGCATAAAAGTTGTTCCAATTTTTTTTTCAAATAAATCCCATCAAAAAACTAGACAAAATTTTAAGACCGTCAGAAAAAGAATCACTCAAAAATCACTTTTTATTAAAAAGTTATAAGGGTTTCTGTCCAGGGACTCATCTATAATGAAACAGAAAAGTTCCAGGGGTTTAACTGAGAAAACAGAAAACGGTTCGAATAGAAACGCGCAAGCCCACAGAGAAAACGTACTCTGCCCGAAGGCGCCAACAGAAAACGGTTCGCGGGGAAAGAAAGAGAGGCTGACGTGGGGGGTCCACAAGTCAGGTTTGAAAGACCTCGCCGGCGCCCGAAGGCTGCGGTGGTCGCCGGCGTCGAACCACGGCGAGTCAGGGAGATCGGAGCGTACCAAGAGTATCAGCGTGTCCTTCCGCGTTGGTGGGTGGTGGACTTGGGCATCGGGGAGCACCACGTCGACGGCGACACTTTCTCCGGCGGACGGCGGCTCGGGCGATGGTGGGGAACTCCGGTGGTGTGCTGCAAACTTCGAATTGAAGCGCGGGTCAGAAGGAGGGATGCACTAGAGAGCTACTGGCAAGAGATGGGAGGCAGAGGTGCACGCACGGGAGCGAATCGAGCTGGATCCCGTGGCGGGTCGCGGCGGCCGGAGTTGAGGAAGGAGACTTCCTCGGGGATCTTCCAGTGGCTGGGCAGGGTCTTGGTGGAGTGTAGAGGTGGTGTGGGTACTAGCTGGAGCTCGGGGCCTCTATTTATAGGCAGCTCGAGGGGTGGCCGTGAACGGGGTTGCTCCGGCGAGCAATTACGGCGAGGCAGCGGCTTGGCAAGGATTTTAGGTGGTCAGGCAGCATCAGTGAGGTGTACTGGTGCCGTTCCCCCGCTAATCCTGGTCGGTCTTGGCGTAATGGCGCCGGTCCACGGTGGGGTGGCCGCACGGGCACGACGGCGGCAGAGAGCGCGCTCCGCGCCCAGCGGTTCACGACGAGGGTGGCAGCGCGCACTGGGGAGTGGAAGACCACGCGGCGCTCTCCGGTGGCTTGGGCGGCGCTGGGTGGCGCCGTCTGTGCTGCGCCTCTCTCTGGCGGCCGCAAAGCCGCCGCTGGCGTCGGTCACGGGGCGGCGCACCTCCTCCAGCTCGTCGCCGACGCCCGCAAGCATCCAGGCGCTCGTGCGGTGCAGAGGACAAGGGGGAGGGGACAGGAAACACGGCGACGCCGGGCACTGGCGAGATCGACAACAGACACTGAAGAAAACGACAGTGATTCAGCCACTGTTAACTGAATTTGACTGAACCTGATATTGACAGTGCTCTGAAGGTGTTCGATGAAATGATTAGGTATGAAGAAAATTTTTCCTGGAGCTGGGGCTTGGTGAGGTGACCACTCAATGCACCCAGAGGCTGCCTGATTTTACTCAGAATTTTTGGAGAAGGATTTGAATGAATTTCATGAAATTTGGCAAATCTGGTCCAAACTTGCAGCAAGTATAGTTTGAAAAATTTGAACTGGAGACCAGTGGATCTTCATGGATCTTGGTTGAGGGTTCAAAGGACTAGGAAGGGAAAAAGGTTTGGGGGCAAAAATCAAAGCAGAAAAAGTAGTTCCTTTGTAAACCTCCAATGATCAAGATATAAGGTAGAAATTGTTTTGATAAGAAATAAGTGGAAAATAAAAATATGGAGAGGTCCAACTTGCTGGATTTGAAGTAAATCATGATCCAAAGATAAGGAAAGGTTTATGAGAGTGGATTTTCACTAAGGTCATGGCAAGAGAGATTTGTTGAAAGTGGTAAAGGATTATTCCAAAAGCTATAGAGTATTTTCAAAGAAATTTTCAAAAGACATTTTTCCCAAGTGAAAACTATTTTGGCTTGAGTCCAAAATAAAAAGCAAGAACCTCCAAGACCAAAAACAAGTCTTGGGTGAATCCAAATAAAACTCTTGCCATAAATAAAAAAAATATTTTGAAAGGGAGGGCTCTTTTGAAGAAAATTTTTAAATCACCTCCCTCAAGTCAAGTAAATTTTTTGAAAAATCCAAATGAAATTTTGGGTGTCACAACAGGCGACCCGGGGACTGCCGTAGTCGCACCCGGCTCGGGGACTTCACAACCCGGCCTGGGGACTGCAGCAGTCGGCCCGGGGACTGCAACGACACAACAGGCGGTGGCCAACTCCAACTCTTCACCACCCAACCCACCCACACTGGTCGCAGTAGCCGTATTGGCAATAGAAGAAGTCACAGCTCCATCATGGGCCCAACCCATCCTCAACTTCCTGGTAAACAGAGAGCTGCCGACTGACGAGATCTCGACAAGACAAGTTCAACGCCGAGCCGGAGCATACACAATAATAAACAGAGAACTCGTTAGGCGCAGCGTCACTGGACTCTTCCAGCGCTGCGTCGAGCCAAAGAAGGGCATAGCAATCCTCAAGGACATCCACCAAGGCGAATGCGGCCACCACGCGGCCTCAAGATCACTTGTCGCCAAAGGTTTCCGCCATGGGTTCTTCTGGCCGACTGCTTTGGAAGACGCCAAGGAATTAGTCAAATGCTGCAAAGGGTGCCAAGTCTTCAACTCCAAGCAACACCTGCCGGCTTCTGCACTCTAGACCACCCCCCTCACTTGGCCCTTTGCCGTCTGGGGATTGGACATGGTGGGCCCATTCAAGACGGCGCGCGGCGGCATGACACATTTGCTTGTCGCCGTGGACAAATTCACCAAGTGGATTGAAGCGAAGCCAATCAAGAAGCTGAACGGGCCGACTGCCGTGACATCCATCGCAGATATCACCACCCGGTACGGCGTACCACACAGCATCATCACCGACAATTGCACGAATTTTGCCAAAGGAGCACTGGCACGTTTCTGCGCGACACAGGGTATCCGACTGGACTTAGCGTCCGTTGCCCACCTGCAGTCAAACGGCCAAGTCGAGCAAGACAACGGCCTCATCCTCTCCGGCATCAAACCCCGACTGGTCGTACCACTGGAGCGTTCGGCCGGCTGCTGGCTCGACGAGCTGCCGGCCGTCCTCTGGAGTCTGCGTACTACCCCGAACAAGTCAACCGGCTTCACCCCTTTCTTCCTTGTATATGGTGCCGAGGCTGTCATCCCAACTGACATTGAGTTCGACTCACCTCGGGTCACCATGTACACGGAGGCGGAGGCCAAGGAAACGCGAGAAGACGGTGTTGACCTGCTGGAAGAGGGCCGGCTGTTAGCACTGAGCCGATCCGCCATCTACCAGCCGGGTTTGCGCCGTTACCACAACCGGAAGGTCAAGCCAAAATCCTTCCAAGAAGGCGATCTTGTGCTCCGGCTGATCCAGCGAATAGCCGGCCAGCACAAGCTCTCAGCCCCTTGGGAAGGCCCCTTCGTCATCAGCAAGGCCCTAGGCAACGACTCCTACTACCTGATCGACGCACAGAAGCCGAAGGCACGCAAGAGAGATTATTCCGGCAAGGAGTCGGAACGACCATGGAACGCCAATCTCCTCCGAAGATTTTACAGTTAAAAGCAGTATGTACCACGCTACCTTTTGTATTAAGTACAAGACAACGGGCCCCCCGAGGAGCACTCGGGAACTACCCTCTTTTATCTATGTATGACGAGTGTCATACCTATGAATGTATTACTACATTTGTTTTTTCTGTCCGGCACCGGGTTCGATCAGTCGGCCCGGGGACTTGCCGCCTTGAGTTATATTAAAAGTTCTACCTGCAGTCAGACAAGTAGTGTGCCAGCACCCAAGCCATGTCTTGTTGAAAGTCGCAGCTCGAAGAATCGAATGTCCGATTGGCAAGAGTCAAAGGCAGGAAAGGATGCGCACACGAAAAAACGACTAAGGACTAACAAACTTATATAACACAAGCCGGCCTCCCACCCCGCCTACCGGCTGTCAGAACAGCCGGCTGGCCGGCTTCCCATTCACCTTTCTACAATCCAGGAAAGCTAGAGTACTTGCCCTCCCAAACGGCCAAGCCCTTCCCCAGCCACAGACTGCAGAGCAGCTGTCCGGCTGGGAAGGCGGCGACCAAGGGAGGGTGGCAAAGGAAACAACCAAAAGGATGAAAAGCAAATACAATCGGAAGCCAAGCACATGCATGATTATATTTACACAAAAGGCCTTCGAAAGGCCGGCATTCAACATAGTTTGAATACACCCCCAATGGGTGGAACTGCGCAAACTTAACAAATACTGTTCAAAGAGTAATAAACAGGAAAGCAAAGGTGGCGGATCAGGCTAAAGGTGCAACAGGCGAGCTAGGCAGGTCAGTGGAAACGGCAGTGCTGGCTGGAGGAGTGGCCGGCTGGCGAGTCTCGGCTTGGTCATCACCGACTGCAGGCGGCGCTCTTGCACGCGCCTCGTTGCTGGAGGCACGATCAAGCTGAGGCTGGTCGGTTGCTCCACCGTCTGGCATGGCGTCTTCACCATCCTCTTCCTCCTCCTCTTCGCCCTCGTCGCTGGAGTCGATCTCCTCCGCCGAGTCCTCACCATCCGCTGGGTTCAGCCCAAACCACTCCTCCGGCTGAGCAACGCCGTCATCATCCACCTCAGGGGCAAAGGCACTGGTGTCGGTGTAGTCGGCGAGCGCCGAGGTGCGCTGGATGATAGCCGGCCGCATCGCCTCCAGCTCCTCGTCGGCCTCCTGCCGCCAGGTGGCCAGCTGGTCCAAACTCAGCTCAGGATACCAAGCTCGAACGAACTCCAGTGCCCGCCTGGCGCCTGACCGAGTTGCAGAGGCTTTCCAGGCCTCGAAGCGGCCAACCGCTACCTCCAGCCAGTCGGCAGTCCGACTAGGGGTATGGGGAATCACCTCGCCAGGCCAAAGGGCGGCCAGCACTTGCGCCCCAACGCGCTGAAGACAGCGGAGCATGCGGTGAGCCGGCTGGAGGCGGGCTTGGATCGCCAGAAGCTGCTCCTCAAGCGACCGACAAGCATCCGGCGCGATCTCAGCACCAGCCTGCCTTTGCGCCTCACGGTGAGCCTCGACGATTTGGTTGGCGGCAATGGAGTAACCAGGGAAGTACTCTGCACAAGTAAGAAAGGAAGAGAAAAAACACAAAGTCAGAAAATGGACCAAATGGCAGGCGGCAAGCAAAGGAACGAAGAAGAAGGCGGCCTACCATCAACCAAATCTTCGATCTGGCCGTAGACAGCCCGCCGCCTCGGTCTCGTATTCGGCTTGGAGGGCGGCCTTGCTGTCCTGCACCGCCTTCAGGGCCGCCTTATGGCTCTCCTCCTGGTCGTCCAGCTTCTTGACCAAGCGGTCACGCTCCTGAGCCAAGGCGTTGCACTCGGCTTCCTTGGCGCGAAGGGCGGCCTGGGCCCCACCCAACTGATCCCTCAGGTCGGCATTGGCCTCTGCAGATATGGCAAAGAAGAAAAAATCAATAAGAAAGAAGTCGCCAGGAAAGATCCGGCCCGACTGCTCAGCAGTCGGCCCGAATCTCGGGGACTACACCCAGTGGGTGCGGTGACGCGCCCCCACGTGAGATAAAAGATGAAGCACTTACTCCGGCTCTCAGCCAGATCAGTGGTCTTCTGGTTCAGCTCCCGGACCTGGGAGTTGAAGGTAGCCGCGCGGAGGTTGTGATAGTCCTGCAAAAAGGACAGAGGAGCGAATAAGAACAAGATAGCAATCGAAGTCTACTAAGAAGTTCCAAGACGCCTGCTCAGCAGCCGACTCGGAACTCGGGGACTACACCCAGTGGGTGCGCTGACGCGCCCCCACGGAAGAAACCAAGAACAAGAAACAAAAAAGTGGGAAGACTCACCCGAATGGCCGTCCGTGTCGCGAGGAACTCCTGATTATACTGCCTCAGCACGGCGGCCTGGGATTGAAGCCGGTTCCGGACTTCTTGCGCCGCCACGTTCAGCACGGCCGTCCCACCACCCGGCATCCACGCCGAGCTGGCGCTGGTCGTCTCCAGATCCTGGGCCGACGAGCTAGAGCTCGCGGCCTTCTGCGGGTCCGGCGCCGAAGTCGCCTTCCCCGCGCGCTGGCGTGATGGCGACCGGACCACAAGGTCTGCCCTCGCAGCCGGCTCGCCCCCAGCCGTTTGCATGGGCGGCGCGCTAGGCCGGCTGCCCTGGTCCGCCCCAGTCGGCGATGGCGGTGCCGCCTCCCTCTCCCGGACGACGACGTCGTCCTCCTCCCTCTCCATCCCCAGCTGGTCGCCACCGGCTTCCTCTGGCGGGCGCTCCGGGATCTCGGGCGCCACAGCGCGCAGGGGGACGACAAGCAGGGCCTTGGCCGCCGCGTCGGCTTGTGCCGCCGCCGACTCCTCCGCCATCTCCTGCGCCGCCTTGGCAGCGGCCGCCCTCAGCTCCCCCGCCTCCCACTCCTCCCGCGCCTCCCGCGCATTCCGCTCCGTCGCCGCTTGAAGCTCGACACGGGGATCCATGCCGCGGGCGCTTGCGGATCCTCGCGCCGCTCCAACCACGGAGGCGGCAGCAGTCCACTCAAGAGAAAGCGGAGCCCTGTTTGATGAATCAAGACAAGGACTCAGAAGAATATCAACAAAAAAGAAGAAGGAATACGCGAGAGAATTGACACTTACGCTGAAACCTTTTGTGGCTGCTTCACCACCTTGCGGAAGCGGGCCGCCTTCGTGGCTGCCCCGGCTGCCGGTCGAAGGAAGGGGCTCTGCCAAGACAAACCGACTGGTCAGAGTCGGCCAAGAGAAACTTGGTGACAAAAGTAAAGAAGAGAAGAAAAAGAAAGCTTACCATAGGCGGGGGATTGGCACGGGAGTACGGCTCCTTGCCAAACTGCCACTCGTCGGTGAGCTTGCAGTTCGCGAGGTAGTTCACCATGAGAGCTACCTCGGCATGAGGCATCTCCTTGGTGCACATCCGACTCGGATCGAGTTGGCCGCTCATTTGACAAATCATATGAGGGCGACCTTGGAGCGGGAGCACCCGGCGCACCACGAAGGCGGCCAGCGGGTCGGGTCCGGTCAGGCCCTCCGATTGGACCATTACCCGGAGTCGCGCGACGGCGGCGGCTCCAGCAGGCGACAGCGTTCTGGCCCGATAGGACAACTGGGGCCGCCTCCCAGCCGGCGGGCCGGCTACATAAGCCGGCAAATTGACGAAGTCGCCTTGCGGAGCGACGTTCTTCACATAGAAGTAGGATTTCTGCCAGAGCTTCACCGACTGGATCAGCGTGATGGGAGGAAAAGGTTGTCGGCTACTGGCCTCCGCACCGCGATGAAGGCGCCGCTCTGAGCCGGCATGCCCTGCATGGCGGTGCCGAGCTTGGACTGGAAGAATTCCCCACAGAGCTCGAGGGTGGGAAGGACGCCAAGGAAGCCCTCGCACAAAGTGACGAAGGCAGACAGCAGCACCACCGTGTTTGGAGTGAGGTGGTGCGGCTGGAGCTGGTAGAATTCGAGGAAGGAACGAAAGAAGCTGCTCGCAGGCAGGCCAAGGCCGCGCAGGAAGTGCGAGCGGAATATTACCCGCTCGCCCTCAGGTCGGCATTGGCCTCTGCAGATATGGCAAAGAAGAAAAAATCAATAAGAAAGAAGTCGCCAGGAAAGATCCGGCCCGACTGCTCAGCAGTCGGCCCGAATCTCGGGGACTACACCCAGTGGGTGCGGTGACGCGCCCCCACGTGAGATAAAAGATGAAGCACTTACTCCGGCTCTCAGCCAGATCAGTGGTCTTCTGGTTCAGCTCCCGGACCTGGGAGTTGAAGGTAGCCGCGCGGAGGTTGTGATAGTCCTGCAAAAAGGACAGAGGAGCGAATAAGAACAAGATAGCAATCGAAGTCTACTAAGAAGTTCCAAGACGCCTGCTCAGCAGCCGACTCGGAACTCGGGGACTACACCCAGTGGGTGCGCTGACGCGCCCCCACGGAAGAAACCAAGAACAAGAAACAAAAAAGTGGGAAGACTCACCCGAATGGCCGTCCGTGTCGCGAGGAACTCCTGATTATACTGCCTCAGCACGGCGGCCTGGGATTGAAGCCGGTTCCGGACTTCTTGCGCCGCCACGTTCAGCACGGCCGTCCCACCACCCGGCATCCACGCCGAGCTGGCGCTGGTCGTCTCCAGATCCTGGGCCGACGAGCTAGAGCTCGCGGCCTTCTGCGGGTCCGGCGCCGAAGTCGCCTTCCCCGCGCGCTGGCGTGATGGCGACCGGACCACAAGGTCTGCCCTCGCAGCCGGCTCGCCCCCAGCCGTTTGCATGGGCGGCGCGCTAGGCCGGCTGCCCTGGTCCGCCCCAGTCGGCGATGGCGGTGCCGCCTCCCTCTCCCGGACGACGACGTCGTCCTCCTCCCTCTCCATCCCCAGCTGGTCGCCACCGGCTTCCTCTGGCGGGCGCTCCGGGATCTCGGGCGCCACAGCGCGCAGGGGGACGACAAGCAGGGCCTTGGCCGCCGCGTCGGCTTGTGCCGCCGCCGACTCCTCCGCCATCTCCTGCGCCGCCTTGGCAGCGGCCGCCCTCAGCTCCCCCGCCTCCCACTCCTCCCGCGCCTCCCGCGCATTCCGCTCCGTCGCCGCTTGAAGCTCGACACGGGGATCCATGCCGCGGGCGCTTGCGGATCCTCGCGCCGCTCCAACCACGGAGGCGGCAGCAGTCCACTCAAGAGAAAGCGGAGCCCTGTTTGATGAATCAAGACAAGGACTCAGAAGAATATCAACAAAAAAGAAGAAGGAATACGCGAGAGAATTGACACTTACGCTGAAACCTTTTGTGGCTGCTTCACCACCTTGCGGAAGCGGGC
>NC_057805.1:471741531-471872573 GCF_018294505.1 Triticum aestivum | reverse complement strand
TCGCGCGACGGCGGCGGCTCCAGCAGGCGACAGCGTTCTGGCCCGATAGGACAACTGGGGCCGCCTCCCAGCCGGCGGGCCGGCTACATAAGCCGGCAAATTGACGAAGTCGCCTTGCGGAGCGACGTTCTTCACATAGAAGTAGGATTTCTGCCAGAGCTTCACCGACTGGATCAGCGTGATGGGAGGAAAAGGTTGTCGGCTACTGGCCTCCGCACCGCGATGAAGGCGCCGCTCTGAGCCGGCATGCCCTGCATGGCGGTGCCGAGCTTGGACTGGAAGAATTCCCCACAGAGCTCGAGGGTGGGAAGGACGCCAAGGAAGCCCTCGCACAAAGTGACGAAGGCAGACAGCAGCACCACCGTGTTTGGAGTGAGGTGGTGCGGCTGGAGCTGGTAGAATTCGAGGAAGGAACGAAAGAAGCTGCTCGCAGGCAGGCCAAGGCCGCGCAGGAAGTGCGAGCGGAATATTACCCGCTCGCCCTCCTCCGGCGCCGGCGAGATCTCCCTCTCCGGCGCAAGACAGACCCGCACATGGTCCCTGTCGCGCAACCGCCGCGTCTTGCGGAGGAAGTCGATGTGGTCCGCGTGGACGTTGGAGCCGTCCCAGTCTCCGCCGCGCAACATGAGGGCAAGAAGCCGATGAGAAGGGCGCGGCGACGGCGAAACCACGGCCCCGCGGCGGCGAAGCTGCGGGGTAGTGCGATGACTAGAGGGACGGCGCGGCGGCGAGGGGCTGCAGCGGCCGAGAGGAAGAAGAAGAAGATGGCGGAGCGAGGGTGAGCGAGCGAGCGTCTGCCGCTCCCCCTCCTCCCCCTATTTATAGCTCGTGCGGCGAAGCCAAGGAGGCGAGGCGTGGGGGGCGTGGGATTAACTGCGCCCACTCCCCCACGTCCCGCCATTATTGCGCCCTAACGGCATGCGGAAACTACCGTTGGAAGGCGAATGGCCCGTTTTGGGCCACAGAAGATCCACACCAAGGCCTAGGCGTGGAAGTGGTGGGCCCCGGCCTGCGGCGGCGTCCCGTCACGCGCGTGGGCTGGCAGGCTTTTCCAGCCGGAGGGTGCCGCATGGCGCGCGGGCGGCAAGCGGCCGGCCCACAACCCGGCGTGCGCGCCAGCTACCTCCCGCCTTCAGACTTCAAAACCTCACCAAGACGGCGCACCTAATCAAAGCCGGCTCCTAGCTGCTGGCATTTCAAGATAGGAAGCTGATTGAGCTTCTCGTCCTCCTTTCAGCCTCGAAGCCCAACCAGCTTCGGGGACTACTGTCGGAGTAAATGACCACAGGTAGCCTAACCGACTCCCCCTGGCTCTTCAAGAAATTATCGGGCCGATCGAGCCTTCAAGCACCCAATGCACAGGGCCGGCTATCTCACAGGCCGACTACTGAAAGGCGACCCGGCCCTAAAAACCCTCCCGAAGAGAGCTACAAGATGGCCGGCTCCAAGAAGCCGGCTACAAGAGGACCGACTCCCAGAAGCCGGCCACAAGAAGACCGGCTCCCGGAAAGCGGCCAAGATCGCACCCTCAAGGGATGCACCCACATAACGGTGACGAGACGGGGCGTGGCTATAGTACAGCCTGCCACCCCCGAATCCCGGAGCACGTGTGGCCACAGTGCGCCGTACGGGTCAGCCATCCCCCGTCCGACGCGGCACTGTTGCCATGTTGACATTGACGCCACCCACGACAGACTGTCAGTACGGCCCGCGGGCGGCGGGCCCCTTCAGCCAGAGAGATGCTCGAAGACGGCCAAGCCTCCCTCGGTCGGCCTGGGGCGTAGCTGGCTCCCAATAGCCGGCTACCTCCCTCCCTCGAAGTATGTGCATCATTAAGGAGACAAGACGAGGTAAGGCTACAGTGAGAGCCCGCCAGGCGGTGGCACTGTAGCCATGCTTACCTCGGCAAAGCCCTCGTCATCAGGGGCGAGGCTACAGTAACCAGCCGCCGGCGAGACCCCTAGGCAGTGGGGCCGGCCTGTCGGCCAAGAGGCCGGCAGCCGGCGGGACCCACCAGTCGGCGGGCCCCAGCGGACGGCGGAGAAGCCGGCGAATACATACACTGACGGCTAGGACCCGCGTCCAGCCAGATTACCATTGTACCCCTGGGGGGGTAGGCCTATATAAACCCCCGGGGCACCCATGCAAAGGGTTGATCTTTTAGAGTTCTAGACACCACATAGAGAGAAGAGGAGAGCTAGCCTTGCCCTTCTTCCTCCTCTAGCCAAACAGCTTAAGGAGCCACTTGTAGCCACTTGTGTTGATCTAGTGATCATGCGGAGACCCCGCAGAGCAGGACTAGGGGTGTTATCTCCACGGAGAGCCCCGAACCTAGGTAAGATTCGCTGGCGTGCATGTCTTCGCCTTATCCCGTTTCCAGGCACCGACGATGTCTTACTGGCTCCCACAATGATAAGCCACCCGTTGGCATATGTCGCACCTACCACCCGACAGCGTTGCCTGAGGTCATCGCCCACGGTATTTTTTCAACAACCGTTTGCAATAGCAAAACCCAATTAGCAGGCTAATTCGCCATTAGCAGGCTAATTCGCCATTAGCAGGCTAATTGTCCTATTATTAATAATCCATTTATTAATCTAATTGACATTCATATTAAGCACATAATATATTTCATTTCCATATCAAGGAAGCAGAATTTCATAATTGAAATACATCAGAGTACAACCTGATATAGCTTCAGCACTCAGCTACCCCATTACACAACTGCACCAACACCAAGTTTCACATGCAACATGTAGAACCTTTCGAAATTAGCATCATAGACGGTATATAGACAGACGCATCTCATCTGGAAAACTGCTGAAGCGGAAGGCGAATATTGAGCCTTCATTCATGTTGAAGGTCTTTGCAACTTTAGGCCAGTGCCTGTGGATGATTGACCGTCCGTCCTTCGTCCTCTTCAGGAACACTTCAATATTGAACCGTGGGTGTTGTATGAAAACCTTCCTCGCCTCCTGACCATAGAGGTGGTTTGAGAGGTAATCATCAGTGAAGTGCTTTGGAAAGGCCTGAAAACAAGGATGTGCATAAATATCTTCTCTATATTGGAAATGGGGCAAAGGAATAAAAAAGGCAAGGTATAATAGTTAGTACCATCTTGTAGTGAACTGATGTCTTCTTCATTGTGCAGACAAAGATCTTGTTGTTTTTTGTCGCTAATTTCTTTGTCCTAACAATCTTTCCGAGTTTCTTGATTTGATTGATATTCATGGACAACTCATTTCCCCATATGCAAAAAGGGTCGAACAGTGGGTCAAAACCTCTGACAACAGGACCTACATGTGCAAGACCAAATTGTTAAAAACAAAAATACTAGAATGGTTCCTCCAATTGCACAATAATGTGCTATTAGACAACGGACCATGCACGTGCTAACCTCGATTGTAAACCTCAGTGCTTCCCATTGTTTCCCTGCAACACATATAAGGTAGTTAGTCATCAGGTTAAGTAAGGGTTCGCATGCTATCAGTAAAATATGTCGATGAAAAATAAGCACATTGCAGATTCATCAGATTAATTCAAGCCACATGGAAAACCCATTTATCCAAACCAAGCATGATTAAGAACTAGGAAATATAGCACTTGTATATATTTCTCATGTATTAAGTGCAGCCAAATTCGATTTATTCCTCACATGCACAACAATACAAAATTCTACTCACGACAATTGGACATCACATTGCATAATATAACATACTCCTAATAGAAGATCAAGCGGTTAACTACAGCCAATTGTAGCAATTGTATTTGTTTCTCATGTATTCACTACAGCCAAATTCAATTTATTCCTCACATGGTATACAATAACAGAATGCACCCACAACTATTGGACATCGCATTACAGAATTGAACCACACAGTTAACTAAACACCACAACACAAATGAACCAAACGTTAACTGCGCACCACATTGCACAATGTATAACCAAACCAAGCATGCTTGACAACTTGGAAATATAGCAATTGTATTCGTTTCTCATGTATTTTGTAAAGATAAATTCGATTTATTTCTCACATGGAAGACAATACAAAATTGCAGCCTGGAGAATTGAACATCACATTTGCAGAATTGAACCAAACAGTTAACTGAAGACGACAACTAATTAACAAAACAGTTAATAAGTGAGCACCACACTACATGACATATAGAACATATACACTAGAGCAACAGATTGCATGGTAAAATTAGATAGCACAATTCACTAGAATTTGTGAAGGAAAGGCAGGAGCAGCACACGCAACGGGTAAACCGAGCATGCTTAACCGGCATAGCTAGCGAATGGCAAGGTGCTCCTCCAAGATCTGGGGGTTAGCACGAATGGCAGCCATCGCGACCTCATCCGCGCATGCGGCCGCGATTTGCTTCTCCGCTGCCAAATGCTCCTTGAGATCCTTGCTATACTGCGTGCACCATGGCTTAGGGCCACACTTATTTGGTGGAGGGGTCGGTGATTTGGGTGGAAGGTGTCGCGCTTGCGCCAACGGTCATGGCATGTGGGATGTGGAAGGAGGAGGAGGATGGGGGTCGGGTGTGGATTACCTGCCTGGAGAGACGAGGCCGAGCAGCGTGAAGGAGGGTCGCCGACGAGGAGGCGGCGCTCCAAGCAAGGAGTGAAGGTTTCAACTTGGAAAGGAAGGCGAAAACAGGGGAAATGTGGCTTTTGGTAAGGGGGAGGGGGCGGGGAGGTAAATATTTCCGCGGAAGCCGAAAATTCAGAATCGCTTCCGTGAAAAAACTGGCGCGCAAAGTGTCATCAGACACGGTCCCTTATTCAGAACTGTGTACGATATGTGAACATCACAAACGATTAAGATAGCTTAACCCGTGTGTGATGAGTTTGCATGTCAAAAAATTTGGTTCGAATTTCCATGGTTACAATGGTCATCCACGTCATTGCATAATTTGGGTACACAAAGGAGACTACAGCACACCCACACTTCTTAATCGAGCAAGTTCAGCAATTAAACAGAGCTAGCTGACCTAAACATTACTCTAACAAATTAAAGACCAGCGCTCTTAATTAAACAAAACAAAGAGTACTACTACGGCTGGTGCTCGTCGATCTCCGCCGCCGCCTCCATGTCCAGCTCACGCCCGATGGTCTCCTGGGGAAGGGGCTCCATGGCATCCATCGCACCATACTCGGCAAGCATCTCGCCATCCGTGTCTGCCATCTCTTTAGAAAAGGCCGCCACGAGCTGGGTGTGGGCGGACGCGATCTGGGCTTGGACGGGCTCCGTCGTCGCAAGGTATGCGGCGGAAGAATGAACGGCTTCTCGAACGCTCTCGGTGATTGCCAACGCTTCGGCCATGGGTTGCCGACCATTGTCGGAGAAGCTCCATTCGATTTGTGCGGTGACCACCAGGAGCTGGCGTGGGCGGCCTCCATCACGGCTAAGGCCGCCGCTGTGGAATGGACAGCTGCTGTGCCGCTCTCGCCAGTTGTTATCCCCAAGCCAGATGTTGCTGCAGCCACCTGAGAAGCAATAGTGGCCGTTTGGGATGCCCTGGCCGCCCGGTCGCAGATTGCGGCCGCGCTTATGCACCTTGTTAGCACGCGCATGGCGGCTGCAGCCGCGCTCTCGCCGGAGTGGGCCACCGAAGTTTCCCTCACGACGCGGGTCCACGTGCCCATCTTTCACCGGCGACGATTGAACGGTGAAATGATATTTGGGGAGCGAGCTAGTGTGCTTGAGACGCTAGCTGTGGACTGTAGCCGACACACCTTCTTGCGTAAGCCATAGGCGTACTATACACCGACGGTGCTCCAGGATATTTTGTGCTGCATCTCACATGGTTGGTGATAATAAACTGGGTGCGATCTACTTGATTTTTCATCTTGATTTGAAATACATAATGGGGTCACAGCGGCAATGGATGGTGTTTGAATTGCTAGACCTTTTATCTAGAGTGAACATGCAACTATATGTGTGTTGTAAAAGAATTGGAATTATTCAGGGTTCGTTTGAACATTTTATACATTAAATTGGTTTTCTAGCCATTTCAGGTGCACAATTCAAAATTAAACTACATGCACATGCTCCGGTGCACCAACATGGGTTGTAAAATCATATATGTGTCCATGGGTTTATGCTTATCTCCAATGCAGGAAATGGGGATGAAATTCGAACACCACAACACCGTGGCTCTCCGGCAAACGTTGACGTACTTGCTTTCGTAATTCTAGTAAATCCAGAATTCGTCCGAAATTCATGAAACTTGGCATGCTATCATGGAGCGGCATCAACATGCCATGGTAAATTTTTGTCCCATTTGGGGCAGGTTTGGGTATAAGCTTCTCATAAACCAGAGCTTCTCACAACAAGTGTGATGGTTTCGGTAGGGAACGTTTCACCTTTCTGGAAGAAACGATATCCATTGCCTCTTCTAGATTTCAAATTTTTTCCTAGTGTCAACATAGAACAACAGGAGTGTTGTGTCAATTTTTGGGATTTTTCGGGGTTCGCTTGGACATTTTTATACATTAACTGAGTTTTCTGTGCATTCATGTGCATAATTCAAATTTGAACTACAGGCACATGCTCTAATGCATATAAATTAGTTGAAAATTCAAATCTGTGTCCTTGGTTGCCTGCTTAGGTCCCATGCAAGAAATGAGAATGAATGTCAAACACCCTGCCACCGTCACTCGGCCGCAAACATTGAGATACCTGGTTTTTAAATTCTAGAAAATCCAAAACTCGTCTGAAATTCATGAAACTTGGCATGCTATCATGGAGCGGCATCAACATGTCGTGGTAAATTTTTTGTCCCATTTGGGGCAGGTTTGGGTATATGCTTCTCACAAACCAGAGCTTCTCACAACAAGCATGATGGTTTCGGCAGGGAACGTCCCACCTTTGGGGACGAAATGATATCCATTGCCTCTTATTGCTTCCAAAAAAATTCTCGTGTCAACATAGAACAATAGGAGTGTTGTGTCAATTTTTGTGATTTTTCGGGGTTCGTTAGGACATTTTTATGCATTACCTGAGTTTTCAATGCATTTATGTGCATAATTCAAATTTGAACTACTTGCACATGCTCCAGTGCATATAAATTGGTTGAAAAATCAAATCTGTGTCCTTGGGTACATGCTTAGGCCCCATGCAAGAAATGGGAATGAATTTCAAACACCAAGGCACCGTTGATTGCCGGCAAAACATTGAGATGAATGGTTTTTAAATTCTAGTAAATCCAAAACTCGTCTAAAAGTCATGAAACTTGGCATGCTATCATGGAGCGGCATCAACATGCCGTGGTAAATTTTTGTCCCATTTGGGGCAGGTTTGGGTATATGCTTCTCACAAACCAGAGCTTCTCACAACAAGCATGATGGTTTCCGTAGGGAACGCCCCACCTTTGGGGACGAAATGATATCCATTGCCTCTTATTGCTTTCAAATTTTTCTCGTGTCAACATAGAACAACAGGAGTGTTTTGTCAATTTTTCTGATTTTTCGGGGTTCGTTTGGACATTTTTATGCATTAACTAAGTTTTCAATGCATTTATGCGCATAATTCAAATTTGAACTACATGCACATGCTCCAGTGCATATAAATTGGTTGAAAAATCAAATCTGTGTCCTTGGGTGCATGCTTAGGTCCCATGCAAGAAATGGGAATGAATTTCAAACACCAGGGCATCATTGATTGCTGGCAAAACACTGAGATGCCTGGTTTTTAAATTCTAGTAAATCCAAAACTCATCTGAAATTCATCAAACTTGGCATGCTATCATGGAGCGGCATCAACATGCCGTGGTAGATTTTTGTCCCATTTGGGGCAGGTTTGGGTATATGCTTCTCACAAACAGAGCTTCTCACAACAAGCATGATGGTTTCGGTAGGGAACGTCCCACCTTTGGGGACGAAAGGATATCCACTGCCTCTTATTGCTTTCAAATTTTTTCTCGTGTCAACATAGAACAACAAGAGTGTTGTGTCAATTTTTGTGATTTTTCAGGGTTCTTTTGGACATTTTTATGCATTAATTGAGTTTTCAATGCATTTATGTGCATAATTCAAATTTGAACTACATGTACATGCTCCAGTGCATATAAATTGGTTGAAAAATCAAATCTGTGTCCTTGGGTGCATGCTTAGGTCCCATGCAAGAAATGGGAATGAATTTCAAACACCAGGGCACCGTTGATTGCCGGCAAAATGTTGAGATACTTTCTTTTTAAATTCTAGTAAATCCAAAACTCGTCTGAAATTCATGAAACTTGGCATGCTATCATGGAATGGCACCCGACATGCTGTGGTATTTTTCGTGTCCATTTTGAGAGAAGGTGCACTCGAATAATGACAGCCAACAAAGGCATTCTGAAAAAATAGCTGCCACTTTAATATCTCAAACGTTCGTATAACTCAAACCGTGTGCGTTCTGTTAACCATTCACGTGACGCCACATGTCTTGGTTTTAATGGTTTTAGGAGGTGCCATGCGGAAAGCTGCTTGACCTTGACCGAATGGGAGGCGTGCGAGCGTAGTCCAGTGCGCAGGCTAACTGTTGGGGATATAACTATTGGGTATGACCCGCCCAGGAGAGGCCGGGTTATACCGCTGGTGGTTTGTTATGACAAAGCCCATGAAGATGTTGAAGATGGCGGTTCACGAAACAGGCTTACTGAAGGCCCGAAGCTCAAAGGCGACTTAAGGCCTACAGGTGTAAACCGCCACATATGTATGACTTGTATTATAAGGCATGTGTAATTAGTCACCGAGCCGGGCACGTTGTATATGAGCCGGCCGGGACTCCTGTCGGCGTTTTGGGAACGGGGGTCCCCAGACTTGCCTGCCTGCGGCCCACGATGTGGCTGTGCTAGCAGGCCTGTATGGCCCATCTTCATCAACAAGGCATTCAAGACCCTCGCGAGGCGGGCGACACAAGACCTCCTCAGGAGCGGCCTCACCAGGTTGGCTCATGAGGGGCGGAGAGATCAAGGCAAGGCAAACCTCGCGAGGTTCTTGTGATGTGAGCCGTGATGATCAAGGTCAGGCGGGCGCCAGGCGGGTGCCAGCGCGCGCAGCGTCCTTGTTTCCACTTTGGTGCTAAGGAGGCAAGCGCAGGCGCTGAGTATCGAGGCATCAAGCAAAGGTTTCCATACCAGTGCAACAAGACCAAGACCAGCAAGACGGCAAGATGGAGGTCACCATGGAGCCCAAGGCGGCGTCACCACCAGAGCCTTTTGCAGGTGAATACCGCTTTTGTCAGGATAAGCTATACTAGCTATCCCCTTTCAAATTGGCCGTTGTTGGCTCCCTTCCCGCTCAATATTTGGGAAGAGGACCAGGGTCTATATAAGTAGAACTAGCCACCACCGTAGAGAGGATCCGAGAACCAACTCATTCAGAGGCATCTCATCTCATCCTTAGCCACACACCAAGCACAAGAACACCTCAACCTCAGGAGGCTGTTCTTCCCCTTGTACTGTTCATCATCAGCCCAAGAGGCAATCCACCACCACACTGGAGTAGGGTATTACACCACAACGGTGGCCCGAACCAGTATAAGTCTTGTGTCTCTTGTGTTGTGAGTTCGTCGAGTTCGTCCGCGAGATCTTAGCAAGCTAGGGTGTGGATCGGTAGAGGGGCAAGAACTTCGCGTGCACCCCAGTGTTCGAACCTTAATGGTTTTGCCAGAACCCGTGATCTGACATTTGGCGCGCCAGGCAAGGGTGTGCCGAAGCTTCCTTTCCATCGCTCCACGTCCAGTTGCTCCATCGTCTCCATGGCGGACGCTCGCCGTGCTCGTGCTGAGCGCCGGGCTGCCCTCGCCACCCGCGTCGCTCAGACGGCTCCCGTCGGCGGGCCACCTCGCCGTTCTCCGTCGCCTGCTGCTAACACCGCCACCGGCCCGGCGGGGAACGAGCAGCAAGCATCCTCGCTGCACCCCTCGGTGCGGCGGGACGGCCACACCGCCACTCCATCACCGACTCCCGCTGGTTCGTCGTCCCACGCTCGTCGCGCTACTCATGGCGCACGAGCTCCCGTGCTGCCGCCCGGTCGACGACCTCTACGAGGACTGGCTTGACCGCATCGCCGAGCTCGTCAGCGCCGCAGGGGGCTCCCTTGCGCCGTCCCTCTCTCTGCCTCGCCCTCCGCCAGCTACGGGCGACGTAGCTCACGGAGCGCCTCCACCACCTCTGCACCAAGACGGCACCCTGGTGCCAAGGCGCACGGCTCCGCGGCGCGACCCACCGCGTCTGGCGCCCGTGCGCAAAGAAAGAAGCTGTCAAGAAGTCCCTCGACCGCAAGAGAACGCTCCGCCACTCACCCACTGCCGCGCCAGGATGGTTTGCCGCGGCAAGGCCCCGCGCCGCCCACCGTAGAGGCGCGTGGGCGTCAAGACCAGGCTCCACCACCAAGACAGGCCCCGGTGACCATAGCCGGCTGCCGCGCCTTCACCCCTGAGTTGCGTAGCGTCACCTGGCCAGGCAAGTTCAAGCCAGATCTGCCTCCTCGCTATGACGGCACCCCCGACCCCGCGGAGTTCCTGCAGCTCTACGAGCTGAGCATCGAGGCAGCCAACAGCGACGAGAAAGTCATGGCGAACTGGTTCCCTATGGCGCTGAAAGACGGCGCTCGTTCATGGCTCCTGAACCTGCCTCCCGGCTCGATCTCCTCCTGGGACGAGATGTGTAACCGCTTCGTCGCCAACTTCCACGGCACTCGCGACCGCCCGCCAGCCGCGGGTGACCTGCGCCGCGTCAAGCAACAACCATGAGAGACCCTCCAAAAGTACATCCAGCGTTTCAACAACGTTCGCCTCAAGATCCCCAAGGTGACGGACGAGGCTATCATCTCCGTGTTCTCTGATGGCGTCCGTGACGTCAAGATGAAGGAGGAGCTCGCTAACCACGAGGAGCTGTGCACATCCCTGGAGCTGTTCAACCTGGCGACCAATTGCGCAAGATCTGAGGAAGGGTGCCTCTCCCTCCTTGAGCTCCCGGCTGCAGACCCGGAGGAGAAGAAAGCCAAGGCCAAGGACGTGAAGCGCAAGGGAGCAGCCGGGCTCACGACGGAACCAGACACCAAGCGCGGCAGAGACCAGCTCGAGTCATCCAAGAGCAGCCGACCGTTCTGCGCCTTCCATAACCTGCATACCCACAACACCAGCGACTGCCAACAGCTCAGAGCCATTCGAGAAGTACGCTTCGGTCGACGCCCCGAGCGCAACGACCGGGGCTACGACCGAGGAGGACGCGGTGGCGGACGTTGGGACAACCGTGGCCCGCGCCAGGAGTGGCGCAACCGGCCTCGTGAGGACCGCTGGCAGGATCAGCCTCGCGAGGGCGCCTGGAGGGATCAGCCTCGTGAGGATCGTCCTCAAGGCAACGTCGGTCTTCCTCCGCTATCGCCGCCGCCAAGAAGGAATGACGACCACCATCAAGACGAGGGGGCTGGGGGCTTCCAGGAGCCACGCGCTATCGCCTGCATCTGGGGCGGAGCTCAGGGCCCCAGCCTCGCAGCGTATCTTCAAACAGTTTGCTCGTGAAGTGAATGCAGTCCTCCCCAAGCTTGAGGCCACACGCCCGCTCAGGTTGTCCACGTGCGCCATCACCTTCAGTTCGGCAGATCAGCTCAAGTGCGCGGCTACCGCAGGCGCCCTCCCGATGCTTTGCTCCCCGGTCATCAGCAACATGCAAGTCACCAAGACCCTCATCGACGGCGGCGCAGGGCTCAACATCCTGTCCGTCGACACATTCGACAACCTCCAAGTGCCATATGATCAGCTTGAGCCCACCAAGCCTTTCTCAGGAGTGACCGATGGTTCCACCACACCGATAGGGCAGGTCCGCCTCCCTTTCACCTTTGGGAAACGCAAGAACAGCTGCACCGAGCTCATCGACTTCGACGCCGCGCACATCCGCTTGCCGTACAATGCCATCCTCGGGTACCCAGCCCTGGCCTAAATCATGGCAGTGACCCATCACGGCTACAATGTCCTCAAGATGCCGGGAAGCGGCGGAATCATCACGGTCCCATGCGAAGAAAGAGATGCGGTGTGCTCCCTTGAGCGTGCCTTTCAAGCTGCAACAATCAGCGACCCCGACAGCAAGGGCGAGTGCCCTCCTGAGGCCATCCCCAAGAAGAAGAAGCAGATGCGCCGAGCAGGACCTGAGGAAGGTGGCGACGCATCTGGAACCTCGTCAGGATCAGTGCCCACGCCAGGGGCGCCTCCCTCCATCGCATAGGAAGGTGCGCCCGACGCCCTCCTCGGGCAGGGCTCGGGGGCTCTCTTCTGGAGGGCCTCCAACCTTGCCAACATCACGAGGGAGGCGCTCGGGCACCACTTGGAGGCGTGCTTCACGACACGTTTCCCTTAGGAGAGCACAGGGCAAGGAGCGCCCATCGCTCAGGAGTTCATCACTAGGACCACTCAGGAACTGCAAGACACAAGGGCCATGCGCGGCGGCCGCCGCTCACCAGGCGCAGCTCCCCATCCAGGCAAGGATGCCGGGCTGCGCGTCTGGATCGACGTCCCAGGGCTCAATAGTGCCGCATCTCAAGAGCCCTTCTGGCCTTCGTGCGTGGGCCGTTGCGAGGTTCCACCACACAGTTACGTTCGCATGCCTTTTGGCCTGGCGAGCGTGTCGTCCTCCTATCAGTGCAACTTGCGGCGTTGTCAGGACCCCGATTCTAAGTCACACCGATATAGCCTGTAACACCTGTTATCACTTTACGGCCTCATGCACGGTATTCCCACGGGTGTCGCCTTACCATGGCCCGGGACCGTTTGCGCCTTTCGGCTCACGTATATGATAGTGTCGCTAGCATCCATATGACAGAGAACCCGGGCCGACATGGCTAGTCGTGAACCCAAAGCGGCGCTAACTTACGGGGACAGGCATACATGAATCAACATCAAGCATGTCGGTCAGCAGCGTGTGAATCCGGGCTGTAGCACTGGGCTAACAGGACTCCGGGAACTCGGGCTGTAGCAGCCTAGGCAGGACGCCGGATGTCACCGCGTGACATTTCCCCGAAGGGACAGACACAGGAACAAAGTGAAACACATGCCGGCCAGTCTAAGTGTTCCGGAGCAGTAGTGCTGGGCTAGCAGGACTCTGGTAAACCGGGCTGTAGCGGACTACCAAGGCTCAGTGGAGACACCAGACTACATTTCCCCATAAGAGAGGCTGCCAAGGATAAACAACTAGATTGTCGGATCCCACACATACCAAGCATTTCAATCATACACAGAATATGGTCGATATGTGTAAATACAACATGGCATCACAACAAAACTCTACAACTCAAAGTACTTTATTTAAAGGCTCCAGAGAGCCATACATAACATGTTCATACAGGTAGGGGTCACATGACCCGACACTCAAGTCATACAAACATACAAGCACATGCGGAAGCAAACTTGTCTGAGTACATACAACTAGAAAGAAAGAAGGCTTGACGAAGCCTGTCTATCTACAAAGGCCCTTCATAAGCTCAGGGTCACCACCTGGGTGGCAAGTCACTCGTCAACGTTGAGATCTACATAGAACCCATCAGAGGGGGCGGTGTTCTCTTCTGCAACAATTATTAAAGCAACATGAGTATAAAGGTACTCAGCAAGTCTTACAACAGATCCTACTATACATGCACATTCTGAAGAAGGTTAGTGGAGTTATTGCAGCAAGCCAGCTTTGACTCTTGGCTAAGCTATCCTACGAGACTCCACTTGTAAAAATAGTTTTCGCACACGACTCCTCTAATCACTATCACAATACTCCACCGTGGATCCTCCCTCGTCATCCTACGAGAGGGCCATCCGCGGTACTCACACTTATCTTGAGTCTTTTAGTAGTAGCCATTAACTTGTCTATGAACTGCATAATGCGACCAAGTAGTCCTTTACCGCGGACGCGACTATTCGAATAGTTTTATACCCTGTAGGGGTGTACTTCTTCACACACGCTTCCACCACTTATCGCCGTTTACACGACATGTACTCGGCAACCTTCAAGCGGAAGCCCAGCGAGGGTGTCGGCCACGACCTGACTAAACACACGAGTCCCTAGTCCAGGTTTATCGCCTATTCGGGTTCCATCCGCAAGAAAATCCGGCCGGGGTGTCCTCAACGGCCCCAAACGATGTGTACTGGGTTCCCGAGACACCAAACGGGCGACTCGGTACACCGGGCCACGTGCCAACCGCATCACAGCCCACCCCTAAGGTCAGCGCTGCTCACGGCCTCCAGCATACTACAAACACCAGAAACTACTTGCAACTCCTGGACAGAGGACAAGGGTGGTTAATAAGTCGAGAGGGTCCATTGGTTTCGGGCCCAACGCGTGGTAGTAGCTGATCTTAAATCACACATACAGATCTCAGTTCTTAAGGACGGCCTCAATGAAACAACCCACCATGTACTCCTACATGCCCTCTCATCGATACCTTTACCAAATCATGTTCAACACTTCACTCTCATTACCGACGCAACCATTCACTCTAGTTCATCACCCCGATGAGCCAGACCTGACACGACTCTAAGCACAGCAGGCATAGCATGGTAGGAAACACAAACATGGCTCAATCAACTCCTACACATGCTAGTGGGTTTCATCTAGTTACCGTGGCAATGACAGGTCATGCAGAGGAAGTGGGTTCAACTATCGCAACACACAGCAGTTTGAAACGCGTTGTCTTAATGCAGTAAACGAGAGCAGAAGCGAGAAGTTGGGTTTGTATCGAAATGATCAATGGGTTGCTTGCCTGACAGAGTGGTAGTGGGATACTGCCCTTCAGTCGGATATTCGTGGGTATCCTCGGAGGCATAACCTACCACGAAAATCACATCGGTAGCACAATCATTAAATGGCAATATGCAACAATATGATGCATGCTATGACATGGCAAAATGAGTGTGTTTTGGCTAATGCAACTTAGAACAGATTAGTTTGACCTCTTTGAATCAAAGATTCAAATGCAAACCCAAAATAAGAGGTCATATTAGTGCATTAACTTTCTTCGTCTAAATAGCAAGGTTAAAGTGTTCTGACATGCATGAAACCAGTACAGATGGAAAGATTGAATTTTTCTGATCAAATTCATATATAAATCTTTGCATTTGGAGTTACAGATTAATTTCTATGAATTTTTGAAGTTTGTAGTATTTTCTGGAATTTCCTGTATCTTTACCTACTAATAAACCAGCGATTGCTTCTGGTCGTCCGTCATCGTGGCAGTTTTGCAAAAAACGCCCCTGAGTTTACGTGAAATCAACCCACACTCCCTGTTTTAGTGGCACTTTGAAAAAACGTTTCACTTTTACAAAAATAACCCTGTAAACCCGCCCGGGCCCGAACCGCACCGCCGCCCGCAGCTCCCTCCTGCCCTCGCTCCCCTCGCGCCCGCAAGTCGCGTCGCCGGCGATCCACACCTCCGCCACGCCCCGCCGCCGGCAACCTTCACCGCTGGACCTCCGGCCACTCCGCTGCCTCGCCCCTCTGCATTCTCCTCCTCCCTCTCGATCTCCTCTCACATCTCTCCCTCTCTCTCGCTGAACAGGGACCTCCACGAGGGCCATGGCGCCGCCGGCCCTCAATCTCACCAGATCCGGTCGCCTCCACGCTAAATCTGCCGGAAATGGATCCACCCCGGCCAGATCCGGCCGGATCCGGCCGGGCCTCCTGCCGACGCCTCATCGAGGAGTACAACTGTTGCCCCATGCCAGCCAAGATCCTCCAGATCCTCTCCACCCAACCGCCGTCATTGCAGGAGGACTTTGGCGAGTGGCTCACCAAAAAGCTTCCCCAAATCCTACAAGAGGCTCTGGTAGGAATACACATGTACATTAACCTCAATATCTACTTGATTAATTCAGTTATCACACTTCCCTTTTGAACTAATATATGCACTTTCAGTCAAGTACACTCATCTTGCTAATTAAATTGCGTGGCAAATCTTACATGGGCAGTTTAATTGTGTGATTGTTGAGTGGTCCAGTGAGTAGTGCTTCTATAAGCAAGGGAATGATAGAATGATGCACGATTCTGCAGGTTAGACGAGCCGCTGACAAAGACATACCTCTATTCTGAATTTTTACTTGCAAAGATGGACCATCAGCTACAGAATATGTTGGCTAAACTCTCACAGGTCACTAACAATTTTTATTTATTGTCATCTTGGTAATTGGCATTGGTGGTATTTTCTTTAGGTTCAACAGAAAGTTGTTCAAGTGAAAATGCAGAGGAACATGTTGAACAAAGGACGTGGTATAAAAGGGAAGGGACAGTCTAAACAGTACAATGATGCAAGTTCAGATTTCATATGCTGTCTACCCTGCCTCATGAATATGCTAGCATGGTTGTCTTCTAGATTATGCACATGTCTTTGTTTTCCATATACTGTCGACGCATTGTGTAGTATGTACTAATTCTAGGGAGACTGATCTCATATTGTTCACTCTTCAGAATTAGTATTTATAAGTTTTTGTGTGGTTTTAGTACCTCAGTTAAGAAATAAACATTAGCCTTCTCTAAAGAGGTCTGCTGCCTTGCTTTTTATAATTCTATTAATTTATATTAATCTCCTTGTATAGAACTTCTGTTGCATTACTCCCCCATTGCTGTTAGTGGCCCTGTCACAAGAGATTGTTGTAAGTCCTCAATATGTGTTTGATGTCAAGCAATGTCCAATCTACTACATGGTGTCTCAGTCTCAAGTTCATAATTTCTGCATCATTTGAATTGTATACAACATGATACAAAAGCAGTAGGTCTCCAGCCGGCACAAAAATGCAGACTTGATTTGTTTCAGTTCCTTAATACATCTACTACAACCTACAAGAGACCCTAGCTAAGAAAACAAAATCAAGGACCGATGTACTTCTGACATTATTTCTTATTAATATCAAATTAGAATAACATTGATGGAACATATTCTTTTTCTCTCCTTGCTTGAGTTAAAGGAGTACAATATTGCATTTTGCTGAGATGTTCTGCTCAATGCAGGTCTAGAGCCGACCAAGGAAGTCACAGTTTAAGAGCTCGAGGAGGAGGGGCGTGTGGAGGTTTCCGCCGCCAGTGGCTGCACTGCTGGTCTTCGTCGCCTGCTCCTGTCAGATCTAGCATGACCTATCCTATCGGTTCTCCATCGCTTCACTTTGCTTCATGTGCATATGTGTGGAGAAGATGACGACCCCGCCCCTGTTCTTCGCCAGCCACACTCTCCCTTATGCGGTAATAAATCTCAAGAAATGCCCTTTCCGTTTACATTGTTAGAGTTATAATATAAGTCATGTATACCCCTTTGTATTTATCCCATTGTATAAGGGGTTTCCTGCATATGTTCCACACCTGTACATGTATATATATCGGCCTATGGCCTCATGGGAATACAAGTTGCATATTTTCCTAACATGGTATTAGAGCTAGGTCAATTTTTTGCACGCTGCAACTTGTGCTGATTTATCCGGCCGCCGCTCTGTTTCCCCGATCGAGCGCCGTGTCTCCGTCGCTGCTGCCTCTCCTCCCGACCTGACTGGGCCGCCCGACCTTCCTGGGCCGCTGCCTCTCCGATCGTCTGCCGTGTGGATCGCTAGGCCGATCGGCTGCCGTGTGGATCGCTCGGCCGTGCTGCTCTCCATCTCCTCCCGATCCCCTGCCGCCGCCTGAGAACTGCTGCACCCGATCCGATCCCCTGCCGCCGCCTGAGAACTGCTGCACCCGATCCCTTGCCGCACTGGATCCCGCCCCCCGCTGCCCTTCTCGCAGCTTTTCGCCGGCCTCCCGTGCCGAATCCCGCTCCCAGCCGCCGTCCTCGTCCGGCTTCTGCTGATCTCGGATCTTTGCCAAAAAAAATGTCTGCTGCATCGGGCTATGTTGCTGTCCCTCGCTGTCCGGTGATCTTCGATGGTACCAACTACACCGAGTTCGCTGGCTTCATGCGCATTCACATGCGTGGCATTCGTCTCTGGGGTGTTCTTTCTGGCGAGGTCTGCTGTCCGCCACGTCCGGTTCCTCCGGTGGCCCCTACTCCGCAAACTCCACTGGTTCTTCCTACGGACGCTACTCAGGCCGCTAAGGATGCAGCTAAGCTTGCTGATGAGACTGCTGATCGTGCTTATGATGAGAGGGTTTTGTCTTATGAGGAGGCTCTTCAGACATATCATGGTGCTTTGTCTGTTTACACCCAGTGGCTTGATGATGATGCTCGTGCTGCAGCTGTTCTCACTGCTAGTGTTCTGCCTCAGTTTGCTTCTGAGTTTCTGGGTCTTCCTACTGTCTTTCAGATGTGGACCTGTCTTCGTCAGCGCTATGAGCCCTCTGGTGATGCCTTATACCTTTCTGTGGTTCGTCAGGAGCATGCTCTTCAGCAGGGTGACTCTACTGTTGATGACTTTTATGCACAGAGTTCTGCTATCTGGCGCCAGCTTGATTCTCTCCGCAGTGCTGGTTGTCGTACTTGCCCCTGCTGCCAGGCTGTCCAGGCCAACTTGGAGTTTCATCGCGTCTACGAGTTCCTGTCTCGGCTCCGTAAGGAGTTTGAGCCCCGGCGTGCTCAGTTGTTTGCTCGTGGCCGTATTTCTCTCATGGAGGCGCTTTCAGAGATTCGTGCTGAGGAGACTCGCTTACGTGGTGCTGGTTTGCTGGAGGTTCCCTCTGTGCTCGCTACTCGGGCTTCTTCCACTCCACCTGCTGCACCGCCCCATTCTCGCTCGAGTGCTCCGCCGCTCTTGCCCACTCCTTCTGGAGGCTCAGGTCGCCCCCGTTCACATTGTGACTACTGCAACAATGATGGTCATATTGAGTCCCAGTGCTACACAAAGCGGAAACACCTGCGCAAGGCGCGATCATCCTCCTCAGGGACTTCGTCATCTCCCTCGACAGCTTCAGCCATTGCTTTGACTGAGCAGGATATTCTGAGACTTAAGCGTCTGCTCGCGGCTTCAGGTTCTTCCTCGACGGGTACTGCTGGTTCTGTGACTGATGCTTCCCGCACTGAGCACCCGCCCTCTACACAGTCAGGTACATCCCCATGGGTTCTGGACTCTGGAGCTTCTTTTCATATGTCTTCTCATTCTTCCGCTTTGTCCTCTCTTCGATCGCTGGATTCTCCTGTTCATGTCTTCACTGCTGATGGTACTCCACTTTCTGTTGCTAGTAGAGGCCATCTTTCCACTCCTTCTTATTCTGTTCCTGATGTTGCTCATGTTCCTCGACTTACCATGAATCTGTTTTCTGCCGGTCAACTTACTGATTCTGGTTGTCGTGTCATCCTTGATGTTGACTCTTGTTCTGTCCAGGATCGTCGCACGCACACTCTGGTTGGGGCTGGCCCTCGCCGCCGTGATTCTCAGGGTCTTTGGGAGTTGGACTGGCTTCATGTTCCTTCCGCTGCCACCACCATCGCCAGTCCCTCCGCTGCTGTCGCCTCTGTTACTGGTTCCTTCAAGCAGTGGCATCATCGACTTGGTCATCTGTGTGGTTCTCGGTTATCGTCTTTAGTTCGTCGAGGTCTTCTGGGGTCTGTCTCAGGAGATGTCTCTTTAGAGTGTCAGGGTTGTCGTCTTGGCAAGCAGATTCAGTTACCATATTCACATAGTGAGTCAGTGTCTAAGCGTCCTTTTGATTTAGTCCATTCTGATGTATGGGGTCCGGCTCCTTTCGCTTCGAAAGGTGGTCATAAATACTATATTATTTTCATCGATGATTTTTCTCGTTACACATGGCTTTATTTCATGACTTCTCGTAGTGAGGTGTTGTCTATTTATAAGCGTTTTGCTGCCATGGTTCATACTCAGTTCTCTTCACCCATTCGTGTTTTTCGTGCTGACTCCGCTGGCGAGTATATCTCTAAGATGTTGCGTGGTGTCCTTGCTGAGCAGGGTACTCTTGCCCAGTTCTCTTGTCCTGGTGCTCATGCTCAGAATGGCGTGTCTGAGCGCAAGCATCGTCACCTTCTTGAGACGGCTCGTGCGATGATGATCGCCGCCTCTCTTCCGCCTCATTTTTGGGCCGAGGCTATCTCCACTTCCGCCTATCTCATCAACCTTCAGCCGTCCGCTGCTTTGCAGGGTGGTGTTCCTTTTGAGCGTCTTTTTGATCGTTCTCCCGATTATTCGATGCTTCGCTTGTTTGGTTGTGTTTGCTATGTTCTTCTTGCCCCTCGCGAACGCACCAAACTGACCGCTCAGTCTGTTGAGTGTGTCTTCTTAGGCTACAGTGATGAACATAAGGGCTATCGTTGTTGGGATCCTATCGGTCGTCGGATGCGTATCTCTCGAGACGTGACTTTTGATGAGTCTCGTCCTTTCTACCCACGCCCATCTTCCTCGATTTTTTCAGTGGAGGATATCTCTTTCCTCACTTTTCCTGACTCACCTATCACCCCCGTCGCGCCTGTGCCTATTCGTTCCACTCCCTCTGCTTCTCCACCCCTCGTCGATTTGCAGCCACCATCTTCCCCGGTCTCCTCACCTAGCATGTCACCGGATTCTACACCTTCATCTCCGGTGACTTCTTCGTCGCCACCCCCCGATTCTACCTTGGCGATTCCTCCTTCTATTGTTCCATCTTTTCCTCAGCATTACACTCGTCGTTCACGACCTGTGGATGCTTCCTTGGATGAGTCGTCCTCTTCCTCTCAGCCTACTTATGGCTTGCGTTCTCGTCCTCGTCCGCCTGTTGATCGCTTTGGATTTCCCACCGCTGGTGCTGCTGTTCTTGAGCCGACTTCTTACCGTCAGGCTGTTGTTCATCCTGAATGGCAGTTTGCGATGGCAGAGGAGATTGCTGCTCTTGAACGCACTGGTACCTGGGATCTTGTTTCTCTTCCTCCCGGAGTCCGTCCCATCACTTGTAAGTGGGTCTACAAGGTTAAGACTCGCTCCGATGGTTCTCTTGAGCGTCACAAAGCTCGTCTCGTGGCTCGTGGTTTTCAGCAGGAGCATGGTCGTGATTATGACGAGACTTTTGCTCCTGTGGCCCATATGACCACTATTCGTACACTTCTTGCCGTTGCCTCTGCACGCCACTGGTCTATATCTCAGCTTGATGTTAAGAATGCCTTTCTTAATGGTGAGCTGCGTGAGGAGGTGTACATGCAGCCACCACCTGGGTATTCTGTTCCTGATGGCATGGTATGTCGTCTTCGTCGCTCTCTCTATGGCCTTAAGCAAGCCCCTCGCGCCTGGTTTGAGCGTTTTGCCTCTGTGGTCACTACTGCTGGTTTTTCAGCAAGTGCTCATGATCCAGCCTTGTTTATTCACCTTTCTCCTCGTGGTCGGACTCTTCTTCTTCTCTATGTTGATGACATGGTCATCACTGGGGATGACCCCGAGTATATTGCCTTTGTAAAGGCCCGTCTTAGTGAGCAGTTTCTTATGTCTGATCTTGGACCTCTTCGCTACTTTCTTGGGATTGAAGTCTCTTCTACCTCTGATGGCTTTTTTATATCCCAGGAAAAGTATATCCAGGATCTTCTTGCTCGTGCTGCTCTTACTGACGAGCGCATTGTTGAGACTCCTATGGAGCTCAATGTTCACCTCCGTGCTACTGATGGTGATCCTCTCCCTGACCCGACGCGTTATCGTCATCTTGTTGGCAGTCTTGTCTATCTAGCTGTCACTCGTCCGGACATCTCTTATCCGGTTCATATTCTGAGTCAGTTTGTCTCTGCTCCCACATCGGTTCACTATAGTCATCTCCTTCGTGTTCTCCGATATCTTCGGGGCACGATCTCTCACCGTCTATTCTTTCCTAGCTCCAGTTCTTTACAGCTTCAGGCCTATTCGGATGCTACGTGGGCTAGTGATCCTTCTGATCGCCGTTCACTTTCTGCTTACTGTGTTTTTCTTGGCGGTTCTCTCATTGCCTGGAAGACGAAGAAACAGATTGCAGTTTCCCGTTCGAGTGCTGAGGCTGAGTTGCGAGCCATGGCTCTTTTGACGGCAGAGGTGACTTGGTTACGGTGGTTACTTCAGGATTTTGGTGTTTCTGTCACTACACCGACTCTGCTCTTATCTGACAGTACAGGTGCTATTAGCATTGCGCGCGATCCTGTGAAGCATGAGCTCACCAAGCATATTGGTGTTGATGCTTTCTATGTGCGCGCTGCTGTGCAGGATCAGGTTATTGCTCTTCAGTATGTGCCTTCCGAGTTACAGTTGGCAGATTTCCTGACGAAGGCCCAGACTAGAGCACAACATGGCTTTTATCTCTCCAAACTCAGTGTTGTTCATCCACCATGAGTTTGAGGGGGGTGTTAGAGTTATAATATAAGTCATGTATACCCCTTTGTATTTATCCCGTTGTATAAGGGGTTTCCTGCATATGTTCCACACCTGTACATGTATATATATCGGCCTATGGCCTCATGGGAATACAAGTTGCATATTTTCCTAACATACATGAACATCAAACCTACTTTTTTGTTTGATGTTGGTGCATGTCCTGCCTGATATGTGTGTTGGGCTGCTGCTATGTGATTGCTGGCTGTGTTGCTACTTGTGGCAACGGTTATTTTTTTAAAGTATGTGGGACGACAACGCTTCTGTCTTTTGGTGGAATCATTTTCCTTTTAATTTAATTACCTGAGAAAAAAATCTATATTTTCTTACTTCCCTTTCTCTGTTGTTTTCATGGCTGACTATTTGAAGTTATCTGTTCACTGAAGCAGTTCTTGCCTGAGGGCAAGTTTTTGTATGTTCATCTAATAATGGAAAAGATTCAGACCTTCGATTTTGTAGGAACGATTTTATTGCTCGAGTAAGATATGTGTTTACCAAAGAACATGAGAAGGGCAAGTTTTTATACATTGGAACTTTCATTACCCCCAGTATTTTAGTCCTTTTCCTTGCATCTTGCTCCCAGGAATCCTTGAGTGTATAGGTTCTCTCCATTGAAACCGTTTTGGTAGAATACTTATGGTGGTATAATTGTTTTACCAGTATTATAATTCAGCTGTGCAAAATTTAATTGCGGCTGTAAGGATTCAGGTTTGTCTCACGGTAAACCTTATCAGTTAGACCTGGTAAAAGTTGAATACTGCATCCATTTATATTATATTATCCATCTCTTTTACGGCGGCTTGCTAACTTATTTTGCATAGCACTTCTAACCGCATCAAGTGTGTTCTTTGATGAATCCTAAACAGATGTAGACGTACATATTTGATTAGGCCGCCTAATCAGTTTACTTTATCTAATAGATTGAAAGTTTTTTGGTTTCTATTTATGGTGAAACAAATGGGTTCCTCACAATTTAGTTGATGGTAAAGAGTTAGTGAAGCCGACATTCCAAATTACTTTACTAGATTAGTCGTATTGCACTTACCTTTCATAGAATATGAATATTTACTTTGTTTTTCATATCACATCTTTAAGATATTTAGTTCAATCTGCTTCTGTTGGCACCCAAAAGTTTATCAAACTATTTTACTTTTCCTTTATGCAGCACAATAACCATCATCGCAGAAGCTTAGCTGATAGGCGGTGAGCTTTTTGGAGAAAGCAGAGACGAAGATTTCTATTGGCCAAAAAGATGGAGGCGCCATCGGAAGCACTGGCGAGCAACAGTCAGCCGATGCATCGACGAGCTGAGGCGGGCTTCCAATAAAGGTCCGAAACAAAGAATGGCCTTTTGAGCTGGTAGAGGGATCACTAGACGTGGTGTTCATGTTTGTGTTGGCTTACATGCAGAAATAAGGAGGATAGTAAGACTATTGGAGGTCGCCATTCAAGGATTTTGATATCTGAATGTTATGACAATAGCCCTCTGCGTCCTGGTGGCCACTGTATGCTGCAGCGAAGGGCACACTTCAATTAGTGTGCAGGCAAATGCGCTGATCCCGAGTGTGATTTGACATTGTGATTTGCAGTTTATCAAGGTCGTCATTAGCCGAGCCGTTCCTATGCTTCGGTGAGTGGCACTTCCCTCCCACCCTACAAATTACACTAATTTGTTTGATTATTATTGAGTGGTATGACCTAATTAATCTGTACACTTAGACACACGACCAAGGAAGGAAAGATCGTCTCCAGAGATCTTCAAAATAGTACAATATCAGGCATTTTAGAGTACAATTTCTTTAAGCTAAGTTTTTCTTTTGCATGGAAGCTAATTTTATATCTAAGTTTTTCTTTTGCATGGAAGCTAATTTAATATTTGAAGTGTAATAGATACACATGCCTGAATCTGGATACACTCCAGTGCTGATGGTAATACTTTCAGTCACTCACAAACAATAAGCTTCAGCATACAAAGCAGAGCCCAATGCTATTGGATTGGTGTGCTGGTATGCAATTCCTTGTACATTTTACTTCTATATAGGATTTCCGATTACTGGGTGCAAACTTTGTACAAGGCAGTCTGAGCTACCACTTGGTGAAGATGCTATCCAATATGTTCAGTGATACCCTTTTGTGTGTGTAGGGAATCACTGATATGATACAACTATTTGTTATCTGAATTTTTGAATATATGTACACCCATGGTGATGTTTGAGTGCTCATTTATAAAGCATTCGTCTATGAATGAATTTTCTGAATATTACCACATGCAATGTGTATGTATGATAATAGTAGTACACTTGCGATGATGCAAAACACTTTTGACGATGTTGTTCAAGTATTGTACTACAGTTCCATTCAAGTCATTTTTCCCACGGGCATTTGTACTTATATAAATATATACATATACAACACCCTTATAACGTATTAAGTCTTTTGGTCAAATATAAGCTACTTAGCAACTCAGCTTTGCACGTCGCTTTGTCAGCATCGCCGCCGACACCTCGTCCGCCAGCATCAGCGCTGACTGCACCCATGTACTCCCTCCGTTCCTAAATGTAAGTCTTTTTAGAGATTCCACTAGAAACTACATACGGATGTATATAGACATATTTTAGAGTGTAGATTTACTCATTTTGCTCCGTATGTAGTCCATAGTGTAATATCTAAAAAGACTTATATTTAGGAACGGAGGGAATATAAATTAAGAAATAATACATTGATTTACAAAAAATACTCAGTGTAACCTTATTTCTGACTTTTACTAAATTAGATTAAAAAAATATTGCATAATGACACTGGAGCAGGTTATATTTCATTTTTTGCCCAATGCAACGCACGGGCATTTGTACTAGTAAGAATAAATCCAGTAAATGATTTATTCCGCCAGCATTGCGTGAGGGTGATGTCAGCAGTCAACGGGGACGGTCCAGGTCAAACCTGACCAGTGGGTCCCGCGTGTCAGTGTCATTAGACTAACTAATTTTAGTTAGTCCCAACCCTAGGTTAATTAGCAGGGCGGGCCCCACCTGTCATAGACCCAGGGGGGTCAAACTGGGGTCAACCCGGTCAAACTGGGGTCAACCCGGTCAAACTGGTCAAGTTGCCGGCGTTTAGCCGCCGGCGAGGCCAAACGCGGCGGGGCAGTGCGGGTTTTGTCCTCCGACGACCAAATGGACGGCGGAGACCATCTACGGGTAGCTGGGAGTGCGCCGTGTCGAGTGGTGGCAGTGGGTGGACCTGGGGTGGCCGGAATCGTCGCCGGCGACGACCTTGGCGGTCGCCGGAGTTCGGGTGAGGTCGAACCCGTCGCTAGGGGGCACGACAAGGTGCGGGGAGTGGTGCTACGGCATCCTGGGAGTGCGGTGAGGCTAGCGGGCAGGGTGGCGAGGCCATTGCGTGGCCGGAGTCACGTCGGCGACGAGCTCGCGGCGGCGCGTGCCGTTGAGCTTCATGCGGTCGCTACGGTGCTCGAGAGGAAAAAAAGGAGAGGATGGGGAGGTAGCTGAGCTCACGGCGGTCACGACGGGGCAGACGGCGAGGTTGGGGACGAGCTGCTGCAGCGGTGACGGCGAAGGGGATCTCCGGCGGTGGTCGGTGAAGACGAGGTCGATGGAGTCGGTGCAGAGCGTGCGAGCGCTCGGGGCTCGGCTAGCTCGGCGAAGCAGACGATGGCGGAGCTCGTGGACACGGCAGGGCGACGCGAGGACGACGGTGGACGCGGTTTCACGGCGGCGCGACTGCGGCGGCGTCGGCCATGGTGGAGGGGAGCGAGGGAGAGGCGTTGGGGGAGAATGGAAGTGTCTAGGGGGTCAGGGAGACGACGTGGAGGTCGACCAGCGCGTCCAGGGGCGAAGCGGCAAGTAGTTGGCGCCGTGGCAAGCTCGCGCACGCCGGCGTCACCTCCCTGCCTGCCTGGCGGGGACAGAGCAGCGGGCTGGCACGGGCCAGAACAGTGCTGGGCCGCCAGGTGGGCCGACTGGTGGCTTTGCCAGGTAAGTTTGTTTTCCTTTTATTTCTGTTTTCTTTTATTTCTGCAGGTTTGTGGCTTTTCTAAAAATACTAAAACGTTCCCAGAAATCCTGAAAATAATTGTGGGCTCTGTTGGGATTATTCCTAACAGCCCACACTTAATTCCAGAATTATTTGGGCATTTAAAATATTTTAAAGCATTTAAATGCCCAAATGCAAATAGGTAATGATTTAATCTAGTGACCTTAGGATGACCTAGAAAATTGTGCACCATTTTTGGCAGAGGTTTAAGACCAAGGCAAAGATGATGAACATTTTAGAAGGGCATCTTAGGTTCATTGAAAATAATTTTAGTAAACCCTAGTTGGTTTCACGGGGTGCTGGGGGTTCTGTGATCCCCATTTCCAAGTTTCTGCTCAAATTAAACATGATGCAACATTCCAATGCATGAACTAGCTAGGGTGTGACAACTCACCCCCACTCAAAAGAATCTCGCCCCGAGATTTAGGATCCGTTGGGAAGAAGGTGGGGTACTCAAGTCGAAGACGATCCTCCCTTTCCCAAGTAGCTTCTTTCTCGGAATGGTGTGACCATTGAACCTTGAGAAACTTGATATTTTGGCGTCGAGTGGTACGCTCGGCTTGATCAAGGATGCGAACGGGATATTCCCGATATGTGAGATTATCTTGGAGATCAAGCGTTTCGTGGTCCACTCCACGGATAGGATCCGCGAAGCAACGCCTGAGTTGAGAAACGTGGAAGACATCATGAACTCTGGAAAGATGCGGAGGTAGTTCCAATTGGTAGGCAACTTCTCCTTGTTTGGCAAGAATGCGAAAGGGTCCAATGTAACGAGGAGCCAATTTGCCTTTGATACCGAATCGATGGGTTCCCTTCAGAGGAGTAACCCGAAGGTACGCCTTCTCGCCAACTTCATAAGTCATGAGCTTATGTCTGCGGTCATATTGGCTCTTTTGACGAGATTGGGCTGTTTTCAACTTCTCACGAATAATGCGAACCTGCTCTTCTGCTTCCTGAATCATGTCCGGGCCAAAGAATTGTCTTTCCACGGTTTCTGACCAGTTAAGAGGCGTTCGACACTTTCATCCATAGAGAACTTTTGCCCAAGCTAGCTTGATAACTATTGTTATAAGCGAATTCGGCAAATGGAAGGCATTTCTCCCAATCCATACCGAAAGAGATGACAGAAGCTCGAAGCATATCCTCCAGAATTTGATTGACTCGTTCTACTTGACCACTTGATTGAGGGTGGAAGGCGGTGCTAAAGGAGAGATGAGTTCCCATAGCATTTTGGAAACTTTCCCAAAATCGAGAGGTGAAGAGACTTCCACGGTCTGAGTTAATCTCCAATGGAACACCATGAAGAGACACTATTCGGGAGATGTACAAGTCAGCTAGCTGGCTAGCGGTTATACTCTCACGAACAAGTAGGAAATGGGCTACTTTGGAAAGACGATCGACAACAACGAAGATAGCATTATTCCCTCTCTTGGTCCTGGGAAACCCGGTAATGAAATCCATACCGATTTTATCCCATTTCCATTCAGGAATAGCCAAAGGTTGAAGGGTGCCAGCAGGCCATTGATGCTCTACTTTAACACGACGACAGACGTTGCAACTAGCAATGTATTGAGCGATTTCCCTCTTCATCCTAGTCCACCAAAACCTCTGGTGTAGGTCTTGATACATTTTAGTACTACCGGGATGAATGGTGAGAGGGGATTCATGAGCTTCCTTATGGATCAACTGCCTCAGGTTGCGTACCTTGGGAACCACTAGGCGGTCTCCAAAGAACACAAAACCTTGATCATCAACGGAGAAACAACCGGCGACTCCTTTCTTGATGTTTCTCTTGATACGGGAGATTCCCGGATCTACCTTCTATGCCTTGATGATCTGATCCGTAAGGGTAGGTTTCACCACCAAGGTGGAAAGGAATCCTCGAGGAAAAATGTGAAGGTTAAGATTATGAAATTCGTCATGGAGAAGTGGTTGACTTTGTTGTAACATCAGGTTGTTACAATAAGATTTACGACTTAGCGCATCAGCCATGACATTGGCTTTGCCCGGGGTGTAAGTTATTCCTAAGTCGTAATCTGTGATCAACTCGACCCAATGTCTTTGCCTGAGATTCAAATCCGTTTGGGTGAAGATGTATTTCAGACTTTGGTGATCGGTGTAAATCTCGCAACGATTACCAAGAAGGTAATGTCGCCATGTTTTGAGTGCATGGACCACAGCTGCAAGCTCTAGATCATGTTTGGGATAGTTATCCTCATGTGGACGCAACTGTCGAGAAGCGTAGGCAATCACATGACAATCTTGCATGAGTATGCAACCTAGTCCTTGTCGCGAGGCATCACAATAGATAACAAAGTCCTTAGAAAAATCTGGTGGCACAAGTACGGGAGCAGATGTCAGGCGTCTTTTCAGTTCCTGAAAGCTAAACTCGCACTGTGGGGTCCACTCGAACTTTTTATCTTTCTTGAGGAGTTCAGTTAGAGGTTTAGCAACCTTGGAGAAATTCTCGACGAAGCGGCGACAGTAGCTCGCTAAGCCAAGGAAACTCCGAACTTGCTTGACCGTTTCAGGTGGAGTCCAATCAAGGACGGCTTGAACTCGCTCGGGATTGACAGCAATACCCTTACCAGAGATTACATGGCCTAGATAGGTCACTTCTGGCAACCAGAATTCACACTTGGAGAATTTGGCATAAAGGCGATGCTCTCGAAGTTTCATCAATACTAGCCTTAGATGCTCGGCGTGTTCTTCCTCATTCTTGGAGTAGATGAGTATATCATCGAGGTATACCACGACGAATTTATCCAAATACTCCATGAAGATCGAGTTCATTAACCGAGAGAAGGTGGCTGGGGCATTGGTTAAACTGAAGGACATGACGGTGTACTCGTATTGGCCATAACGAGTGACAAATGCCGTTTTAGGAATGTCCCTGTTCTTGATTTTGATTTGATGGTAGCCCAACCTCAAATCCATTTTGGAAAATACTCAGGATCCAGCGAGCTGATCATACAGATCGTTGATCCTGGGGAGCAGATACTTGTTCTTGATTGTGACCAAGTTGACAGGTCGGTAATCTACAACCATCCGATCCGTTCCATCCTTCTTCTTGACAAAGAGGATGGGGCAAGCCCATGGAGAAGAACTAGGACGGATGAAACCCTTTTTCAAGGACTCATCGAGTTGTTCTTAAGCTCGGCTAGTTCTCGGGGTGCCATCTTATAGGGTCTTCTAGAGATTGGGACGGTTCCGGGGACAAGGTCTATCACGAACTCGACATCCCTGTCAGGTGGAACACCTGGCAATTCCTCTGGAAAGACATCCGGGAAGTCACGGACTACCGGGATATCCTCGAGGTCTGGAAGAGGGTTGGCATTTAGGGAGTAGAGCTGACACTTAGACACTCGGGTCAAAACATTGACTATCTTGCCCGATGGATGGGTGAGTTGAACAGTTCTAGTAGAGCAATAAATCTTAGCATAATGGGCTGACATCCAATCCATACCCAAGATGATGTTTATGTCCGAGGACTTGAGAGCTATTAGTGAGGCAAGGAAGACCAGTCTATCGACAAGAATTTCATTCCCATGGCTTACTCTAAAGTTTGCCATCTAGAGCAGGAGTTTGAATTTCCATGGTGGTGGGCATGTCACAGAATGTCGTGTTGTGCAATCGAGCATAGCTCTCGGAAATGAATGAATGAGATGCTCCAGTATCAAAAAGATCAGATGCCGGATGGCAATTAACAAGGAGCGTACCAAGGACGACGTTGGGATCCTCATGAGTAGAGTCAGCATAAATAGCCTGGTAGTACCTTTGTGCCCCACGGAGTGATGCTGGCATATAGCGGAACTCAGTGTTCCGAAGCAAGGCAAGTCTGGCTCGCATGATAGTCATCATCGAGTAAGCAGCGTCCTGCACGGACATCTTGATGGTAACCCCAAGTCCATAAGAGCAATGGAGGGGTTCAGTAGCTCCAGGATAGGAAGGGTATATCCTGACTGTACAAAGGTATTGGCTCTGATTGAAGTCTCGAAACTGCTCCTCGACGGTATACTCAGGATACCATCGATAGCCCGTCTCGGTCATCACACGGACGAGCATGGCCGTGTGACCAGGTACATCGAGGCACCGAGTCAAACGAACCACTTGATTCTGGTTGCAGGAGGCCATCTGAAAGCACGGAATAATGCAAAGGCATTAGAATTTTCTAGGAGAAAGCGGTCAGCATAACGGCTGTAAATGCTTAGAAAAAGATTCGAGACATTCACAACAGTTTGCAAAACCACTCAACAACATCATATCAAGGTTCCGGTTCAATTGACAACATACTAAAGGTAGTAGAAACTAAACTGAGGCTTGTAACCAACAATCCTATAAGTTACTACGGATTAGTAACACGTGAACCTGATAGAGAGAAGAGATCCTAGTCCTTAACCCACGTAGAAAGAGAAGAGGATGACTCAGATCAGAGGGCATAAGGTAAAGGAGTAAAAAGAGCCTTACGTCCCTCCCACAATCAATTCCCCTACATATAACTAAAGCATTTCTAGACTCGACATCGACCAGTTTGGCTCAACGAACCTACAGGCAATCCGGCTCTGATGCCAACGCTGTCAGGACCCCGATTCTAAGTCACACCGATCTAGCCTGTAACACCTCATATCACTTTGCGGCCTCACGCACGGTATTCCCACGGGTGTCGCCTTACCATGGCCCGAGACCATTTGCGCCTTTTGGCTCACGTATATGATAGTGTCAATAGCATCCATATGACATAGAACCCGGGCCGACATGGCTAGTCGTGAACCCAAAGCGGCGCTAACTTACGGGGACAGGCATACATGAATCAACATCAAGCATGTCGGTCAGCAGCGTGTGAATCCGGGCTGTAGCACTGGGCTAACAGGACTCCGGGAACTCGGGCTGTAGCAGCCTAGGCAGGACGCCGGATGTCACCGCGTGACATTTCCCCGAAGGGACAGACACAGGAACGAAGTGAAACACATGCCGGCCAGTCTAAGTGTTCCGGAGCAGTAGTGCTGGGCTAGCAGGACTCTGGTAAACCGGGCTGTAGCGGACTACCAAGGCTCAGTGGAGACACCAGACTACATTTCCCCATAAGAGAGGCTGCCAAGGATAAACAACTAGATTGTCGGATCCCACACATACCAAGCATTTCAATCATACACACAATATGGTCGATATGTGTAAATACAACATGGCATCACAACAAAACTCTACAACTCAAAGTACTTTATTTAAAGGCTCCGGAGAGCCATACATAAGATGTTCATACAGGTAGGGGTCACATGACCCGACACTCAAGTCATACAAACATACAAGCACATGCGGAAGCAAACTTGTCTGAGTACAGACAACTAGAAAGAAAGAAGGCTTGATGAAGCCTGTCTATCTACAAAGGCCCTTCACAAGCTCAGGGTCACCACCTAGGTGGCAAGTCACTCGTCAACGTCGAGATCTACATAGAACCCATCAGAGGGGGCGGTGTTCTCTTCTCCAACAATTATTAAAGCAACATGAGTACAAAGGTACTCAGCAAGTCTTACAACAGATCCTACTATACATGCACATTCTCAAGAAGGGTAGTGGAGTTATTGCAGCAAGCCAGCTTTGACTCTTGGCTAAGCTATCCTACGAGACACCACTTGTAAAAATAGTTTTCGTACACGAGTCCTCTAATCACCATCACAATACTCCACTGTGGATCCTCCCTCGTCATCCTACGAGAGGGCCATCCGCGGTACTCACACTTATCTCGAGTCTTTTAGTAGTAACCATTAACTTGTCTATGAACTGCATAATGCGACCAAGTAGTCCTTTGCCGTGGACGCGGCTATTCGAATAGTTTTATACCCTGCAGGGGTGTACTTCTTCACACACGCTTCCACCACTTATCGCCGTTTACACGACATGTACTCGGCAACCTTCAAGCGGAAGCCCAGCGAGGGTGTCGGCCACGACCTGACTAAACACACGAGTCCCTAGTCCAGGTTTATTGCCTATTCGGGTTCCATCCGCAAGGAAGTCCGGCCGGGGTGTCCTCAACGGCCCAATACGATGTGTACAGGGTTCCCGAGACACCAAACGGGCGACTCGGTACACCGGGCCACGTGCTTACCGCATCACAGCCCACCCCTAAGGTCAGCGCCGCGCACGGCCTCCAGCATACTACAAACACCAAAAACTACTTGCAACTCCTGGACAGAGGACAAGAGTGGTTAATAAGTCGAGAGGGTCCATTGGTTTCGGGCCCAAGGCGTGGTAGTAGCTGATCCTAAATCACACATACAGATATCAGTTCTTAAGGACGACCTCAATGAAACAACCCACCATGTACTCCTACATGGCCTCTCATCGATACCTTTACCAAATCATGTTCAACACTTCACTCTCATTACCGACGCAACCATTCACTCTAGTTCATCACCCCGATGAGCCAGACCTAACACGACTCTAAGCATAGCAGGCATAGCATGGTAGGAAACACAAACATTGCTCAATCAACTCCTACACATGCTAGTGGGTTTCATCTAGTTACTGTGGCAATGACAGGTCATTCAGAGGAAGTGGGTTCAACTACCGCAACACACAGCAGTTTGAAACGCATTGTCTTAATGTAGTAAACGAGAGAAGAAGCGAGAAGTTGGGTTTGCATCGAAATGATCAATGGGTTGCTTGCCTGACAGAGTGGTAGTGGGATACTGCCCTTCAGTCAGATATTCGTGGGTATCCTCGGAGGCAGAACCTACCACGAAAATCACATCGGTAGCACAATCATTACATGGAAATATGCTACAATATGATGCATGCTATGACATGGCAAAAATGAGTGTGTTTTGGCTAATGCAACTTAGAACAGATTGGTTTGAGTTCATTTGAATCAAAGATTCAAATGCAAACCCAAACTAAGAGGTCATATTAGTGCATTAACTTGCTTCGTCTAAACAAGAATGTTAAATCTCGACATGAGAGGAACGTGTCCTCTCGGCCTTGATATATACTAACAAATATGGTTTTTTACATGCATGAAACCAGTACAGATGGAAAGATTGAATTTTTCTGATCAAATTTCATATATAAATCTTTGCATTTGGAGATACAGATTAATTTCTATGAATTCTTGAAGTTTGTAGTATTTTCTGGAATTTCCTGTATAAGAATAAATCCAGTAAATGATTTATTGCGCCAGCATTGCGTGAGGGTGACGTCAGCAGTCAACGAGGACGGTCCAGGTCAAACCTGACCAGTGGGTCCCGCGTGTCAGTGTCTATAGACTAACTAATTTTAATTAGTCCTAATCCTAGGTTAATTAGCAGGGCGGGCCCCACCTGTCATAAACCCAGGGGGTCAAACTAGGGTCAACCCGGTCAACTCACCGGCGTTTAGCCGCCGGCAAGGCCAAACGCGGCGGGGCAGTGCGGGTTTTGTCCTCCGACGACCAAATGGACGGCGGAGACCATCTACGGGTAGGTGGGAGTGAGCCGCGTCGAGTGGTGGCAGTGGGTGGACCTGGGGTGGCCGGAATTGTCGTCGGCGACGACTTTGGCGGTCGACGGAGTTTGGGCGAGGTCGAACCCGTCGCTAGGGGGCACGACGAGGTGCGGGGAGTGGTGCTACGGCATCCTGGGAGTGCGGTGAGGCTAGCGGGCAGGGTGGCGAGGCCGTTGTGTGGCCGGAGCCACGTTGGCGACGAGCTCGGCGGCGGCGCGTGCGGTTGAGCTTCATGCGGTCGCTACGGTGCTCGAGAGCAAAAACGGAGAGGATGGGGAGGTAGCTGAGCTCACGGCGGTCACGGCGGGGCAGACGGCGAGGTCTGGGACGAGTTGCTGCAGTGGTGATGGCGAAAGGATCTCCGGCGGTGGTCGGTGAAGACGAGGTCGATGGAGGCGGTGCAGAGCGTGCGAGCGCTCGGGGCTCGGCTAGCTCGGCGAAGTAGACGATGGCGGAGCTCGTGGACATGGCAGGGCGACGCGAGGACGACAGTGGACGCGGTTTCACGGCGGCGCGACTACGGTGGCGTCGGCCATGGCGGAGGGGAGCGAGGGAGAGGCTTTGGGGGAGAATGGAAGTGTCCAGGGGTCGGGGAGACGACGTGGAGGTCAACCAGCGCGTCCAGGGGCGAAGCGGCAAGTAGCTGGCGCCGTGGCGAGCTCGCGCACGCCGGCGTCACCTCCCTGCCTGCCTGGCGGGGACGAAGCAGCTGGCTGGCACGGGCCAGCACAGTGCTGGGCCGCCAGGTGGGCCGGCTGGTGGCTTTGCCAGGTAAGTTTTTTTCCTTTTATTTCTGTTTTCTTTTATTTCTGCAGGTTTGTGGCTTTTCTAAAAATACTAAAATGTTCCCAGAAATCCTGAAAATAATTGTGGGCTCTGTTGGGATTATTCCTAACAGCCCACACTTAATTCCAAAATTATTTGGGCATTTAAAATATTTTATAGCATTTAAATGCCCAAATGTAAATAGGTAATGATTTAATCCAGTGACCTTAGGATGACCTAGAAAATTGTGCACCATTTTTGGCAGAGGTTTAAGACCAAGGCAAAGATGATGAACATTTTAGAAGGGCATCTCAGGTTCATTGAAAATTATTTTAGTAAACCCTAGTTGGTTTCAGGGGGTGCTGGGGGTTCTGTCATCCCCATTTCTAAGTTTCTGCTCAAAGTAAACATGATGAAACATTCCAATGCATGAACTAGCTAGGGTGTGACAGGCGTGTCCTCGCAGCTCAGGAGGCCAGGCATCGCGCCGTCCTGACGGAGATGGAGGCGATCCTCAGGGAACCACCTGGACCCCCAGAGCCTCCCGAGGCTCAGGGCCCCAGTGGCTCGTGAGGAGCAATTCCTTCACCGCGTGGGCCCGGTGGGGCGTGCGCGGTGGCGGTGAAGTGACGTGCGCGGTGAAGGAATTGCTCCTCACTTCAGCGTCACCTCACCGGGCCCTTCAGAGGCGTTGGGGGAGCTCTGGCTCGCGGCACGCCCCGCACACGTCACCTCACCAGGCCATCAGTGCCTTCATCTCCTCACGAGGCAGCCGACGGCGGACTGGTAACCATAATGGCAAACTGTGTTTCTCCTTGTGCTGGCTCGCAGGGATCTCATGGGAATGACAGCAGGCGGCACCGTGAGCTCCCTCTTCTCCCATGCAATCCGCTTGCGCGTTAAAAGGGGGGCTCCTGAGCATCGCGACTCAGGGGCTCCTACTGGCTCTCCAGCCCTCACCCCCTGGCCTTGACCACAGCACGCGACCTGGCATACAAGCAGCGGCTGAGCTCGCTCGAGGGCTGGGACCTGAGGACGTAGAGCATAAAGGAGAGCATGGAGAAGAGGGGGAGGCACGCACGGCCTGGCCTAGCTACGCATTAACGCGACACATCGCAAGGAATCGACCCCAAACCGCCAAGATAAGTCTCGCGCTCGGATTGGTTAATCGCTGGAGCCTAAGGGTCACGCACGCCGCAGCCCTGTTGCGGCAACGTCGCCTCCCTTTCTTACCTTACCACGGCTGCTTGAGCGCTAAAAGGGGACCTCCTGAGCATCGCGCCTCAGGGGCTCTTACTGGACCTCGGGCCGCTCACCTCTTGGCCTTGACCACGGCATGCGACCTGGCGTACCAGCGACGGCTGCAGCTTGCCTGGGGACCAGGACCTGTCAGCGTAGAGCAACAAGCCGTCGCGAGGTTGGAAAGGGGAGATCGAGCCTAAACAGAGCAGGCATTCGCAAATTTTCATAACAAGGATAATATCAACAAAAGACATTACAGGTCCTTTACACACCCCCTGCGGGGTACTTCTTGATTCCTCGCAGGGAACAAAAGACGAGAACCTAGGAGAATCCTATCTACACCCTCCCATGGCCGATGCCATCATCAACAGTGGGCCGCGGGAGGCCGGCGCCAACCCCATCCAGATCAGCGGCGGTGGCAGCTGGACGCCGCAGCCCTGCTCCGGGCGCGGCGAGAGCTCGGGGGCACGTTGCTGTCGTCGCTAGTCTCCGGGGTCTCGTAGGGCTCGGGAGAACCGCTGGACGCCCAAGAGTTGCTGCTGCTGGAGGTGCCACAGGCCGGGCGCACATCGTCCTGGCGCACCCCTCCAGGGCAGCACTCCAGGCGGCGGCCCTCTGCATCGAAGACCTTGAAGAACAACGTGGAAGCACCGTCATAGTCAAAGTGGATCGCGAGGGCGCCCTCAGCACGGCAAACCCGCGCGACCTCACCCCAGCCGCGGGTCATGAAGATCTTGCCGGAGGAGACCACTTCAACCTCTGCTCCGGTCGCCGGGGCGTCGCAGTCAGCATGCTGCAACCAGAGCTCGAGGGGTCCCCTCGGCGGCATCACGTCGGAGAAAAACCGGGGGAAGAGGATCCAGGTGCTTGGCGGCATCGCCGCCCACAACACAAGCTCGCGAGAGGAGTCCGCAGCATGGGTTCCAGGGGCGACGACACGTATCGCCATCGTGCAGCGGCCGCGGTCGCGCCGCGGGCGGCACCGCTCGTTGCTCCTTCCCCCTGAGCCCCCGGCTTGGGCGTACAGGGGTAGCGGATACCCAGGAGGAGGCCGCTCACACCAAGGCCTCGTCACCACCTCCATCGCCGCTGCGTCGCGGCGGTGAACCGACCCCTTCTTCGGCGGAAGCGGCCCCGGCTAGTCGCGGGGAGCCTTTCCTTTATCCTCGGCGGAGAACCTTCGGATCGGTGCCATTGTTGCTAGCAGAGGAGCAAGGAGGAAGAAGCAAGCGGGTTGGGAAGAGATGGACGACGGGGGCTTTGCCCCCCTCCCCATTTATAGCGGGAGAAGGCCAACCGGCGCCTCCCACGATCACATGTAATGATGGTTTTCCCTTGCATGTCGCAGGGACTTGTCAAGTCGGGCAGTTGCCGAGGCAGCGTGGGGAAGCGGAGACGCCCACGTCCAATCAACCGCCATGCATCGACCAAGGCCGCAGGCTTTTGGGGCCCGCGGCATTCCGCAATTGACCTTCTGCTTTGCCTTGAAGCCACGCCCGAGCGCACCTTGGGCCCGGGGGCTACTGTCGGCGTTCTGGGAATGGGGGTCCCCAGACTTGCCTGCCTGCGGCCCATGGCGTGGCTGTGCTAGCAGGCATGTACGACCCATGTTCATCAACAAGGCATTCAAGACCCTCGCGAGGGGCCAAGCCTCGCGAGGCGGGCGACACAAAACCTCCTTAGGAGCGGCCTCGCCAGGTTGGCTCGTGAGGGGCGGAGAGATCAAGGCAAGGCAACCCTCGCGAGGTTCTCGTGACGTGTGTCAGGGTTCTGGGAACGGGAGTCCCTAGACTTGCCTGCCTGCGGCCCACGGCGTGGCTGTGCTAGCAGGCCTGTACGACCCATCTTCATCAACAAGGCATTCAAGACCCTCGCGAGGGGCCAAGCCTCGCGAGGCGGGCGACACAAGATCTCCTTAGGAGCGGCCTCACCAGGTTGGCTCGTGAGGGGCAGAGAGATCAAGGCAAGGCAAACCTAGCGAGGTTCTCGTGACGTGAGCCATGACGATCAAGGTCAGGCGGGCGCCAGCGTGCAGTGTCCTTGTTTCCTCTTTGGTGCTAAGGAGGCAAGCGCAGGCGCGGAGTACCAAGGCATGAAGCAAAGGTTTCCATATCATTGCAACGAGACCAAGACCAGCAGGATGGCAAGACGGAGGTCACCATGGAGCCCAAGGCGGCGTCACCACCAGAGCCTTTTGCAGGAGAAGACCGCTTTTGTCAAGATAAGCTGTACTAGCTGTCCCCTTTCAAATTGGCCGTTGTTGGCTCCCTTCCCGCTCAATATTTGGGAAGAGGACCAGGGCCTATATAAGTAGAACTAGCCACCACCGTAGAGGGGATCCCGAGAACCAACTCATTCAGAGGCATCTCACTTGATCCTTAGCCACAAACAAGCCAGAGTGGATCGAACCCACACACAAGTTCGTCGAGCACAAGAACACCTCAACCTCAGGAGGCTGTTCTTCCCCTTGTACTATTCATCATTAGCCCAAGAGGCAATCCACCACCACCACATTGGAGTAGGGTATTACACCACAACGGTGGCCCGAACCAGTATAAATCTTGTGTCCCTTGTGTTGTGAGTTCGTCGAGTTCGTCTGCAAGATCTTAGCTAGTTAGGATGTGGATCGGTAGGGGGGAAAGAACTTCGCATGCACCCCAGTTTTCGAACCTTAAGGGTTTTGCCGGAACCCGGTAGGGGTGCGTTGGAGCCTCTTCCCCACCAATCGATCCACCGATGCTCTGCGGTCCCGATGTCCAGCGACCAGAGGACCGACACCGACCACTGGGTATCTTGGCCAGCCCGGGCGCCGCCGCCTGCCGAATAAGACATCAACCCCGCGCCACAGGTAGCTCGCGCACCACCTAACGCTGCGGGGTGTGGGTGGCGCGGCCATGCGGCGACCGCCCTTATTCCACGACAAGCGCGAGCGACCGCAAGGGCCTCAAGCCATGTCGAGGCCACGGCGCCGCACACCCGGCGGGAGCAAGCGAACGTGAGGGCCGCACTCACGATGGCACGAGAGCTGCTGCGATGCCGACTGATGGAGTGCGGCAGAGACGCGCTGCTAGAACGCGTCGCCGAGCTACTGGACGCCGTGGTCACCGGGGCATCACCCTTCTGCTCCATGCTTCTGCCCCCAGCAGCGGCCGGGGCGCCCGGCGGGCCACGTCGCGCCCGTGCCTGTTGTGGAACGTAGTAATTTCAAAAAAAATTCCTACGCACACGCAAGATCATGGTGATGCATAACAACGAGAGGGGAGAGTGTTGTCCACGTACCCTCGTAGACCGACAGCGGAAGCGTTATCACAACGCGGTTGATGTAGTCGTACGTCTTCACGATCCGACCGATCAAGTACCGAACGTACGGCACCTCCGAGTTCTACACACGTTCAGCTCGATGACGTCCCTCGAACTCCGATCAAGCCGAGTGTTGAGGGAGAGTTTCGTCAGCACGATGGCGTGGTGACGATGATGATGTTCCACCGACGCAGGGCTTCGCCTAAGCTCCGCAACGGTATTATCGAGGTGTAATTTGGTGGAGGGGGGCACCGCACACGGCTAAGAGATCTCAAGGATCAATTGTTGTGTCTATGGGGTGCCCTCCTGCCCCCGTATATAAAGGAGCAAGGAGGAGGCAGCCGGCCAAGGGAAGAGGCGCGCCAAAGGGGGGAGTCCTACTCCCACCGGGAGTAGGACTCCTCCTTTCCTTGTGGGAGTAGGAGAAGGGAAGGGGAAAGGAGAAAGAAGGAAGGGGGCGCCCCCCCTCCCTAGTCCAATTCGGACTAGCCCATGGGGAGGGGTGCGGCCACCCTTTGGGGTCTTTCTCTCCTTTCCCGTATGGCCCATTAAGGCCCAATACGAATTCCCGTAACTCTCCGGTACTCCGAAAAATACCCGAATCACTCGGAACCTTTCCGAAGTCCGAATATAGTCGTCCAATATATCGATCTTTACGTCTCGGCCATTTCGAGACTCCTCGTCATGTCCCCGATCTCATCCGGGACTCCGAACTCCTTCGGTACATCAAAACTCAATAAAACTGTCATCGTAACGTTAAGCGTGCGGACCCTTCGGGTTCGAGAACTCTGTAGACATGACCGAGACACCTCTCCGGTCAATAACCAATAGCGGGACCTGGATGCCCATATTGGCTCCCACATATTCTACGAAGATCTTTATCGGTCAGACCGCATAACAACATACGTTGTTCCCTTTGTCATCGGTATGTTACTTGCCTGAGATTCGATCGTCGGTATCTCGATACCTAGTTCAATCTCGTTACCGGCAAGTCTCTTTACTCGTTCCGTAATACATCATCCCGTAACTAACTCATTAGTCACAATGCTTGCAAGCCTTATAGTGATGTGCATTACCGAGTGGGCCCAGAGATACCTCTCCGACAATCGGAGTGACAAATCCTAATCTCGAAATACGCCAACCCAACAAGTACCTTTGGAGACACCTGTAGAGCACCTTTATAATCACCCAGTTACGTTGTGACGTTTGGTAGCACACAAAGTGTTCCTCCGGTAAACGGGAGTTGCATAATCTCATAGTCATAGGAACATGTATAAGTCATGAAGAAAGCAATAGCAACATACTAAACGATCGGGTGCTAAGCTAACGTAATGGGTCATGTCAATCACGTCATTCTCCTAATGAGGTGATCCCGTTAATCAAATGACAACTCATGTCTATGGCTAGGAAACATAACCATCTTTGATTAACGAGCTAGTCAAGTAGAGGCATACTAGTGACACTCTGTTTGTCTATGTATTCACACATGTATTATGTTTCCGGTTAATACAATTCTAGCATGAATAATAAACATTTATCATGATATAAGGAAATATATAATACTTTATTATTGCCTCTAGGGCATATTTCCTTCAGTCTCCCACTTGCACTAGAGTCAATAATCTAGTTCACATCGCCATGTGATTTAACATCAATAATTCACATCACCATGTGATTAACACCCATAGTTCACATCTCTATGTGACCAACACTCAAAGGGTTTACTAGAGTCAATAATCTAGTTCACATCGCTATGTGATTAACACCCAAAGAGTACTAAGGTGTGATCATGTTTTGATTGTGAGATAATTTTAGTCAACGGGTCTGTCACATCCTGATCTGTAAGTATTTTGCAAATTTCTATGTCTACAATGCTCTGCACGGAGCTACTCTAGCTAATTGCTCCCACTTTCAATATGTATCTAGACCGAGACTTAGAGTCATCTAGATTTAGTGTCAAAACTTGCATCGACGTAACCCTTTACGACGAACCTTTTGTCACTTCCATAATCGAGAAACATATCCTTATTCCACTAAGGATAATTTTGACCGCTGTCCAGTGATCTACTCCTAGATCACTATTGTACTCCTTTGCCAAAATCAATGTAGGGTATACAATAGATCTGGTACACAGCATGGCATACTTTATAGAACATATGGCCAAGGCATAGGGAATGACTTTCATTCTCTTTCTATCTTCTGCCGTGGTCGGGCTTTGAGTCTTACTCAATTTCACACCTTGTAACACAGGCAAGAACTCTTTCTTTGACTGTTCTATTTTGAACTACTTCAAAATCTTGTTAAGGTATGTACTCATTGAAAAAACTTATCAAGCGTTTTGATCTATCTCTATAGATCTTGATGCTCAATATGTAAGCAGCTTCACCGAGGTCTATCTTTGAAAAACTTCTTTCAAACACTCCTTTATGCTTTGCAGAATAATTCTACATTATTTCCGATCAACAATATGTCATTCACATATACTTATCAGAAATGTTGTAGTGCTCCCACTCACTTTCTTGTAAATACAGGCTTCACCGCAAGTCTGTATAACACTATATTCTTTGATAAACTTATCAAAGTGTATATTCCAACTCCGAGATGCTTGCACCAGTCCATAGATGGATCGGTGGAGCTTGCATATTTTGTTAGCACCTTTAGGATTGACAAAACCTTCTGGTTGCATCATATACAACTCTTCTTTAATAAATCCATTAAGGAATGTAGTTTTGTTTATCCATTTGCCATATTTCATAAAATGCGGCAATTGCTAACATGATTCAGACAGACTTAAGCATAGATACGAGTGAGAAACTCTCATCGTAGTCAACATCTTGAACTTGTCGAAAACCTTTTTGCGACAATTCTAGCTTTGTAGATAGTGACGCTACTATCAACATCTGTCTTCCTCTTGAAGATCCATTTATTCTCAATGACTCGCCGATCATTGGGCAAGTCAATCAAAGTCCATACTTTGTTCTTATACATGGATCTCATCTCAGATTTCATGGCCTCAAGCCATTTTGCGGAATCTATCGTGGGAGTCATGAAACCACGGGCGTTGTCAGCCTGCATTTGTAGGATTGTGTCGATGTCACTGTTGGACGGTTGATTTCTGAGGTAGAACTGCCCCGAGGTACGAAGGACATCTTGATGGATGATTTCCGCAAACTCTGACTGGATGCGAAAGAATTCTTGTCTGATGTCCGCGTCCTGGATTGCCGACACGCTCGCGGCCCAATCTTTGAGTCTACTCGGTAGCAGTAGTTGATGATGGTCCCGTATGATCGCCCGCATGTGATGGATGGCGTAGTAGGCACCCTTCTGACCGCTAGGCGGCTGCTTGACGCAGCAGAACGTCGTGTTGTGGGAGAACACGTGCTTGCCGTACTTACGAATAGGCCTGGTGAAGGTGCCTCCAGATTTGACGTAGCCGGGGAGAACATCATCAAGAACCTTCTTGACATTTGTGTAGTCTACGTTCGACTGACGGTCCGGGTCGAAATACGTGGCCATGGAATATTTGGGGCTTAGGAGGATGAGCGTGCAATGTGTGTCACTGCAGAAAACACGGAATGTTAAAAGAAAAACGATCGAAATCTAAGAATTCATATGTTACGGGGCGGTTGAGGGGAGGACTTACTCGGGAAAGTAAGGCACGAGGAAGTTGTCCTTATCTTGGTTTGCCAGAATGACGCCTTCGAGGTAAGAACTCGCGACTTGCCGGTCCCCAGCACTGCCCAAGATCTTGGCACGCATGTAGAAGGGGTCGACTATCACGATGTCCGGGGTCTTGTCGCGAATGATCCGCATCTCCATACTCAGCGAAAATAGCCGAACGAAGGTGTAGTGCAGCGGATGAAGGTTCAACATAGCGTGGATGTCATCAAACCGCAGGACGATCGTACCCCCGATGGAGTTATCCATAAAGCCCTTGCCCTCTAGCACCTTGGCCGCGAAAACCGGGTATGCCACATCCTTCTCTCGGAGACGCCGCTTCTCCAAAGAAAGCACACTGTCATGCAGACTCCGCATAGCACCGGTTGCAGCATCGAGCATATTTCTCGGTAGCATCGGCCTACCCGCCACATGCACCCTCCTCGAGATATCCGCAGTTGAAGGTGGCCCGTCCTGAGCACGGATCGTACTCGGTGCCGGCTGGCCCGCACCCTTGTTAGTCTTTCTTTTGCGTGCCTTCTTCTTGATCTCCTGTAATGGGACCGAGTTCTGCTCACAGACCGCCTTCTTGAGTGTGTTGGGGCTGATCATATTTGGCACCTCGCCTATCTGAGGCTCGGTGAAGTCGGCAGCTGGAGGCGTCTCCTGAGAGCTGAACAGCAGACGACGCCTGTTGCAACTTGGCTTCTCCGCGGTACCAGCTAGATCGCACACGTCTTTTGTTGGGTTGGGTTCTTGAGAAGGAGGCCCCATGAAGTCGCCACCATCCCCATGATCGGCAAAGTACTGATCGACGTTGGCAAATGTATCGTCGTCGTCGTCGTTCTGATCCTGTGCCATATGCATGTTTGGATCCAGTGGCATAGGGATGTCCGGCACCGTTGCGGCGGTCTTGCCATGGGGCCGACTTGGCGCCGGCACGACTGGCGGTGTTGTCTTTGGGGTGGTGTCCCCCGCCCCCAAACGAATCTGGCTCTTCGGCCAAAGCAGGGGCCAGCTCAGGCAGGCGCTGAGGTTCATCACGTCATCATCGTCGGCCCCCATTGGTTGAATCGGAGGTAACACCTCGTCGCAGCCTGGCAGCACCCGAACCAGTTGAACCCTAAACAAGTTGGGTGGCATCTGGGTACCGTGGAACAAGGGGTTGCCCGGTTGAACGATTTTGCCCTTGGCGACATCGACCAACTCGTTGTTCACGAAGTGCAGGAGAGTGCACGGAACGTCGGCGGCGCCCTGCGAAAACATGTAGGGCGTTAGGGATGCCCAGTCAAAGGCAAGGAGATGAAGTCCTCGGCCGAGAGAGGCTTAATTAGTTACCGTGATGATGGCGTCGAGCTCGGCTAATGTCGAGGCATCGCCAACGGCGGGCGTGCAGTTGACGGAGGGGCCGCTTGCTGCAGAGGTGCCGGCCGGCGTACACCCGGGTGCATTAAGCTCCCGTGCCGGCGTCGGAGACACCAATGCCGGCTCCGCCGGAGACACCAATGGCCCCGCCATCGCGTTCTGCGAGTTGCTGGCCGTGAAGCTAGGAATCGGGGGCGGCCCCTGTTGGCCGCCCGCAATCCACGCACTAATCCCCTGGATCAAGGTAGGCACAATGGCGGTGATCGTCGCTCCGAGTTGTTGTTGCACTTGCTCTTGGACAATCTCCGGAATCCGCGCCACCTGTGCCCTGAGTTCTTGAACCTCGCGCGCCTGGCTTTCCGAGCTGGTCTTTTTCTCCTTTCGCCCAGCAGTGTCATAGTATGACGACCATTTTGTCGACAAGCCTTTGCCGGCCACACGACCAGCTGACGTCGGCTTACTGAGCTTATCCTTGTTCTTCATTACATTCAACGCCCTATTTAGAGTGGTGTCCCAAGGGTTGCTCTTAGTCGACCCCGCGCTACTGCTTTCAGTCGCCTGCGGAAGGAATGTGAACCATTTAGAAATTTGGCTTCATTAATTAGAATGCAACCATATGGAGCTAATTACGAGGGGGTGTATTCCTTACCAGAACAAGCTCAAGCGCCCTGGTCTTCGGATCCGTGGTAAGCTCCTTTGTTTTCGGGTCCTTCTTGTACCGGGCCCTGACAAAGTTCCTGGTCTGCTTGTCACCGTATTTATCGAAGAGGGGCGGTAGGCCTTGCTCGGCACGGTCCGCCTCCTCCTTGTCCCATATAGGCTCCGCCACTCTGTAACCGCCGGGACCGAGTGTGTGTTCCCCTAAGTTCAGCTCCCGCATTTCTTTCCCCCACTTACTTGATTCGGAGTTTGCGGTGCTCGAGCAATTGATCTTGAAGTCATTGTAGTCATCTTCGGTGATCGAAGGATTTTTCTCCTTGATCTTCTCATAACTCTCACCTTTCTCGACCATTCTCTTCACATTGCTTTTCCAAGTAGACAGGGCCTTGCTCATCTTCGTGAGGGCAGCATTGTTCACTTTATTCCCTTTGAGGCTTGTGTTTTCAAATTCAGCGGGGAACTTGTATCGTTCGTGCAGCTTCGTGAAGAGGAGGTTGCGCAAATTCCCTCGGTCAGGATGCCTCAGGTTCTCGGTGTTGATCGAGACGGTGCTCCGGAGAATGCACCCGAGCTGAAGCGAGTACCCCTTGACTATTCGTTCGGGCGCCGTTGGATTCCCGTCGGAGTCCACTTCAGTAACTTCCTCCTTGAGGGTGCGGAGCACGGTCGGGCGCCGGTCCTTCCGTTGCCTCTTCGGTTGGCTGCCATCTGTGCGTGCGCCGCCATCATCAGTGGTGGCATCCTCGGCGGCACCATCAGTGGTGGCATCCTCGGCGGCACCATCAGTGGTGGCATCAGTGGGGTCATCCTCGGCGGTACCATCAGTGGTCTCAGGATCGGTGGGGAAGGCGGCGTCCTCATACAAGTGAGGTTGTTCCTCCATCTCCTGGGACAGCATCCAGAATGGCTTGACGCTCGAACCCCCGGCCTCATCGTTGTTGGCCATGTTTCTCTCTAAATAGGAACAAAGTTTGGTCAAAAAGTTGGTTATTGTCAAGGAACAAGATCATGGTCTCATCATTTAGGGTTTGTCGACACCGAGGCATCCTAAAAGCTAAGCTTTTATCATTGAGGGTTTTTCGACGCCGAGGCACCCTAAAAGCCTAAGCTTTCATCATTTCGGTTTTTATCGACACCGAGGCACCCTAAAAGCCAAGCATTAGTCACAAGTACGCCGGGGCACTTGATCCTACTTAATTAACTACTAAGATACCCCGGCCCATGCATTAGTCACAAGTACCCCATATGTCCTATTTTTAGCAAAGTCATGCTAAAATTCACGGAAAATTTCAGCATGACCTTTGCTGAAAATAGGACATATGGAGTACCCGAATTTGCCGGAACGGAAGTTAATCGACATTCCGGCAAACTCAAGGGCCTCTCGGGTGGACAAGGCAAAAAAGGCCTCCATCTCCAAGCAGTATCATCTCCAAGCAGTATCATATTTGTAATGACTGAAAATATTTACTTTAGGAAATATTTACTACTGTAGTTTCTGTTACAAACAAAAAAAAGACTGAAGTTTGTCCTAGCTATAATGTACAACAGGCTTTTGGTTTCTGGAACCATTTCATGCCCAAGTGATACAGTGATACAATGATACACAAGCAGAAACTCAGTACTTTTGCTACAATGATACAGTGATACAAGTAGAATATGAAGGCATTAGGCATTACAACAAAAGGAACAGAGCTGCTATATTTACAACATGCTTTGATACATACACCACCAAAGTCCAGATAAAAGTTCCTATAACATGGCAAAGTTTCTATAACATGCTTTTTACAAATTGTAGCTACTGTTTTTTAGCAATGCAAGCAACAAACAAACATGATCTCCCTTGGTTTGATCACATGTATGTATATGATGTACAGATGAAGACATCTAATTATGCAAAAGATTAGATTCAAGTAATCTTCTAAGAAATAATGGAATCAAATATAGCAAGGGCATACACAATACACCATCATGAAAACTGCCCAAAATGGATAAAATAAATTGAACCCATGTAGCAAGATATGATATGGAAGTGTCATAAATCATCCAACCGTTGCCAAGTGATATGTGCTCAATTGTTTCAAAGTCACATTATTCTTCTACCTCTCTTTAGTATGACTTTATAATTACTGATTATTGTACTACAGGATCTACTGAAAAAAGTAAGCATTGTGACATGGTTAGCACTCTTCAAACCCTGACTTACAACTGCAGATTGTATGGTGTTGTTGTACCCTTTCTTCTAGTTGCTGTAGTGGTATTCTTTAAACAAATCTAATGCAGTGTGTTCATCTTTGTATTTTTCTCCCTGAAATGACATATATGCAGCAAGCTTACATATGGAGAAACTCTGCTGTGAGGAGTTCAGGTTACTTGAGCTACCGGCACCGGACGTTCTTGATGACCCGAGAGCAGTACAAACTACAGGGGCCTACAGTGATAAGGATCCAGAAGAAGTGATCGATCAAATGACAAGCAAGATTGCTAAAATGACAAGCAGCAGTAACATTTTTACAAACAAACTACAGTGATAAGGGGCCTACAGTGATCGATCAAGCAAGAAGTACTTCATATTTTTACAAACAAACTACAGGGGCAGTACAAACTACAGGGGGACAATACAATACAATACAATAATAATTGCGACATTCCCACTACAATACAATACACGATAGGATCCCTGAGCATTTGGTACAAGGCAGGACAGAAGAAAGAGACTAGGACTAATGGTTGACCATTGTTATCTTATAAACAAGAATCCAAAAGAACTTTGCAATTTCTTCTTTGAATCTGAGTGCCCAATACTAGTTTATATGTGCAGTCCATTTTATGATTCCAGTTGGGCTGGCAGTTAATCATCATCAATTTGTGACTATGAATATATTTATGAATCAACATCTACTTTGCACTCTTGATAGTTGTGAGGTAAACAAACAGATGATGCAACAATTGCTGCAGGTGAGGCGCTACCTAACATTAGCATCAGTAGTTGAGACCAACTAAAGAAGCACTCTGATTGGAAGAGGCAAAACATACCCTGCTTGCTCCCAGACCAAGAGCTGCTTAGTCCTCCGCAGGGCAGGCGGAGGAATCGTCAACAAGTCCCCGATCGGGTGGCTCAAGTGAGGCGCGCCGCTGTACAATGGGTTCAGGTTAGGGTTAGGGTTGAAGAAGAAAAACGCATGAGAGAGAGGGACGGGGAGAAGAGAACCTAGCAGGATTTGAGAACTCAACGGCGGCGGCGCTGCAGTCACCGGAGGAGGAGGGCGAGGACGAGGATGACGGGGCGGCGTCGAGGCGTCGGGGCGGAGACGAGGACGACGGGGCGGAGAGGGGAAGGGGCAGCGGCGTCGGGGCGTCGGGGCGGAGACGAGGACGACGGGGCGGCGTCGAGGCGGCGGGGCAGCGGCGTCGGGAGAGGAGAGGGGAAGGGGATCGAGGGCGAGGGCGAGGGAGAGAGAGGCCGGTTTGGGCCGGGGATAGGCGAGGGCGAGGGCACAATACTAATGGCGCACCACCCCTCGGTGCGCCATAAGTACATCCATACTAATGGCGCACCTCACCCTGGTGCGCCATTAGTATTTTTTTTTATTTCTGCTCGAGCCAACAGGTTATCTTCCACCTTACCTGATCCACACCAAGTCCCCTCTACTAGCTCGACTGGTCAGCAGCCAGTTCTCACACCAGGAGGTCCTGGGTTCGATTCCCAGGCTCCACAATTTTTTTATAAGACAGTAATAATTTTTTTATAAGACAGTAATAATTTTTTATAAGATAGTAATAATTTTTTATAAGACAGTAATAATTTTTTATAAGACAGTAATAATTTTTTTATAAGACAATAATAATTTTTTTAAAAATATCATCAAACAGTAATGCCGGTGGAGCGGGGGAGGGTGCGCGGGGTGCGGGGGGCCGGTGGACCGGGGGGTGCTCGGCGGCGAGGGGGACCGGATCTGGCGAGGTGGGATAGCTAGCGATCGAGATGGAGGGGGATCGATATCGAGTGTCCATGAAATTTAAAAATATTCATGATAGTTCAAAAAGTGCCCATGAAATACAATCGAGAAATGAAGGCTACGATTTAAATACAATCGATCTCTTAGCTAGCTATCTGTTCACAATCTTCTTGCCCTTCTTTTTCGCAAATGGAGTTCTTCTGTGGAACGGACGTCCTTTAGGTAGGGTGGTCCTGCTTCTTCTTGTGGTGTATGCTGGTACTTCATCATCGTCGTCATGTTCGATTCTCGGGTCGCCGTACTTGTCGAAGTCTTGCTCATTGGCTACTCCATCCATTCCGATGATCTTCCTTTTGCCTCTCCTCACGACAACACGACTGGGCTTTGACGGGTCGGTAATGAAGAAGCATTGGTCCACTTGGGAAGCCAGTACCCATGGCTCATTTTTCGCGGTGACGTTTGCGCCTGCGGTCTTGGATTTGGCTTCGGGTATAACCATGGTGGTGAAATACCGGTCTTCTTTTAGGACGCTCTTGGCCCATCTGACACGGAACATCGGGACCTTCTCTCCAGCGTAGCTCAGCTCCCAGATCTCCTCGATCCTTCCGTAGTATCTGTCCTTGTCGTTACCGGTGTAGGATTCCATCGTTACCCCGGAGTTCTGATAACCATCGCTCTTCATGTCCTTGGCCTCGGTGTAGAATGTGTAGCCGTTGATATCGTACGCCTCATAGGTCATCAGGTTGTGCTCGGCGCCCTGTGACAAGGCGAATATGAGTTGTTCTTCCGCGGAAGAATCCTCATGTAAAGGGTACGACAGAAGCTTCTGCTTGAACCAACGCGTGAAACATGAGTTGTGCTCTTTGAGTATATCTCCGTCCGTCCTCTGTTGGCCTCGGTCATTGTACGTCTTCTTAATAAAGGTTTTGTGCTCTACCACCCAAGGATCGACCACGTCTATGTGTTGTAGTGCGACTAGGTTTGCTCTTTCAAAGTCGGCGAGTCGACCCTCGAAGTCGACATGCATTTCGCGGCGACCCTCACGGTGACCCCATCCAGCGAGCCTGCCGAGGTGCCTGTTGACGGGCAGACCAACGGGGTTCTCGATGCCTAGATAATTCGTGCAGTAGGAGATGCACTCTTCGGTCAGAAAGCCCCTGGCTATGCTTCCCTCTGGACGTGACATGTTGCGAACGTATCCTTTGATGACACCATTCATCCTTTCGAACGGCATCATGCTGTGCAGGAACGTCGGCCCGAGTTGGATGATATCGTCCACGATATGGACCAGCAGATGCACCATAACGTCGAAGAATGCGGGCGGGAAGTACATCTCAAGCTCGCATAGTATCACCACGATCTCTTCCTGTAGCCTTCTGAGTTGCCTCACGCCAACAGACTTCCGAGAGATGACGTCGAAAAAGTTGCATAGGCCAAATAGCGTTTCACGGACGTGCGCGTCCATGATCCCACGGATTGCAACTGGAAGTATCTGCGTCATCAGCACGTGACAGTCGTGAGACTTCATCCCGCTGAACTTCAGCTTCGCTAGGTCTAGGTATCTGCTTATCTTCCCCGCGTAACCGTAAGGAAGTTTTACTCCTACGAGGCAGGTGAAAAACTGCTCGATCTCCTCCTGACTTAGAGTGAAGCACGCGGGAGGGTAGTCATTTCCGGTCTTCTTGGCCTTTTTGCCTTTGCGACGACTTTCCGTGTCCTGCTTCGCCTCATCATCATCATCATCATCATCATATATAGCGTGAAGCTCCTGCCTGATGCCCATTGATTTCAAGTCTGCCCTTGCTTTCGGCCCATCTTTGGTCCTCTCTGGCATGTTGAGCAGGGTACCAAGCAGACTCTCGCACACGTTCTTCGTGATATGCATGACATCAAGGCTGTGAGGCACACGGTGGATCTTCCAGTACGGCAAGTCCCAGAAAACAGACCTCGTTTTCCATACCTTCAGCAGCGGCTCTGGCGCCTTTCGCTTCTTTCCCGGCTCTGGCGCCTTTTGCTTCTTTCCCGGCAGTGGGCAGTCTTTCCAATTTTTCAACAGCTCGTCTATTTCCTCGCCGCTCCTCGTACGCGGGCGTCCTCGGGGTTCGGTTTCACCATCGAATAGATCCTTGCGTTTTCTCCACGGGTCATCGTCGCGAAGCCACCTTCGATGTCCCATGAACACGGTTTTCGAAGACCCGGGATCTCTATCTAGCTGGCGATACGTTGTGTCATCCATGCACCTGACGCATCCAGAAAATCCGTGGACCACCTGCCCTGCGAGATATCCGTAACCGAGATAGTCGTGCACCGTCGTGAGCAGCGCGGCTCTCATAGGGAAATATTCTTTCTCTGCGGCGTCCCACGTATTGGCTGGCGTTTTCCACAGCGTGTCTAGCTCCTCTTTCAGCAGCCCCAGATATAGATTGATGTCGTTCCCTGGTTGTTTCGGTCCTTCGATTAGCATACTCATGTGAATGTACTTCCTCTTCATGCACAACCAGGGGGGAAGGTTGTACATCCACACAAACACAGGCCAGGTGCTATGTGTGCTTCTCTGGCTGCCAAACGGATTGACTCCATCGGTGCTCGCGCCCAGCACGATGTTCCTTGGATCGTTCCCAAATTCTAGGTCTTCGAAGTTCAACGCTTGCCACTGGCTCGCATCCTTAGGGTGACTCAGCATCTTGTCTTTTTTATCTATCTCCGGATCATTTGCGTCATCTTCTCGCTTCTTCTCCTCCCTATCCGCGTGCCAACGCAGGAGCTTTGCTACCTTAGGGTCCGCGAAATACCGCTGCAGACGAGGAGTGATCGGAAAGTACCACACCACTTTTCGAGGAGCTTTCTTCCTCTTCTTGTATCGAGTGACGCCGCACACCGGACATATGGTAGACTCCGCGTGCTCGTCCCGATAAATAATGCAATTGTTCATGCACACATGGTATTTCACGTGCGGTAAATCCAGAGGACACACGATTTTCTTCGCCTCCTCCAAACTGGTCGGGCACTTGTTCCCCTTGGGAAGACGTTCGTGCCAGAATGACATGTTCTCGTCGAAGCATGCGTCGGTCATTTTGTGTTTTACCTTCATCTCCAGAGCCATGAGCGTTACTTTCAGGCGGGTATCCTCGGGCCTGCATCCTTCATACAATGGAGTAACCGCGTCTAACTCAAGTTGATCCATCTTGGCTTTCTCTCGGGCGGCAGCTCTTGCGTTATCCGTCTGCTTGAGAAGCAGCTCTTGAATATGAGGGTCCTGCACCCAGCCCATCGATGGTCCAGCGTCGTCTGCTCTGCCGGCATCATCATCTTCATGATCATGCCCGTCGTCTGCTCCGGCATCTTCCTCATCATCATGTCCTGCATCTTCTACATGATGACTGTGTACAGCATCACCGTCGTGATCATCTCCTGGGGATTCTTCGTCTTCTCGCCCGCCCGAGCCGCGGTGGTTGTCTTGCTGCCCTTCCTCATTTCTTGCCCGGCCCCCATGGACGACTTCGTAGTCATCTTCATCACCTTGCCACCGATAGCCATCCATGAAACCACGCAAGAGCAGGTGGTCCCGCACCTGCCAGGATTCCGGGTCCGCAATAAGGCTCTTCAGCTTGCATCTTCGACACGGACATCTTATCTCCGTCTCGTTCTTTTCAAGCATCTCGGCCTTCGCGGACCTCAAAAACCTATTCACGATGCCTTCGGTCATCATGCGGACCATGGTCGCCTGCGGGGTAGAGCAAAACGATATTTTAGAACCAAGAAAAAATTTGGCATGACTTTCCCTAAAAATAGGACCAAAAAGAATGCTTAATGCCAAAATTCTCGCCGAAACGGAAATGAATCAACATTCCGGCAAAATATTGGCAACTATCGCATTTCAAATACCGGCACACCTCCAAACACAAACACATATGCAACACCACAAACATATGCAACACCACGAACATACATAGATCTAGCTAGGCCATAAAAAGTGCATGTGCACATTGTTGTAGGGAGAACAACATAAATATAGCTTCCCCCCTTACTTACCTATCAAAACAAGGTAATTTAACCACTTAAATTGAATGAATCTATGGTGGAAATGAGGTGAAAAAGAGGAGGCACCCGAGACAAGGAGGAGGTGGAGAGAATGAAGTGGGGAGAAAGTGAGTGTGGGTAGGAGAGGCTGTCCAAAATATCTTGTTGCTGCCCACTTACTAATGGCGCACCAACTCTTGATGCGCCATTACTAATCCAGGTTACTAATGGCGCACCTCCTGGTGGTGCGCCATTGGTATGTTTGTACAGGCGCACTAGTAAAAAAAAACTTTTTATACTAATGGCGCACCCTGGGCCTGGTGCGCCATTACTAGTTACAACTAGTAATGGCGCACCGTGGGCAGGATGCGCCATTAGTATGTTTGGACAGGCGCACTAGTTAATTTTTTTTATACTAATGGCGCACCCTGGTCAAGGTGCGCCATTAGTAGTTTCAACTACTAATGGCGCACTTTCTCTGGATGCGCCATTAGTATGTTTGGACAGGCGCACTAGTTAAAAAAACATTTTTTTTGATACTAATGGCGCACCCCGAGGCAGGTGCGCCATTAGTAGTTTCAACTACTAATGGCGCACTGTCTCTGGATGCGCCATTAGTATGTTTGGACAGGCGCACTAGTTAATTTTTTTATATACTAATGGCGCACCCTGGGCCAGGTGCGCCATTAGTAGTTTCAACTACTAATGGCGCACTCTGTCTGGATGCGCCATTAGTATGTTTGGACAGGCGCACTAGTTAAATTTTTTTTTGATACTAATGGCGCACCCTGGGCCAGGTGCGCCATTAGTAGTTTCATCTCTAATGGCGTATCGGAAGGTGGTGCGCCATTAGTATATACTAATGGCGCACGGCTTGTCTGGTGCGCCATTAGTGTTAATCCCATCTATAGCCCTTTTTCTAGTAGTGCCACCTCCGACGAGCATGGATATGAGCGTCACTAACGGCCGCGGCGGCGTGCCGACCTATCATCCCCAGGACGGCGTGCTGGGTCGGGCGACGTGGAGCGTGGGGCAATTCGGCGAGGTTTTCGGGGTGGCGGCCTCGGAAGCCTATGTGCCCCGCATGATGGACCAGGAGTACACACCGGAGGACGACACCAGTTCGTTCTTCGAGCCGGGCTGGGAGGAGGAAACACCAGAAGCTGAGGACGTCCAGGAGCCACCTGCCGGTCACATCGTCCACGCCAACGGTTACAGGGTACCACTAATCCCTCAGGAGCATGCTTACGCTAACCATGAGTCGCAGGGAGATCATGTCACCACAGCGGCCGGCGGCCCCAGCTCGACGGCCTCCCTCCCGCCGGGGGGAGTGCGCTGGGGGCTATAGGAGAGGGGTCGGGAGCCAGATCCCTCCCCACGTCGCGCGGAGCAATGCACCCCCCGGAGATAGGCCCTCTGCTGGGGAGGTGCTGAAAAGCCTACCCCGGCAGAGGACCCGTGGTCGCCGAGGGCACCGCTGGCGTCCCCTTTGCCCCATTGGTGTCGTCCTGGTTTCCGGTCGCCCCCAGCGGTGGCCGAGGGAGACGCAAGGCGGTGCCCTCGTCTGGCGATATGAAGTAAGGCTCATGCCTGTGAAGATCGCCGCCCGTGACACTCTCACGTAATAATGAGTGGGGCTGTACGCGCTCTGGAGTCTTCGGAGAGCTGCCCTCGGGCCTCGGGGGCTCCCTCCCACACCCTAGTGGCAGCACTTAGCTCCGCGTTGGTGAGAAGACTTGAAGACAAGAAGACTAGACTAGGTGTCGGACGCGGCCATTTGCTTTGAATCCCTTTTTGTAGCCTTGCCTTCTGGAGTTGGATTTAAGTTGAAGTTGAATTTTCATTGATGCACGCGAGGGGTGCCTTTTCTCATTCGAGCGATTTCTTGCCATCTGGTTCTCGCCTCATTTGGAGCTCACGCCAGCTGCCTCCCCCACGAGCCCCTCGCGGGCGGGGCTAAGCAAGGCACACGCGTGCCACGCACGCGCCAGCATCACAACAGATGCTTGCCTCTCACGAGGCCCCCTCGGGAGAATCGGCAGGCCCCTCAGGAGCCTCGGAAATGCACGGCCCCGCGACCCAGCTCAGGACATTCGCTGGCAAAGGTAAGCCGTACCAAAAACCCTCCATCGGACTCACGGTCACGCAAAGACGCATGCCCAACTTGACATAACAGGATAAAAGCAGCGGTTCGTTTACATGAGGGGATCCCCCTCTCAAAATGCTCTTACAATCTTCAGGGGCCGCTCCCAAGTTTTTACAGGGTAAAAAGCAGGAAAACGTGGGATCCGCCGGATATGTCGCTCGCCGCATCCCCCATGTCATCTTCAGATGCACCACTGGCATCGCTGTCACCGTTGTTCGCGTCGCCTCCGCCTTCGCTGGCGCCGGCGTCGCCATCGTCAATCACGTCGCCTTCATCTGCCGCAACCATCACCGCGTCATCGTCGGAAGTGAAGGCCCTGACCAGCGCATCCACGTTGTCCTCTACCTACCGCGCCAGGTCGCCCCGGATGGCCGCGAGTACGGGGGCGATGGCAGCGTTGAAGTCAAAGTCGGGGTCGGAGTTCAGGAGATGGCTGAAGACGTGGGAGAACGCGCGCCCAAGCAGGCCGCGACTCCTCTCCTCCACGAGCTGGCGAGCTCTATCAGACCGAGCTTCCAGGCGCATCACCACGTTGGCAAAGAAGCGTAGATGGCTGGCGTAGTCATTCGAGTGTGGATGCGGAGCATTCTCGTCACAGATGTGTCCCAACGCCGCGTTGGCCCTGACCCTGAGGTCCTGGAGCATGGGGGCGTGCTCACGCTCCAACGTCCGCCGCTGAAGCACTTCCTCTCTATTCTGCCGTGCCACGGCCTCGGCGTCATCAACCCCCTTCTGAAGAGAGAGCAGCTCAGCGCGGGCAGAGGCCAGTGCTACCTGCGCTGTGACCAGGGCAACTGCTGTAGCCTCCTCGTGCCTCTCCACTTCGGCCAGCTTGGGCCTAAGAGCGGCAGCCCTACTCGCAGCCTCCGTCCCCGCAAGCGTCAACCTCAAGTCATACCTACCTTCAAGATCTGCGTGAGCCTCTGCCACCCGGCGATCAACCTCCTCCTGGGCCCTGGCCTCGCGCGCATCAACGGCGTCCTCCACTTGGACAACTTGGCGCTCCCTCGTCTCCAGCCACTCGAGCTCGAGGCTGCGCTCCATAGCTTCTAGCGCCATCGCCTCCTCAAGCTTCCGGATTTCTTCCTCCTCGGCGGGTGCCCCCCTCATTGTTGCAAGGGCGGCTTTGCGCGCCTCCACCTGCTGCTCCAGGGACGCGCTCCAGGCCTAGAGCTCCCATGCGCGCTTCTCTGTGGCTTCACGACGGCGGTCAGCCTCGTGAGCCTCCTCCAACGCTCGGGAGCAAGCTTCACGAGAAACCTTGAGGGACGCCTTGGCCTTCGCATTATCAAGACCACGCTGGTAATGACCAAGGTTGATGGCCACCTTCAGCTTATGACGTTCCTCCACCAGTCGAAGACCCTCAGCCTTGAGGCACGCGTCGACGTCCGCAAGTTCGCCGCCAAGTCGATTCATCGTGCCCATCGCCTCCTGGAAGAGCTTGTGGTGAACGACGCTTCGCTCGCGCTCAAACTCAAGGGCACGGCCCACCTCGTCTTCCACCGCGAGGGCCGCGGGCGGGGCTTGAGGCAGCGCACCCCCTCTCGGCAGGGGGCTGGGGGCTGGTGCTGCCCCAGGCGTCTGCCGGGCCTTGCAAGGGGCCCTAGCTAGTCGGGGCCCGCTGCTCGAAGAGGAGCCAAAGACCGGAGCCGACCAGCTGCTGCCCATGACTAGAGGAGGGGCCCTCGGCACGCCCGCCAAGCTCCAAGCTAGGCCGTGGAGGAAGGACGACGAGACCGCAGTTTCAAAGCGCCGTGGAGGCAAGCGCGCCTCTCTAACCGACCCTGCTCCAGGGACAGCATCGAGGCTCGGGGCGCTCAAGGCCGGCGGGGGAGTCGAGGAAAGAGGAAGCTGCTCCTCAGGAGGTGCAACGGCCTTGGCAGAAGGGACCCCGAAGGACCACCGTCAGGAAGGAAAGCAACACTCAAGAAATCCCTAAGGTACAGAACTTACTCGTCGATGACGATGTACTTCCTTCGCTTCAACGCCCCGTAGATACCGCTGCTGCTCGGGGATCCTTTCGTCTTGCGGAGCTCCTCGAAGTCCACGCAAAGCCGGCCAAAGCGCCGGACGTGGCGGCCGGCACGGGGTGCGGCCGGAGAAGCGCTCGAAGGGACAGCTTCTGGGGTGCCGGGCTGTGGAGAGCAGTCGGGCACCGTCTCACCATGGCCTCCCGAGACCTCCGGAGCTTCGGCCTCGGGAGCCTCGTGCTGCATCGCCTCAGCGACTGACACCCCAGGAGAAGGCTCGTGGGTTCCTGAGGACGACGCGCATGAGCCCCAGACGACGCCTGCGCCTCAGCACTCGGGCCGCCGGCCTCCGGCGACGCTCGCCCCCCTGCATCCACGTTCGGTTCGAGCTCGGCGCCAGCAACGGGGAAGGGAACCACGTTGACGGGGTTCTCACGGGGCCACACCAGGCCGACCGGGCGCAGCCCCCACTCATCAAAGGAAGGCATGTGCTCCGCGAATTCCGCCTTGTTCCTGTAGCGGTATAGCAGACAGCTCCTCCCGGGCATGTCATCCAGCGATGCGACACCCGTCAGGACCTCAAGCATAGTTTGCCGCATCTCGAGAGGAAGCCCGGACTCCTAGAGTCTCATGTGGTCCTGGCTGTTGAGCAAGGTCCACATCGGGCAAGAATGGCGCTGAAGCGGAGCGACTCGGCGCCTGAAGAACTCCTTCACCACCATAGGCACGGTTACGCCACTGTCCTTCAGCCTCTTCAGCCTGAGCCAGGCGGGGACAAGACAGGGGCTCGCGAGCTTCTCATGGCCCCAGCCAGAGTTGGGAACGGCAGGTGCTGACGGAGAATGGAGCAGGGGGCTGAGCACCCTGGCATCGACAGATACCCACTGTATCCAGAACTCGCTCGTGGATGGAGGAAGCTAGAAGTCGATCCCTGCACTAGCCATCACAGCCACAGCCAGGAAGCTCACGCACCCCGAGCTTTGCTGAGGATCAGTCAGGTGCAACGAGAAGAAGTGGCGAAGAAGGGCCACGGAGGGGGAATGCCCACCATGGCATCACACACGAAGGCGAAGATGGCAAGGAGTGTCACGGAATGGGGGTCAAGATGCAGCAAGTGGATCTGATAGTGTTCCAGCACTGCGTTGAAGAAGGCGGAGAAAGGGGGGACCTGGCCAGCCCAAAGAGCATCGATGAAGATTGGGACTTCTGTGGCTGCCCGGCCAATACGAGCGCGGGACGCTGGCCAAGCCTTCGTTTTTCCCCACTCATCGAAACTGGAGGCGAGCATGGGGCGCACCTTGCCCATGGCCTCATCGTTGAGCACCAGCGATCGGCCGACTGGGGGCTCAATGGCCGAAGGCGCGCCGGCAGAAGATAGAGGCTTCTTCCCCTTGTCAGCTTGTTTCGGCGCCATGGTGATGGAGCGGGCGGAGCACGGGCCAGATTGGGAGGAAGAGCAGAGTCTCGGGGAAGCAGAGGAATCGGGGAAGTATGGCGCAGGCGATGGAAGAATAACTGTGTAGGTTGCGGGGGCCGCATAGCCAGGCGGATTCCAAGGCAATGTGGGGAAGCAGAGACGCCCACGTCCAATCAACCACCACGCGTCGACCAAGGCCACGGGCTTTTGGGGCCCGCGGCGCTCCGCACTTGACCTTTGGTTTCGCCTCGAAGCCAAGCCCGAGCACACCTTGGGCCCGGGGGCTACTGTCGGCGTTCTGGGAACGGGGGTCACCAGACTTGCCTGCCTGCGGCCCGCGGCGTGGCTGTGCTAGCAGGCCTGTACGACCCATCTTCATAAACAAGGCATTCAAGACCCTCGCGAGGGGCCAAGCCTCCCGAGGCGGGCGACACAAGACCTCCTCAGGAGCGGCCTCACCAGGTTGGCTCGTGAGGGGCGGAGAGATCAAGGAAAGGCAAACCTCGCGAGGTTCTCGTGACGTGAGCCATGACGATCAAGGTCAGGCGAGCGCCAGCACGCACAGTGTCCTTGTTTCCTCTTTGGTGCTAGGGAGGCATGCGCAGGCGCAGAGTACCGAGGCATCAAGCAAAGGTTTCCATATCGGTGCAACGAGACCAAGACCAGCAGGACGGCAAGACGGAGGTCACCATGGAGCCCAAGGCGGCGTCATCACTAGAGCCTTTTGCAGGCGAAGACCGCTTTTGTCAGGATAAGCTGTACTAGCTGTCCCCTTTCAAATTGGCTGTTGTTGGCTCCCTTCCCGCTCAATATTTGGGAAGAGGACTAGGGCTTATATAAGTAGAACTAGCCTCCACCGTAGAGGGGATCCCAGGAACCAACTCATTCAGAGGCATCTCACCTGATCCTTAGCCACAAACAAGCCAGAGCGGATCGAACCCACACACAAGTTCGTCGAGCACAAGAACACCTCAACCTTAGGAGGCTGTTCTTCCCCTTGTACGATTCATCATCAGCCCAAGAGGCAATCCACCACCACCACACTGGAGTAGGGTATTACACCACAACGGTGGCCCGAACCAGTATAAATCTTGTGTCCCTTGTGTTGTGAGTTCATCGAGTTCGTCCGCGAGATCTTAGCTTGTTAGGACGTGGATCGGTAGGGGGGAAAGAACTTCGTGCGCACCCCAGTGTTCGAACCTTAAGGGTTTTTCCGGAACCATTGATCCGACAACATGAGCCATGACGATCAAGGTCAGGCGGGCGCCAGGCGGGTGCCAGCGTGCGCCGCGTCCTTGTTTCCATTTTGGTGCTAAGGAGGCAAACGCAGGCGCGGAGTACCGAGGCATCACGCAAAGGTTTCCATATCGGTGCAACAAGACCAAGACCAGTAGGACGACAAGACGGAGGTCGCCATGGATCCCAAGGCTGTTGGGGAACGTAGCAATAATTCAAAATTTTCCTACGTGTTACCAAGATCAAGGAGATGCTAGCAACAAGAGAGAGGGAGTGCATCTTCATACCCTTGAAGATCGCTAAGCGGAAGCGTTACAAGAACGCGGTTGATGGAGTCGTACTCGCGGCGATTCGAATCGCGGAAGATCCGATCTAGCGCCGAACGGACGATGCCTCCGCGTTCAACACACGTACAGCCCGGGGACGTCTCCTCCTTCTTGATCCAGCAAGGGGAGAGGAGAAGTTGACGGAGAACTCCAGCAGCACGACGGCATGGTGGCGATGGAGTTCGTGGTTCTCCGGCAGAGCTTCGCTAAGCACTACGGAGGAGGAGGAGGAGTTGGAGGAGGAGAGGGCTGCGCCAGGGAAGGGGTGCGGCTGCCCTCTCTCTCCCTCACTATATATAGGGGGAAGGGGTGGAGGAGGCGCCCTAGGGTTCCCTAGGGGAGGGCGGCGGCCACAGGGGAAACCCTAGATGGGTTTGGGCGCCCCCACCCCTAGGAAACTTGCCCCCCAAGCCGGGAGGGGTGGCTGCCCTAGGGGAGGCGCCCCCACCTCTCCAGGTTACGTGCGAGGGGTTGGGAGGGATGCACAGCCCCTTAGTGGGCTGGTGTGCCCCCTCCCCTTGGCCCATAAGGCCCCCAACGCTTGTCGGGGCCTCCGAAACCCCATTTGGACACGCTGGTCGTCACCCGGTACCCCCGGAACGATTCCGGACTCCAATACCCTTCGTCCAATATATCGATCTTCACCTCCGGACCATTCCGGAGTTCCTCGTCACGTCCGGGATCTCATCCGGGACTCCGAACAACCTTCGGTAACCACATACTATTTCCCATAACAACTCTAGCCTCACCGAACCTTAAGTGTGTAGACCCTACGGGTTCGGGAACCATGCAGACATGACCGAGACACCTCTCCGGCCAATAGCCAATAGCGGGATCTGGATATCCATATTGGCTCCCACATGTTCCACGATGATCTCATCGGATGAACCACGATGTTGGGGATTCAATCAATCCCGTATACAATTCCCTTTGTCCATCGGTATGTTACTTGCCCGAGATTCGATCGTCAGTATCCCCATACCTCGTTCAGTCTCGTTACCGGCAAGTCTCTTTACTCGTTCCGTAACGCATGATCCCGTGGCTAACTCATTAGTCACATTGAGCTCATTATGATGATGCATTACCGAGTGGGCCCAGAGATACCTCTCCGTCATACGGAGTGACAAATCCCAGTCTCGATTCGTGCCAACCCAACAGACACTTTCGGAGATACCTGTAGTGCACCTTTATAGCCACCCAGTTACGTTGTGACGTTTGGTACACCCAAAGCATTCCTACGGTATCCGGGAGTTGCACAATCTCATGGTCTAAGGAAATGATACTTGACATTAGACAATCTTGTGCTATGCTTTGGATTGGGTCTTGTCCATCACATCATTCTCCTAATGATGTGATCCCGTTATCAATGACATCCAATGTCCATGGTCAGGAAACCATAACCATCTATTGATCAACGAGCCAGTCAACTAGAGGCTTACTAGGGACATGTTGTGGTCTATGTATTCACACATGCATTACGGTTTCCAGTTAATACAATTATAGCATGAACACTAAACAGTTATCATGAACAAGGAAATATAATAATAACCATTTTATTATTGCCTCTAGGGAATATTTCCAACAAAGGCGGCGTCACCACGAGCCCTTTTGCAGGCGAAGACCGCTTTTGTCAGGATAAGCTGTACTAGCTGTCCCCTTTAAAATTGGCCATTGTTGGCTCCCTCCCCGCTCAATATTTGGGAAGAGGACCAGGGTCTATATAAGTAGAACTAGCCACCACCGTAGAGAGGTGATAACCCACAAGTATAGGGGATCGCAACAGTTTTCGAGGGGTGATTCAACACAAGGGGACCCAAAGAATATTCTCAAGTATTAGCAGCTGAGTTGTCAATTCAACCACACCTGGATAACTTAATATCTGCAGCAAGGTATTTAGTAGCAAAGTAATATGGAAGTAACGGTAGTAGTAGCAAAAGTAATATTTTTGGGTTTTGTAGTGATTGTAACAATAGCAATCGAAAAGTAAATAAGCAGAGAACAATATGTGAAAAGCTCGTAGGCATTGGATCGGTGATGGAGAATTATGCCGGATGCGGCTCATCATGTAACAGTCATAACATAGGGTGACACAGAACTAGTTCCAATTCATCCATGTAATGTAGGCATGTATTCCGAATATAGTCATACGTGCTTATGGAAAACAACTTGCATGACATCTTTTGTCCTACCCTCCCGTGGCAGCGGGGTCCTAATGGAAACTAAGGGATATTAAAGCCTCCTTTTAATAGAGTACCGGACCAAAGCATTAACACATAGTGAATACATGAACTCCTCAAACTACGGTCATCACCGGGAGTGGTCCCGATTATTGTCACTTCGGGGTTTCCGGATCATAATACATAGTAGGTGACTATAGACTTGCAAGATAGGATCAAGAACTTACATATATTCATGAAAACATAATAGGTTCGGATCTGAAATCATGGCACTCGGGCCCTAGTGACAAGCATTAAGCATAGCAAAGTCATAGCAACATCAATCTCAGAACATAGTGGATACTAGGGATGAAACCCTAACAAAACTAACTCGATTACATGATAAATCTCATCAACCCATCACCGTCCAGCAAGCCTATGATGGAATTACTCATGCACGGCGGTGAGCATCATGAAATTGGTGATGGAGGATGGTTGATGATGACGACCGATGAATCCCCCTCTCTGGAGCCCCGAACGGACTCTAGATCAGCCCTCCCGAGAGGTTTTAGGGCTTGGCGGCGGCTCCGTATCATAAAACGCGATGAATCCTTCTCTTTGATTTTTTTCTCCCCGAAAGTGAATATATGGAGTTGGAGTTCAGGTCGGTGGAGCGTCAGGGGGCCCACGAGGTAGGGGGCACGCCCAGGGGGGCAGGCACGCCTCTCACCCTCGTGGACAGGGTGTGGGCCCCCTGACGTGGATTTTTCTTCCGGTATTTTTCTTATTTTCCAAATAGATGTTCTGTGGAGTTTCAGGTCATTCTGAGAACTTTTGTTTCTGCACATAAATAACACCATGGAAAGTCTGTTGAAAACATCGTCAGTCCGGGTTAGTTCCATTCAAATCATGCAAGTTAGAGTCCAAAACAAGGGCAAAAGTGTTTGGAAAAGTAGATACGACGGAGACGTATCAACTCCCCCAAGCTTAAACCTTTGCTTGTCCTCAATTCAGTTGATAAACTGAAAGTGATAAAGAAAAACTTTTACAAACTCTGTTTGCTCTTGTTGTTGTAAATATGTAAAGCCAGCATTCAAGTTTTCAGCAAAGATTATGACTAACCACATTCACAATAACTCTTAGGTATCATGTTTAGTCATATCAATGGCATAATCAAGTAGCGAGCCATAATAATAAATCTTGGATGACAACACTTTCTCAAAACAATCATGATATGATATAACAAGATGGTATCTCGCTAGCCCTTTATGAGACCGCAAAACATAAATGCAGAGCACCTTTAAAGATCAAGGACTGACTAGACATTGTAATTCATGGTAAAAGAGATCCAGTCATGGTCATACCCAATATAAATTAATAGTAATGGATGCAAATGACAGCTGTGCTCTCCGGCTAGTGCTTTTTAATAAGAGGGTGATGACTCAACATAAAAGTAAATAGATAGGCCCTTCACAGAGGGAAGCGGGGATTTGCAGAGGTGCCAGAGCTCGATTTTAAAGCAGAGATAAATAATATTTTGAGCGGCATACTTTCATTGTCAACATAACAACCAAGAGATGGCGATATCTTCCATGCTACACACATTATAGGCGGTTCCCAAACGGAATGGTAGAGTTTATACTCCCCCTCCACCAACAAGCATCAATCCATGGCTTGCTCGAAACAACGAGTGCCTCCAACTAGCAACAGTCCTAGGGGAAGTTTTGTTTGCAATTATTTCGATTTGATTTACATAAAGCATGGGACTGGGCATCCCGGTGACCAGCCATTTTCTCGTGAGTGAGGAGCGGAGTCCACTCCTCTTGAGAATAACCCGCCTAGCGTGGAAGATACGGTCAACCCTAGTTGATACATGAGCTATTCGAGCATACAAAACAGAATTTCATTTGAAGGTTTAGAGCTTGGCACATACAAATTTACTTGGAACGGCAGGTAGATACCGCTTATAGGAAGGTATAGTGGACTAATATGGAATAACTTTGGGGTTTAAAGGATTGGATGCACAAGAAGTATTCCCGCTTAGTACAAGTGAAGGCTAGCAAAAGACTGGGAAGCGACCAACTAGAGAGCGACAACAGTCATGAACATGCATTAAAATTAATAAACATTGAGTACAAGCATGAGTAGGATATAATCCACCATGAACATAAATATCGTGAAGGCTATGTTGATTTGTTTCAACTACATGTGTGAACATGTGCCAAGTCGAGTCACTTAAATCATTCAAAGGAGGATACCACCCCACTATACCACATCACAACCATTTTAATAGGATGTTGGCACGCAAGGTAAACCATTATAACTCATAGCTAATCAAGCATGGCACGAGCAACTATTATCTCTAATTGTCATTGCAAACATGTTTATTCATAATAGGCTGAATGAGGAACGATGAACTAATCATATTTACAAAAACAAGAGAGGTCGAGTCCATACCAGCTTTCCTCATCTCAGTCAATCCATCATATATCGTCATTATTGCCTTTCACTTGCACGACCGAACGATGTGAATAATAATAAGAGTGCACGTGCATTGGACTAAGCTGGAATCTGCGAGCATTCAATAAACAGGAGAAGACAAGGCAATATGGGCTCTTGGTTAAATCAACAATAATGCATATAAGAGCCACTTCAACAATTTAATTATGGTCTTCTCCTATCGACCCCCAAAGAAAAGAAAAGAAATAAAACTATTTACACGGGAAAGCTCCCAACAAGCAAAAAAATAACATGAAATCTTTTTGGGTTTTCTTTTTAATTATTACTACTACAGCAAGAAAGTAAACTAGCTAAAAGCTACAACTATTTTTTTGGTTTTTCTTAAGGTTTATTAAACACACAAGAAGAAAGCAAGAAAAAGAAAATAAACTAGCATGGATATTATAGTGAAAGAGTATGAGCACCGACATCTAGCAATGAGTGTGTAAACATGAATGTAATCTCGGTGGGAAATACGTACTCCCCCAAGCTTAGGCTTTGGGCCTAAGTTGGTTTATTGCCACGGCTGGCCTGGCGGATATCCATAGTTGTAGTTGGGGTCGTACTAAGATGCAGCGGCTATCACCTCCTGAGCTGCAGTGTGGCGGCGAGCTGCCTCCGCCCTCCTCTCGTACTCATCTGCCTCCTCTCTGGTAATGAAATATCTTCCTCTTGCCTGATAATCAAAGAAGGCAGGAGCAGGGAGAGTAATACGGACAGCACGACGTCTGTCAAAGATTAAGCGATAATGGAGAGGTGATTCATTCCTCTCAACAAACTGGTGGTGAACCATAGCATTAAAGTCTAGGTAAGCAGGAGGAAAATCAATATCATCATTATGTATGTCCACAAGAAAATTAGCTAAGCGGGTTGCATAAATTCCACCAAAGAAATCTCCATTAAATCTATTATGATGCAACCTACGTGCAACAATGGCTCCCAAATTATAAGATTTGTCTCCTAACACAGCACTCCTAAGAATACTGAGGTCAGGAACACACATATGACATGCTTCATCTTTACCATTTATGCACCTACCTATGAAGAGAGCAAAATAATGTATAGCAAGAAAATGAATGCTCCCTATGGTAGCTTGTGCTATGTCTCTAGATTCCCCCACAGTTATACTAGCAAGAAAATTTCTAAATTCAGATTTGCGGGGTTCACTAGCACTACCCCATTGTGGAAGTTTGCAAGCAATAGTAAAATCCTCTAAGTCCATCGTATAAGATTTTTCATAAAGATCAAACAGGACAGTTGGAGAATTACGTGAAGATGAAAATTCAAACCTCCTCACAAAGGAACTAGTGAGATAGTGGTACTTGGGGCACTTTTTCTGCCTCGAAGCTCACATGATCAGCGTCACGCAAATATGCGTTAAATTCTTCCTTAATTCCCGCTCGATCCATGAAGTCCTCTGAAGGCCATTCACAAGGTCGCACTGGGGCGTTCCTTGGTGGCTCATCGTCAGCATCATGCATTGCAAGCCTGGGTCCTTGCTTCCTTGAAGGACCACCTTGGTACATTCTCCTAAGCATATTTCTTCCTTTGAAAAATTTCTGAAAATTTTAGTAACTTCAAATAAAAGTGAATCAAGCTCAACAAAATTGATAGCAACTACTCCTACAAGTGCCTAGGGCCTATATCATGCATTGGAACTACTTAGAACCATATAAATTTGACATGCAAGCTCAAGAACATGGTCACCTAGGCAGCACAAAATTGCAATGAATAAACCACTAGAACCAAAACTAATTGGACCAATGGAGGAGTCACATACCAAGGAACAATCCCCCCAAGCAGTTTTGTGAGAGGTGCTTTGAGCAAGGAGATCGAAAATCGCAGCAAAATGAGCTAGAACTCGTGCTTGAGCTGGATGGTGATTTTTTTGGGAGGAAGAAGAAGTGTGTGGGTGCAGGAATAAGTGGAGGGGAGCCACCATGGGCCCACAAGGCAGGGGGCGCGCCCAGGGGGGTAGGGCGCGCCCTCCACCCTCATGGCGAGGTGCTTGCCCCTCCTGCTGTGTTCTCAGTGCCAGATATTCTCAAATATTCCAGAAAAAATAATATTTCATTTTGAGGGCATTTGGAGAACTTTTATTTTCGGGGTATTTTTATATTGCACGGATAATTCAGAAAATAGACAGGAAAAATACTATTTTTACTTTATTTCAACTAAGTAACAGAAAGTAGAGAGAGGGTACAGAAGGTTGTGCCTTCTAACTTCATCCATCTCATGCTCATCAAAAGGAATCCATTAACAAGGTTGATCAGGTCTTGTTAACAAACTCATTCCGAATAACATGGAACCGGAGAAATTTCGAATGACCCTATGTTACCTCAACGGGGATATGCACATCCCTAATAATAAGAATATCATATTTCTTTTTGATAGTAGGAAGAGGAAATTCAAAACCTCCAAAAATAATCGATGGAATTTTTCCAATAGAATTGATACTGTGGACTTGAGGTTGTTTCCTCAGAAAGTGTACCGTATGCTCATTACCATTAACATGAAAAGTGACATTGCCTTTGTTGCAATCAATAACAGCCCCTGCAGTATTCAAAAAGGGTCTTCCAAGAATAATAGACATACTATCGTCCTCGGGTATATCAAGAATAACAAAGTCCGTTAAAATAGTAACGTTTGCAACCACAACAGGCACATCCTCACAAATACCGACAGGTATAGCAGTTGATTTATCAGCTATTTGCAAAGATATTTCAGTAGGTGTCAACTTATTCAAGTCAAGTCTACGATATAAAGAGAGAGGCATAACACTAACACCGGCTCCAAGATCACATAAAGCAGTTTTAACATAGTTTCTTTTAATGGAGCATGGTATAGTTGGTACCCCTAGATCTCCAAGTTTCTTTGGTTCCACCCTTAAAAGTATAATTAGCAAGCATGGTGGAAATCTCAGCTTCCGATATCTTTCTTTTATTAGTAACAATATCCTTCATATATTTAGCATAAGGATTCATTTTGAGCATATCAGTTAATCGCATACGCAAGAAGATAGGTCTAATCATTTCAGCAAAGCGCTCAAAATCCTCATCATCCTTTTTCTTGGATGGTTTCGGAGGAAAAGGCATGGGTTTCTGAACCCAAGGTTCTCTTTCTTTACCATGTTTCCTAGCAACAAAGTCTCTCTTATCATAACGTTGATTCTTTGATTGTGGGTTATCAAGATCATCAGCAGGTTCAATCTCTACATCATTATCATTACTAGGTTGAGCATCATCATGAACATCACCATTAACATTATCACTAGGTTCATGTTCATTACCAGATTGTGTTTCAGCATCAGAAATAGAGATATCATTTGGATTCTCAGGTGGTTCAGCAACAGGTTCACTAGAAGCATGCAAAGTCCTATCATTTTTCTTTTTCTTCCTTTTAGAAGGACTAGGTGCATCAATATTATTTCTCTGAGAATCTTGTTCAATTCTCTTAGGGTGGCCTTCAGGATACAAAGGTTCCTGAGTCATTTTACCGGTTCTAGTAGCCACTCTAACAGCATAATCATTTTTCTTACTATTCAATTCATTGAGCAAATCGTTTTGAGCTTTAAGTACTTGTTCTACTTGAGTGGTAACCATAGAAGCATGTTTAGTAATGAGTTTAAGTTCACCTTTAACTCTAGACATATAATCACCCAAGTGTTCAAGCCTATCGGAATTGTATTTCAATTGTCTACCAAAATAAGCATTGAAGTTTTCTTGTTTGACAATAAAATTATCAAACTCTTCTAAGCATTGTCTAGCAGACTTATAGTGAGGAATATCACCTTCATCAAACTATAGAGAGAAATTACCTTTACTACCTGTGTCGGGTTATCAAGACCATGAGTTTCTTCAATAGGAGGTAAATTCTTAACATCTTCAGCTTTTATACCTTTTTCTTTCATAGATTTCTTTGCCTCTTGCATATCTTCAGGACTGAGAAATAGAACACCTCTCTTCTTCGGAGTTGGTTTAGGAATAGGCTCCGGAATTGGCTCAGGAAGAGTCCAATTATTTTCATTTGTCAACATATTATTCAATAGAATTTTAGCTTCATCCGGTGTTCTTTCCCTGAAAACAGAACCAGCACAACTATCCAGGTAATCTCTGGAAGCATCGGTTAGTCCATTATAGAAGATATCAAGTATTTCATTTTTCTTAAGAGGATGACCAGGCAAAGCATTAAGTAATTGGAGAAGCCTCCCCCAAGCTTGTGGGAGACTCTCTTCTTCAATTTGCACAAAATTATATATATCCCTTAAAGCAGCTTGTTTCTTATGAGCAGGGAAATATTTAGCAGAGAAGTAATAAATCATATCCTGGGGACTACGCACACATCCAGGATCAAGAGAATTAAACCATATCTTAGCATCACCCTTTAATGAGAACGGAAATATTTTAAGGATATAAAGATAGCGAGATTTCTCATCATTAGTGAACAGGGTGGCTATATCATTTAATTTAGTAAGGTGTGCCACAACAGTTTCAGATTCATAGCCATAAAAAGGATCAGATTCAACCAAAGTAATTATATCAGGATCAACAGAAAATTCATAATCCTTATCAGTAATGCAGATAGGTGAAGTAGCAAAAGCAGGGTCTGGTTTCATTTTAGCATTAAGAGTTTGCTGCTTTCATTTAGCTAATAACCTCTTGAGCTCGTATCTATCTTTGCAAGGTAAAATAGCTAGAGAAGCTTCTTTTTCAAAAACATAACCCTGAGGAACAACAGGAGAGTCTTCATCATCACTTTCATCAATGTTATCAGTTTCAACAATTTCTTTCTCTCTAGCCCTAGCAAGTTGTTCATCAAGTAATTCACCAAGTGGCACAGTAGTATCAAGCATAGAAGTAGTTTCATCATAAGTATCGTGCATAGCAGAAGTGGCATCATCAATAATATGCGACATATCGGAACGAATAGCAGAAGCAGGTTTAGGTGTCGCAAGCTTACTCAAAACAGAAGGTGAATCAAGTGCAGAGCTAGATGGCAGTTCCTTACCTCCCCTCGTAGTTGAGGGATAAATTTTTGTTTTCTCGTCTTTCAAGTTCTTCATAGTGACCAGTAGATATAAATCCCAATTGACTCAAAGAATAGAGCTATGCTCCCCGGCAACAGCGCCAGAGAATAGTCTTGATAACCCACAAGTATAGGGGATCGCAATAGTTTTTGAGGGTAGAGTATTCAACCCAAATTTATTGATTCGACACAAGGGGAGCCAAAGAATATTCTCAAGTATTAGCAGCTGAGTTGTCAATTCAACCACACCTGGATAACTTAATATCTGCAGCAAAGTATTTAGTAGCAAAGTAATATGGAAGTAATGGTAGCAGTAGCAAAAGTAATATTTTCGGGGTTTGTAGTGATTGTAACAATAGCAACGAAAAAGTAAATAGGTAGAGAAGAATATGTGAAAAGCTCGTAGGCATTGGATCGGTGATGGAGAATTATGCCGGATGCGGCTCATCATGTAACAGTCATAACATAGGGTGACACAGAACTAGTTCCAATTCATCCATGTAATGTAGGCGACTATAGACTTGCAGAATAGGATCAAGAACTCACATATATTCATGGAAACATAATAGGTTCAGATCTGAAATCATGGCACTCGGGCTAGTGACAAGCATTAAGCATAGCAAAGTCATAGCAAGAACAATCTCAGAACATAGTGGATACTAGGGATGAAACCCTAACAAAACTAACTTGATTACATGATAAATCTCATCCAACCCATCACCGTCCAGCAAGCCTACGATGGAATTACTCACGCACGGCGGTGAGCATCATGAAATTGGTGATGGAGGATGGTTGATGATGACGACGGCGACGAATCCCCCTCTCCGGAGCCCCGAACGGACTCTAGATCAGCCCTCCCGAGAGGTTTTAGGGCTTGGCGGCGGCTCCGTATCATAAAACAAGATGAATCCTTCTCTCTGATTTTTTTTCTCCCTGAAAGTGAATATATGGAGTTGGAGTTGAGGTCGGTGGAGCATCAGGCGGCCCACGAGGTAGGGGGCGCGCCCGGGGGGGGGGGGGGGGCAGGCTCGCCCCCACCCTCATGGACAGGGTGTGGGCCCCCTGACGTTGATTTTTCTTCCGGTATTTTTCTTATTTTCCAAATAGATGTTCCGTGGAGTTTCAGGTCATTCCGAGAACTTTTGTTTCTGCACATATATAACACCATGGAAAGTCTGCTGAAAACAGCGTCAGTCCGGGTTAGTTCCATTCAAATCATGCAAGTTAGAGTACAAAACAAGGGCAAAAGTGTTTGGAAAAGTAGATACGACGGAGACGTATCAAGAGGATCCGAGAACCAACTCATTCAGAGGCATCTCATCTGATCCTTAGCCACACACCAAGCACAAGAACACCTCAACCTCAGGAGGCTGTTCTTCCCCTTGTACTATTCATCATCAGCCCAAGAGGCAATCCACCACCACACTGGAGTAGGGTATTACACCACAACGGTGGCCGGAACCAGTATAAATCTTGTGTCTCTTGTGTTGTGAGTTCGTCGAGTTTGTCCGCGAGATCTTAGCAAGCTAGGCCGTGGATCCGTAGGGGGAAAGAACTTCACGCGCACCCCAGTGTTCGAACCTTAAGGGTTTTGCCGGAACCCGTGATCCAACAACTCCATGAGCCGCTGGGCGTCAACCTGTGTATATAATGGGACGACCTGGCGGCGGTTTAGGGTAAGAGACAAGAGATCGAAAGCTAGGTCAAGCGTATTCGCTCCCTGGTAATCGAAACATAAGCAATACCACCTCAAACTGGATTAGGCATTTACCTTCACCGCAAGGGGCCGAACCAGTATAAACTCCTCGTGTCCTTTGTCCCGTTTAACCCCTTTAAGCTAACCTAGTTGCGATGGCTCCATGACTAAGTCCTTCTGCTAGGACATCTGCCGTGACAATTCCACGACAGTTGGCGCCCACCGTGGGGCCAGCGCACAGTGGTTTCGAGTTCTTACAGGGCAGCTTTGAAGGGATCAAGGGATACACTATGGGCCGGATGACCAAGAGTCGTCGCGGCAAGCTCTACATCGACGATGCAGGCTGGGGCCCCGAGGCCGGCTCAATCGAGTACGGGTACCGGGTCCCCTTCGGCGGAATCCACGTCTTCATCGGCAAGATCGGCGAACCTGGCCCTGAGCCAGACATCTGTACCGACATCATCGAGACGGCTCAGCGTGCATGACTCGCCCAAGTTCAGCCCGTCGTGAAACGCGCCTTTGTTGGGTTTATCCATGGGGCGGAATTTGAGGACAGATCTGTGTCTGGCGGTGAGACGGTCATCTACTCTGATGGTGAGTCATCCACAGGCAAAGCTGAGTCGTTGTATCAACTGCAAGACGGCTGGCTTGGGGGCTATTCCAATGGCGACAGTACTCTGGACCCCTACGAGCCGCCGAACAGGGTCGCGATTTTCATGGTCGGTACGCAGCCAAGGCAGGATTCTACGACTGCAGCAACAATGATCTCTGGGTCAGCAACGGCAACGGCTGCCGGGGCAGGAGGCCCTGTGCGCCCGCCGGCTCAGGTCTTGTCCGGCTTGTTGGACACTCTGACAGCATTGTTAACGACTGAGGTTAACCCGGCAAATCAAACTCAGCATAACGCGGAGGTTGCAAAATTGCATGACGAGATAGCAGAAGCCAAGGAGGAATTGAACGCAGAGAATGCCAGGATGGCCACGGAGCGGGCTGCTCTGGATGCTCAGGCGCAACGAATTCAGGCAGAGTCTTTCCGACTCATGATGGATCAGAACGCCTCAAACAAGGTCATGAGAAGGAGGCACCAGAGTCGTCTGCCCCTGGTTTATGATGCAAGGAACCGCTTCAGCACGCCTGGAGCGGGGACCATTAACCCACCGGAGATAAACCGGGTTGAAGCGCCTGGGGCAGGAGCGTCGGCTCAGCCGCGCACGACGGAGCCACCCCGTTTAAATACTACTCCGCCTCAGCATGTGCCGACGCCGCCGGGTCATTATTCTAACCCTTTGGATAATATGGTTGCTGCGGCGATGCGGCTGGCAGCTCTACCGGTTGAAGGCGAATCACCGGCAGCAATGGAAATACGACGAGCCGGAGAGCTGCTCTAGACGGCTGTGGCCCAACAGGCGGCTTATTCATACAGTCGGGATCGTATCCACTCAACACCACGTCCAAGCAGGAGTTATAGCATGCATATTGATGAGCGGGCCGTGTGAAGCAGTGGACGATACCGCAATCAGCCTCGTAGGTTTGACCCTCCGCGCGCTGGTAATGATGTCCAGGCTTTGGTGGACCAGGGCAGAGCACGTCGGGAGGCTAAGCTGGCGGCTCAGCAAGTGGCTCATCAACATTCTCCGATTTATCCGACAGCTTCGGTGGAGACAGGCGGGACCTTTAGAACCTTGGGTGTAGGATGTTTAGTGCCGACTCTATGGAACGTGCGTTTGCCCAAAGATTTCAAGGGCCCTCGAAAGGTGCCTAACTACACAGCAGATCAGCCCCCTGAAGCTTGGGTTGAAAGTTATGAGATGGCAATGGAGCTGCTGGATGTTGGCGATGCCGCATGTGCTAAGTATTTCACTATGATGTTGGATGGAATGGCTCATACTTGGTTGAAAGGATTGCCTGCCAATTCTGGGTCATGGGCCGAGTTAAAATCCCGGTTTATCCACAATTTTAAAGACTCGTGCAAGCAGCCTATGTCAATTGTGGATTTGGACTCCTGTGTCCAAGAAGAGGGCGAGTCAACAACCCATTGGGTGCGCCGGGTCTCAGCCATCCTGCACTCATCAGATCGTATCAACGCCGGTTCAGCAGTTCTAATGTTGGAGAAAAACTGTCGTTTTATGCCCCTTAAGCAGAAGCTGGGGCGGCTCAAACACCACTGCAGTGACATGGGGGAGCTCATGGCGGCTCTGGTCAAGTATGCCGATTCTGATAGTACCAAGGACCCCGAGTCTGATGAGGAAAGGCCGGGTAAGGGAAAGAAGAGTAGCAACCCCAAAGGGCAGCAGCATAACCAACGAATCAGGGGGCAATGGTAAGCACAAGGCTGATAATAGTTTGGATTTTGTGGCTAACACCAACACGCATAGTAATGGTCAGCGTCGTAAGGGAAAGCCAAACCCGGAGGGCAAAATTTCAACCTTGAGGAGATGATGAATTAGCCCTGCCCAAAGCATGGTACACGGGAAAAGCCGGCCGCTCACCTCTGGAAGGATTGAAGGAGTACAAAAATTCAATTTTTTTTTCCAGAACAATCATCGGCCGGATGGCAGCTCAGGACCCGGCTCTCACGGTCCGGCTTACGGTGGTGGCGGTTCTAGTTCCTGTTTCCAGGGCCAAGGCAATCAGGGTGGTTTTAATCGACAGTCTGGTCAAGGGGCTCAACAGCAGCAGTCTGGTTATCAGAATAACCCGAAGAACCTGAATAATGGGCAGTACCACGTCTTCACCACAAGTTTATGTAAGCGGGATCAGAAGCTCCATAAAAGGGCAGTGAACGCCGTTGAGCCGGTGGTTCCCCGTTACTTGTGCTGGTCTGAGCAGCCCATTGTGTGGAGTCGTGAGGATCACCCACCCCGGGTTGATAATCTAGGTCACCTGGCGCTGGTGGTGGCGTCTCAGGTTGGGGGGTACAAGTTCACTAACATCCTCATGGATGGAGGCAGCAGCATCAATATCCTTTACTATGATACTTTCCGTCGCATGGGATTGACTGACAAAAATCTTAAACCGTCCAATACTATTTTCCATGGAGTGGTGCCTGGTAAGTCGGTGTATCCTGTAGGCAAGATCGCTCTGGAAGTAGCCTTTGGGGATGAACATGATTCCAGAGCAAAAACCTTGACCTTTGAAGTTGTCAAGATCCAGAGCTTGTATCATGCTCTGTTTAGACGGCCGGCTTATGCTAAGTTCATGGCAAGACCGTGTTATGTTTATCTGCAGCTCAAGATGCCGGGTCACAAGGGTACCATCACGGTACATGGAAGTCGCAAGGTAGCCTTGCACTACTGGAATCTGGGATTTTGCCGTCTGCCAATTCTTTGCCGTCTGCTAGCAGACGGCAAAGAAGGTCTTTGCCACCAGCTACCAAATAGCAACCGGCAAAGAGGTGGGGCTATATTTTTTTGCGGGTAAACCGTTGCCCCCACAACTCCTCTATCTCTATCCCATGTCTCTCCACCCCTCTCTCTCCGCCTCACCCCTCTCTCTCTCTCTCCCGCTCGTCTCTCCCTCTGCCTCGCTCCAGGCCCTGCAGGCGTACGGGGTGTCCGTCGACGCCGCCTGCCCCGGCAAGAAGGCCGGCGAGGCCTGCCACACAGCCGAGCGCTGCCCGACCCCGCCTTCCTCGACCTCGCGCCGCCGCGCCACCTCGCCTCCGCCCGCCGGTGCACGCCGCCACCTCACCGGACCCCAGGAGCCCCGCCGCCTCGTGCTGCCGCCTGCGTCGCGTCGTGCGTCGCCACCTCCCCACAAGCTCGCCACCTCGCCGCGGAATCCTCTTTGCCGGTCGCCCCGACCTCGAGATCCACCGCTGCCATGGGAGCCGAGCACCAAACTCCTCTGCGCCCCGCCCGCGTCCCCGCTTTGCCGCCGCCGCCACACGCTGCCTCGCGCCTGGATCCGGCCGCGGGAGGTTCGGCCACTCCAGATCCGGCCTCCTCCTCGCCGCACGTGCCTCCTCTATCGGGTCTCATTAGTACGTGACCCGCGCCATACCGAAGTTGACGCCGGCTCCATACCTTGCCGGAGTGACGTCCCTCACCGGAGCACCGCCGCTGCCATCGCCGCCACCGACTGCGTTCCGAGTTGGGGTACCCACGAAAGCGGCGCCGCTGCTGCTAGTGTTTCCGCAGTTTCTTTGATTTTGAGCGATCCTGTGCTGCTTTTGTTTACCAGGAAGGTCTGAAGGCTAAGGTGAAGAGCGATTTGAGTAAGAAGGTGCAGCCCGGGAGGGGCGCACAAACCTCCCTGAGAAAAGAGGTACTAAATCACCGTAAAATTCTACTACTTTTCGTAGATTTGCTGCTGACATCTCGCCTTTGAGGTATTTTATTTTTTACTAGGAAAGTTCATAGTTTAATGCATATAATAAGCTACATTTCCTCCTTATCCGCGTGCTTGCTAGGCGCTTTTTTCTTTAAATTTTAGCTAGACAGCGGGTAGGCTTGTTCCATATGGTTGGTTCACCATATTAGGCCTGTAATGTTTACAATTGTATCCTTATTTACACTATTGGTCGGTTTAAGTTATAAGCCTCTGCCGGTCGTTTTCCTTCTGGGTGGAAATCAGTTGCGGCTGGTATTGTCATATCACCTATTTTGTAATGGAGGGAGTACACATTTACACCGATTCAAAGTGGGACCTAAGAGTACTTGGTTAGACAGTGCCAAGTACGGATTCCTCCCGAATCAGTTGGAAATAGAAAAACTCTTGTAAATTTCAGTGATGTTGTTTGTTGTAGCTTTCCACGAGTCTGTACAAATGTTGCCCTGATATATTCAACTAGCGATTATGGGTAAAAAAATCTAGCGATCATCGGTGATGCTGATAGGTAGCCTTGATAATTTATAGCATCCTTTTTGCAAGAATATGAACATACTCTGTTTCTCTGAACTTGGTTGATAAATGTTTCTTCTTCTGTTTTCTTGGCTGATGAAGAAAATGTTTCTCTCTATTAATCATCCAATCTCTCACTAGGCTTTGCTTGCTGGTTGTTGCCTTTGCTGATGAATTTTGCCTTTAGTATGGCAGCAGACTCACATGATTGCCTGATGCAGATTCTTCAACTAGAAAAGGACCTCAAGGATCAACGAGGGGTGCTAGTGTTCACGCTGCTTAGGTTCACACTTTGGAATTTCTCCTCGACGGTACGTCGTCTTATCTCATTGGGACCGAGGTGGTTTCACCAACCTCTGTTGTGTTCCCCACCTTTGTTTATATTCTGCAGGATCGAAAGTATGTCTAGAGGGGGGGTGATTAGACTACTTGACCAAATAAAAATCTAGCCTTTTACCAATTTTAGTTCTTGGAAGATTTTAGCAACGTATCACAAGTCAAGCAATCAACCTACACATGCAATTCTAAGAGTATAGCAGCGGAATGTAAAACAATTGCACATGAAGGTAAAGGGATGAGATTGAGGGAGCAAACGCAATGTTGACACGGAGATTTTTTATCCATGGTTCCGATAGGTGGTGCTATCATACATCCACGTTGATGGAGACTTCAACCCACGAAGGGTAACGGTTGCGCGAGTCCACGGAGGGCTCCACCCACGAAGGGTCCACGAAGAAGCAACCTTGTCTATCCCACCATGGCCGTCGCCCACGAAGGACTTGCCTCACTAGGGTAGATCTTCACGAAGTAGGCGATCTCCTTGCCCTTACAAACTCCTTGGTTCAACTCCACAATCTTGTCGGAGGCTCCCAAGTGACACTTAGCCAATCTAGGAGACACCACTCTCCAAGAAGTAACAAATGGTGTGTTGATGATGAACTCCTTGCTCTTGTGCTTCAAATGATAGTCTCCCCAACACTCAACTCTCTCTCATAGGATTGGATTTGGTAGAAAGAAGATTTGAGTGGAAAGCAACTTGGGGAAGGCTAGAGATCAAGATTTATGTGGTTGGAATGGAATATCTTGACCTCAACACAAGTGTAGGTGGTTCTCTCTTAGAAAATATGTATTGGAAGTGTAGGCATGTTCTGATGGCTCTCTCCACGAATGAAGAGTGGGTGGAGGGGTATATATAGCCTCCACACAAAATCTAACCGTTAGACACAAATCACCAAACTCGGTGGGACCGATTCAGAGAACTCGGTCGGACCGATTTAATTCAAAATGTGAATGTTAGGATTCTCGGTGGGACCGACATGTCAACTCGGTGGGACCGATGTCATTAGGGTTAGGGCATAACGTAATCTCGGTGAGACCGATTACACAAACTCGGTGAGACCGATTTTGGTAATAGCCAAACAGAGAGTTGGCCAGGCAAACTCGATGGGACCGATTCACTCATCTCAGTTGGATCGAAACATTACGAAGGGGAAACAGAGAGTTTGCATTGCAATCTCGGTGGGACCGATCGCTCATCTCGGTTTGACCGAAACGTTACGAAGGGAAACAGAGAGTTTACAATCCCATCTCGGTGAGACCGAGATCCCTATCGGTGAGACCGAATTGATTAGGGTTTCTGGCAGTGGCTCTGTCAACTGAACTCGGTGGCTCCGGATGGAAAGAATCGGTGGGGCCGAGTTGGACTTTTTGGTTTAGGACATATGTGGATATGAGAAAGTAGTGGAGGGTTTTGGAGAATATCACTAAGCATTTTGAGCAAGATCCTCATTAAGCAACACCTCATCCCTTCTTAATAGTATTGGCTTTTCCTATAGACTCAATGTGATCTTGGATCACTAAAATAGAAAATGTAGAGTCTTGTGCTTTGAGCTTGAGCCAATCCTTTGTCCTTAGCATTTTGAAGGGTCCACTTTCTAATCCATGCCATGCCAAACATTGAGCTTTCCTGAAATATTTATCTTGGAATAGCATTAGCTCAATGAGCTATATGTTGTTAGGAATTACCAAAACCACCCAGGGATAGTTGCACTTTCATATTCAGGTTCAGGAAAATGGCCTCAGTTCATTCGGCTTACTAATAAGCTGGTTTCACCCTGTAGTCGTAAATACTAAATACACACTATGGGCTCTGACTTGGGAAATAGGCAACACAACACTCGAATCCCCCTGGAAATATGAATTAAGCTCAAAGAAAAATCAGGTGGTCCTGCAGCTGGCGACATGGTTACAGTAGTCTTCAGCAGGCAGTGCCCCCATGTAAAATAACGCATTGCCAAACGAAAGGAATCATGCATGGTTTGAAACGGAAACGGATTCTCCCTAATAAAAAGCAAAAGGAATTGTACAGTACTACTCCTACAAAAACCTACTAGTTATAAGTAACATACCATAACAAGGAAACCCGTAGATGTTTCTCTGCATCCTGCACCTTTTAGCTACAGGACCTAATGGCTGATGCCTACTTCTAGCATATATATGGTTGTCTGTGCCTTGCTGTTTTCCAACCATTCATGCACGAGCAATTTAATGGAACCGTGAGCTTTTGTGTGTGGAGGCGGCGGCGGCGGTCCACCTCAGTTTGGTCCTGTGTAAATACTTGTCTTAGGGGTCTCTTTATTGCATATACACGAAATCTTCAATTTGTCAAATGCTCAGTGGTAAAAAACAGCCATGCTGGCGGTTCTTATCAGTGTGATGGTATGCTAACTGTTTTTGATATAATTCTGCTCTAAAAGCCCAACACTATTTTTGTCTTGTGGATACGCCGTGCAGACAAATGTTGAGTTAAAAGGTCATAACTTTACACTAATTTAAGATTGTCTTGATCTCAAGTGCTGGCTCCTACAGCATTGCATTTCACCAAGTGAAATGCTACATTTCTACTCCTAACCCATTCTCTCTTTCTTAGTGTTTTTGTTATGAAGGTTAGAAGAAAAGAAGAAGATCCAGAGAAGATCTTAGTAATAAGATAGTTTTTAGGAAAATAGATATTTAGTTTTAGGTCATTTCTTGTAATTTTAGATATGGAGTGCTTGTCTTTAGTTTTTGTTTCGACTTTGTGAAACTTGCTACCTATTGATGAAACTATGTATATGTATGGATGAAACTTCCTACTATTGGTAACATGCGTTGGATATGTGTTGGATATATATGTGTTCATGACTATTGGTAATATGTGTTGGATATGCTATATCTGTGTTTGATTTTCTGTGAAAATGAATTGATATCCAGCAGATGGCAGACGGCAAAGGCTGCAGGACTTTGCCGTCTGCCAGCAGATGGCAAAGAGCCATGCCCTTTGCCATCCGCTGGCTGACGGCAAAGTCCTTTGCATCTTTGTTGTCCGCCAGCAGACGGCAAAGTGCCCTTTGCTGTAGCTCATTCAGCCGGACGTTTGCCGCCTGCTGGCTGACGGCAAAGGCTTTGCCGTCCGCCATGGCAGATGGCAAAGTTCCTGATTCCTGCAGTGTTGGAGTGTGAAGAAGGTGATGCTGCTTACGCTGAATCTGTTTGTGCAACAGAGGAATTGAAATTTTACAAGGATAATGTTGACCCGACGGATATGACATCTTTGAAGAAGCCAACCACAGAGCATGACCCCTTATTGAAGTTTAAGTCGGCAGATGACACTAAACTAGTTGACTTCGTTCCTGGCAACTCATCCAAGGAGTTCAACATCAGTGCTAATCTGGATCCGAAATAGGAAAGCACGCTCATCGATTTCATCCATGAGAACCGAGACATCTTTGCATGGAAGCCTTCAGACATGCCAGGTGTAACAAGAGAACTCGCTGAGCACACTCTCAATTGATCCAAAGTTTAAGCCGATCAAGCAATTTATTCACCGTTTCAATGGAGAGAGCCGCCAGGCTATTGGTGAAGAAGTGGCCCGACCCTTGGCTGCTGGGTTTATCGTTGAAGTTTTTCATCCTGAGTGGTTGGCTAACCCGGTGCTGGTACTTAAGAAAAACGGCATCTGGCACATGTGTGTGGATTATACGGACTTTAACAAGGCTTGTCCGGCTGATCCCTTTGCTCTCCCCCTTATTGATCAGATTATTGATGCTACGGCGGGTTGTGAGCGTTTGAGTTTTTTGGATGCTTATTCTGGTTATCATCAGATCAAGATGGCAGTTAAGGACCAGGAGAAGACAACCTTCATCACTCCCTTTGGAGCCTTCTGTTACGTGTCTATGCTGTTTGGGCTCAAGAGTGCCTAGGCAACTTACCAGCGGTGTGTGCAGAATTGTCTTCATAATCAGATTGGGCGCAATGTTCATGCCTATGTGGATGATATTGTGGTGAAATCCAGGAAGAAGGAAACCTTGATAGATGATTTGAAAGAGACATTTGATAATCTCCGGGTCTGCAAGATGATGCTTAACCCAGCCAAGTGTGTCTTTGGTGTGCCAGCAGGCCAGCTCTTGGGTTTTCTGGTTTCAGAACGAGGTATTGAAGCTAACCGGAGAAGATAAAGGCTATCAGCTCTCTGGCTAAACCGGCATGTATCAATGATGTTCATTGTTTGGCGGGTCGTATTGCAACCTTAAGCCGGTTCATAAGCCGGTTTGGTGAGAAGGCCATCCCCCTTTACCAGATGATGAAGAAGACAGATCACTTTGTATGGAGTGATGCTGCTAATATGGCGTTTGAGGCCTTGAAGAAACAGTTAGCTGAGCCGCCGGTTCTTGCTGCTCCCATTGATAAAGAGCCTTTGTTGTTATATGTGGCTGCCAATAGCCGAGCTGCCAGTGTATCCATTGTGGTGGAAAGGAAGGAGTCAAGCAAGGAGCATCCAGTTCAGCGGACGGTTTACTACATTAGTGAGGTGCTTATTGAGTCCAAGCAGAGGTATCCACATTGGCAGAAGCTGGTATATGGGGTGTTCATGGCTAGCCGAAAGCTCAAACAGTATTTTCTGGGTCATCCCATCATTGTGGTTAGGTCTACTCCTTTAGGGGATATCATTCAAAACAGAGAAGCCACAGGTTGGGTAGCCAAGAGGGCCATTGAGCTTGGACCTCATGGTTTGAAGTATGTGCCTCGCACAACCATCAAGTCTCAGGCACTTGTGGATTTCATCAATGATTGGACAGAGTTGCAGATGCCTGAGGAGAAGCCGGATAGCACATATTGGACTATTCACTTTGATGGATCCAGGCAGTTGGAGGGCTCGGGGGCTGGAGTATTCTTCACTTCCCCACACGGTGATAAATTTTCCTATGTTCTCCGGTTGATGTTCCCTTGTACTAACAATGCAGCTGAGTATGAGGCCTTGCTCCATGGTTTTCGGATGGCTAAGGAGATGTACTTAAGCCGGGTGAGGTGTTTCAGCGACTCAGATCTGGTAGCTCAGCAAGTATCTGGCACTTGGGATTCCAAGGATCCACTCATGGCGGCTTATCGTCGAGAGGTTGATGCTATCGCGGGTCATTTCAAAGGTTATCAGGTCGAACATGTTGATCGTAGGAAAAATGAGGCGGCTGATGCTTTCGGCCAGTTAGGGTCCTAGCATAAGCCGGTGCCACCTAACACTGAAAGTGCGTTAAGTCGACTAGAGGGGGGTGAATAGCTGATTTTTACAAATTCGTCACCGAGGAATTTCAGGATGAGGAAATTCCTCAGTCACGAACGACTAGCAGCAGAATAAGTACTCAGATGCAAGCATAACAGAACAGAAGCACAGTCATCATGATGAAATGAAAGCAAGCACATAGTACAAAAAGCGTAAACACATGATAAGCAGGCTGAAGAGAAACTAACTGAAGAAATTGAACTGAGGAAATTGAGAAAGTCTTCAGTTAAAGTCTTCAAACAGTAGCGATGAATTACACAACACAGTAATGAGGAAATGAAAGGGTTGAGGAAATTGAACCTGTTAGCTCGGTGAAGACAATGATTTGGTAGACCAGTTCCAACTGCTGTGACAGTTGTACGTCTAGTTGGAGCGGCTAGGTATTTAAACCTGAGGACACACAGTCCCGGACACACAGTCCTCACCGTATTCCCCTTGAGCTAAGATCACTCAGACCTCGCCCAATCACTCGTGGTAAGTCTTCAGGTGACTTCCAAACCTTCACAAATTCAGTCACTCGGCGATCCACAATTTCCTCTTGGATGCTCTAGACCATCACGCCTAACCGTGTGGAAGATGCACAGTCTTCAAATGTAACAAGCATCGGATCCACACAGGAACAATCTCTTCAGTGATGCTCAATCACTTTTGGGTTTGTAGGTGTTTGGGTTTGGGTTTTCCTCACTTTATGATTTTCGCTCAAAGTCCTCGGAGGATGGGATGCTCTCAATGACAAGTGTCAGTTTCTCTTGGAGCAGCCAACCAGCTAGTGGTTGTAGGGGGCGACTATTTATATCCTAGGGAGCAACCTGACATGATAAGACATAAATGCCCTTCTATGATATGACCATTAGGTGGATAAGATATTTTGGGACAGCTGGCGCATAGCACAACAATGGTCGGAGATTTGAGGTACAAATTCCTCAGGGCTATCATGTTCCTCACTTGTAGGCAATCCGCACTGCCGAATTCCTAACTCCTCATACAGAATAAATTCCACAGAGACCATAAGAACTTCGTCTCTGTCACTGAAGAAATTGACTGAGCTGTATGAGATTTCCAATGGCTTCACTCGAAGGGATTGGTAGGTGTAGGATTTTGAGATGAGCATCACTTGGAAACATTTCCTTAGTTTTTCCTCGACCCCCTTTGAGAGTACGGCGTTTCCTATGACTCAAGAAAGAGAAAATTAAACTACGAAAGTCTTCACGCTTCATATTCCTCGCACGAATATCAAGTCTTCAAGGTCACACCAATTTCTTCACTTTCAAAGTCTTCAGAAAGCCAAAGTCTTCAGTTGAAGACATTCATTTTTAGGGGTCGACTTTCTCTGTAAATATCAAACTCCTCATAGACTTATAGACCTGTGTACACTCATAAACACATTAGTCCCTTAACCTATAAGTCTTCAGTACACCGAAATCACTAAGGGGCACAAGATGCACTTACAATCTCCGCCTTTTTGGTGATTGATGACAATATAGGTTAAGTTTTCAATGGGGATAAACATATGAAGTGTAAATATTGATATTGAGGAATTTGATTGCAAGATATAGAAGAACTCCCCCTGAAGATGTGCATAGTGAGGAATTTGCTCTTGAGAAGCAATGCACATTGAAGTGTAAAATCATGGAGATCTCCCCCTATATCTTGTAATTCATACATGCATTTAACATATAATATGAAGAATTTGAAATGCATGATGAAATATGGTGACTGATGTAATTCACCATGCGTGCATTAACATTAATGAGGAAATAGCATGCACAAGAACATAGCAAAAGTACCAGACCACCATCGGAGTTAAGATTACAACTCGATCCAACAAAGTCTCCAAAAGAATGAGACTTGTAACTTAATAAAAGAATGCCCATATATATAGACCTGCTTGAAGACTAACTCAAATGTGTCCCCCTTTGTCATCGAATGACCAAAAGGGACGAAAAATGGGGACTAACGCCCCTGAAGAATATCATCATGTAGTCGATGGAGGAGCGCTAGCGTTGTTGGGGTCGGTTGTTGAAGTAGGGCCTGCCGCAGTGTCGTCCAAGTCTTCATTTTCATCCGTCTCGCGCGATGAAGAATAAGAGCTGGCCACCAAGTGAGGAACTTTGACCTTCTTGAATTTCTTCGAAGGTGGTTGAGACCAGTCAAAGTCCTGCTTGAAGCCCATCTGTTTTAGATCTTCTTCACCGTAGAGATGAGACAGAACAGCCCAGGTACGATCAAATACTTCATGGAGGTAGTAATGGTTCTTCACTGAATTCTGAGTGATGGTCATGTTCTGAAGAATTGAACCAAACTGACGCTTGACCCATTTGTGATTGCGGTCGACCTTCTAGTGAAGACTGAGGAGAAGCTCACGATCAGTCATCACTCTTGGAGCTGTGCCTTGAGGATTTTGCTTTGAAGCATTTGCGGCAGAGTCATGAGTGGCAGAGTCATCATTGGTAGAGTAAGATGCAGCTTTGCGGAACTGACCATCCAATGGACTAATGCCTTCATCGATAATTGCAGTTTCTTTGCCCTTCTCATCAGCTGAGGAATATGTCCGCTTGAGGACTTCAATAGGGGGCAGGAAGCTGCCATGGTTCAATGTGTCGGCCTTGTAATTGATTGAAGACCTTGATACGACAAATCTCATAATCCAAGGAGCGTAAGGCTTGAACTCAAAAGGTGACAATGCTACATTTGCCAGTGTCCTCATGAAGAAATCATGGAAGTTGATTGGAATGCCATGCATGATGTTGAATAACAAATTCTTCATGATGCCAGCGACTTCTTCTTCATTAGAATCGTGGCCTTTGACAGGACTCATGGTCTTGGTCAGCATGCGATAGACAGTCCTTGGCACATATAGCAATTCCTTCACGAGGAATTTGGTTCTGGGGGCTTGACCAGGCTTCAGCGGCTTCATCAAAACTTGCATGTAGTGATCAGAGAGCTCAGGTTCATGATAGATGAGACGTGCACCTTCAAGGGGAGGACTGACAGGCATGGCATGAAGTAATTCAGAGGCCGGTGCTTTGAAGTGTGTGTTTTCTGTCATCCAGTCCAACACCCAAGAATTCACATCTTCAGCATTGCCGGTGATGTGCAGCGCCGCGTAGAACTGAAGAATTAGCTCTTCATTCCAATCACATATGTCAGTGCATAAGTTGAGCAGCCCAGCGTCATGAAGAACACTGAGGACTGGGGTGAAGCAAGGAAGCGACTCCATGTCAACATGAGGAATATGCTCATGGTCAAAGATCTTGTCCTTATCAAATAGTAGTGAAGAGTAGAAGTTTGCTTGGCTAGCTGTCCAGAAACACTTCCTTCAAAGACGAGCAGAATCATATGGGTTCTAGTCGGTGAAGAATACATGCTCGTGAAAGAAGTCATCAACCTTGAACTTCTTCTTCTGTGAGAAGGGATTTTTCGGCTTGGGCTGAGGAGTATCAGTCAATGTCTTCACAGCCTCAGGAATCACAGTCTCAGGAGCCGCAGGCTGAGGAATTTTAGTGCCAACTTCTTTAATGGCAGCCTGGGTCTCCATCTCTTCAGCAGTATTAACATCAGCACTAGTGGCTGGAATTACTTCAGGGATGGTAAGAAGTGAAGCTTGTGGTTGATCAAAGCCCGTATGAATTTCTTCAGTCTGGACTGGGGACTGAGGAATCTGTTGCAGTGGGGTGAACATGGGAGAGTTGGGGTGATGACTTTCCCAATAGTCATCGTTCAGAACAGGAGTGGTGCTCCCAATGTCCACGTCTTCATCTTCTTCATTGATTTCTTCAACGCCTGCCTCTTGAGATGTGAACTAAGGCATGGGCGATGATACAGTGGGGTTGAAGGGAGATTATCCACTTCAATTTCTTCGTCCAACTGCTCTGATGAAGCAACAGAAGGGACATCTTCATCAGATCCGCTTGGGATCTCATAATCTTCACCAAAACAAACAATTTCCTTTGATGGCATACTTGAAATCGGAACAACATCAATTGGATTTTCAAATGAGCTTGTCAAAGTCTTCGTCTTCTTTGGTGCTGAAGACTCCGAGGAAGCAGATGCTTTCATTTTCTTCACAGCTTCTCGCTCCGCAGCTTTGGTTTTCTTTGCTTCTGATGCAGAAGGAAGAACTGGACATGGCGTTGGGGCAGGAGGAGCAGAGGAAAGTGGTTCATTTACCTCAGGCGCAAATGATTCAGTTGCCCTGGCTTGTGAAGTTTCTTCAGGCACAACGGTTGATGCTTCAGCTGGCCTGACTTGATCTTCAGGCGCAACACTAGTGGTAGTCCTGGCAATGTCATCGGCGGCTGGAATAGCTTCATCAGCCCTGGAACTTTCATTTTCATCAGCAGCCTAATTTTCATCAGCAGTGCTGGCATGTTCTTCAGTTGGCTGGGCAGATGGTTCAGCCTGAGTTTCACGTTGCGATGGGGCTGCAACATTGGAGGTGAATCGCTTCACCATCTTGACGAATCTCACTTTGGCTCCAAGCCAATCTGCACCGTAGGCTTGGAATTCATCATTGAGTCCCTTGATCTTAGATTGTGCAGCTAAAAGTTCATGAGTTGTCATTTTGGCAATGTTCTTCTTCAGAAAGTGCTCCTTTTTGTATTAAGCTTTCTTCAGCTGCCTGGCCTTCTCAAACTTCCATTTTTCTTCGCCTATGAAGGCGGTCAACATGTCACTTGGGCGAGGAGTGAGCTTGAAGTTAGGCATAGGAGTGTTGGGGTCCTTGTGCCAGAGATCAATGTACTCAAGGATCAACTTGGGATCCAGCAGAAGAGGCACTTCACTTCCTTTGGCTCTAGCAGCCCTTTGCTGTCTGTCTCTGATGATTTCAGCGAGTTCTTCATCATCAGCTTCGTCATCAATGGACGGAACATGGAATGCAACCTGCTTCTTATGAGGACTTGGTCTAGAGCCTCGTCCAGTAGTGGCCTTAGTCTTCAGCAAGGTGGGGCCAGTTAAGGATTGCGGAGGGGCAGAAGAACTTGCAGAGGCTCCTGAGGCAATTGAGATGCCAGTCGTTCTTTGACATGAGGCAAGATGCACAGGTGCTGAGGACTTTGCCTTAGGAGCAGAGGACTTTGCAACTTGAGGAACACGGGCAGCTTGAGGAATTGGCCGTGAGGGCATAGACGAGCTTGGCCGTGAGGGCATTGGTGAAGAAATGGGCTTGCGGGCTGGCTTCTTTTGCATAGACTTTCTGGGCTTGCTAGCAGAAGCCTCAGCGGCAGCAGCAGAGTCTTCATTGAATTTCCTCACTGTCTCTTTGGCCACTTTGGCCAATTTAGCTTGATGCTTGGCCCATTCAGCAGGATATTCCTCACCACTTCTGATGCTAGAGGGATCAGCCACTTGGTCTGGTGCCAATGGAGGTCTTGGGCATGGAGGGTGTACAGCGAATTTCTTCATGTACTTGAGAGTGACATAGCGATATTCCCTCCATTCTCTGGCCTATCTCCTCTCTATCCTCTGAATGCGTACATTGCACTCATTCTTTGTTTCCTGAGGAGGTGTGCAGTACCCTGCATAAATGTCTTCAGGTATTTCAAAAGCATTGTTGACTTCCAAATTGTTCCCTCCCTTCTGAGGTTACTTGCCGTCAGCCATTTTCTTCAGCTGAGGATTTTGAACAATTGAGTTTTCTGAAGAGGTATGCAATTTTTCTTCAAGGAACGCTGCAAATGAGTTAAGTTGATGAGAACCTAGTGATTCAGCAGCAGACATGAGTATCTGTGAACAGAGTATAGGTGCGAAGAATTTGGAGAGGTCATATGCGTTCTCAGAAGTTTTGGCAAAAAGAAGAAGTGTGAGGAATTTGACCAGTGGTGTCTTGAGGAATTTCACTAAGCGTTCTTTGACTTAGGTTCTAGAGTTGTGTAGATTGAAAATCCACACAATTGAGGAATCTTGAAGAAAAATGTTGCTTAGAGAAAGAAATAAAGAATAGATGCTTGTGTGAGGTGTTTAGAGTGTGAAGATTGAAGAATAAACACCTTTTGAAGATTTTGTAGAAATCATCAGAATCAACAAGGGCAACAAAAGTAACTTTTAATTAACCTTGACGAAGAACACGACAAACTGGAATTGTAGATTGAAAATTCATCAGTCCAGATCTTCCATGCCCTAACTTGGCAGAGGAAGATAGCTACGGCGGCAGTGGAGAGAAGAAATCCACGGCCGGCGCGAGTACGACGGCGACGAGGTCGAGGTAGTGAAGCTCTTCCTCACCGGCGATGATGGAAGTAGCGGCGGCGCTAGGTCTGGAAGCTCGAGCGAGGGGAGTGAGGTTGAGCAGGGTTGTCGACGTCCTGGGAACGGGGGTACCCAGACTTGCCTGCCTGCGGCCCAGGCGCGGCTCCACCAACGGCCTGGTACGACCCATCTTCATCACCAACCACTCAAGACTCTCGCGAGGGGCCAAGCCTCGCGAGGTGGACGACACAAGACCTCCTCAGCGGCAGCCTCACTAGGCTGGCTCCTGAGGAGCGGAGATATCTATGCAAGGGGCACCTCGCAAGGTGCGCGTGACGTGAGCCGTGACGATCAAGTCCAGGCGGACGCCAGCGGGCGCAGAGTACCAGTTACCTCTTTGGTGCTAAAGGGGCAAGCGCAAGCGAGGAGTCCCGAGGCATCAGGCAAAGGTTTCCATATCGGTGCAACGAGACCAAGACCAGCAGGACGGCAGGATAGAGGTCACCGCGGAGCCCACGGCGGCGTCGCCACCACAGCCTTTGGCAGGCGAAGACCACCTTTTGTCAGGATAGCTTGTACTAGTTGTCTCCCTTCAAACATGGCCGTTGTGGGATCCCTTCCCACCTAACATTTGGGAAGAGGACCAGGGCCTCTATAAATAGGACTAGCCACCACCATGGGGAGGCACCTCATCTTGGATTGGACTCATTCCACCAAGGCCAACTCACCAGCTCGCCGAGCTCTAGAACACCTCTCCTCAGGAGGCTGTTCTTACCTTGTACTGTTCATCCTCAGCCTACAAGGCAATCCACCACACCACACTGGAGTAGGGTATTACACCGCAACGGTGGCCCGAACCAGTATAAACCCTCATGTCTCTTGTTCTTTGGGTTCGTAGAGCTAGGCCTTGAGATCGTTGCGAGAGCGAGCTAGGGAGAGAGAGATCTTCGTGTGCACCCCAGTGTTCGAACCTCAAGGGTTTCCCGGAACCCATAATCTGACATTTGGCGCACCAGGTAGGGGTGCGCCGAAGCTTCGCTCCTTCACCGGCTTCACCTCACCGTTCGGCCCCCATGGACGGCGCCGCTCCTCCGACTGGACCGACGGACACCCGCGACGGCGCCATGGGCTCAGGGCCCTCACCCCCGCCCTACGGCGGGTGCAGTGGGCGCCCAAGTTCAGGCCGGAGATGCCACCCTGCTATGATGGTGCGGCGGATCTGTCGACCTTCCTGCTGGCATACGAGGAAGCTGTTCTGGAGGCTGGCGGGACGACAAGGTCATGGCCAACTGGTTCCCCATGGCCCTCGCTGGCGCGCCGCACGCCTGGTTGCTCAACCTGCCAGGATCCTCTGTGGCTTCTTGGGAGGAGCTGCGCGGCCTTTTCGTCACACGCTTCGAAGTGCCAGCGCCTGTCGCCGTTGCAGCCCTCCTCGGCGGCTCACAGGCACAACCCTCGGACCGCCATGTCAAGGAGTTCTTCCGCCAGATCGGCGTCGCCTCTGTGCAGCAGGGAGCCCCTCCAGGATGGGCGGCGCCCAAAGCCGACCTCATCTTCGACTTAGGGACCACCCCGCTACCATTGCTGGCTTGGGCGTGCTCCCAATGCTCTGCGCACCCACCATCTCCAACGTCGTCATGACCAAGACGGCGGAGCTGGCCTCAACGTGCTCTCCGTGGAAGCTTTCGGCTTGCTTCACGTGCCGTACGGCCGGCTCCACCCCACCAAGCCTTTCTCCGGAGTCGGCAGTGGATCCACCAGCCCCCTGGTGCAAATACGCCTCCCGATCACCTTCAGTACCCAGGACAACTACCGCACCGAGCTGATCGACTTCGACATCGCCTGCATCGGTCTCTCGTACAATGCCATCCTCGGGTACCCTGCCCAGGCTCAGTTCATGGTAGCGACCCATCCGGCCTACAACCTCATGAAGATGCTGGGGAGGAGCGGCGTCCTCACCGTGGATGGAGACACCAAGGAGGCTCTAACGGCCCTCAAGCTCACCTTCAGGGCCGCCGCGGCTGCACGCCAGGCCGACGAAGCCGCCCTAGGGGCTAAGGGGTCCGCCCTGGCGAAAAAGAAGCAGCTGTTCACTCAGGACCGAGCCGAAACGAAGCAAGTGCCGGTCGAGGAGGATGGATCCTCGGGAGACACCTTCACCATATGCGCCAACCTCGACCCGGACCAGGAGGAGGCATTGGTGAAGTTCCTGCGGGCAAACAAGGAGGTATTCGCCTGGGAGCCCAAGCAGCTGGTAGGGGTCCCAAGGGGGGTAATCGAACATCACTTAAGGGTGCGCCCCAATGTGCGCCCTATGAAGCAGAAGGCGCGGCATCAGTCCACGGAGAAGCAGTCCTTCATCGTCCAGGAAACTCACAAACTGCAAGCAGCAGGCGTCATTCATGAGGTCCGGTACCCGAAATGGCTGGCAAACCCCGTCGTCGTGCCCAAGAAAGGCGGGAAGGAATGCATGTGCGTCGACTTCACCAACCTCAACAAAGCCTGCCCCCAAGACCTGTTCCCACTTCCGCGCATCGACCAGATCGTCGACTCCACCGCCGAGTGTGACCTGCTATGTTTCCTAGAAGCATTCTCGGGTAACCACCAGATCAAGATGGCTGTGGAGGAAGTGGAGAAGACGGCCTTCTTGACCCCGTGCAGGGTATACTGCTACACCTGCATGCCGTTTGGGCTGCGCAACGCTGGGGCGACCTTCCAGCGGCTGATGCACATCGCCCTGGGCCAGCAGCTAGGGAGAAACGCTGAAGCCTACGTCGATGACATCATGGTAAAGTCTCGGGAGGCAAGAACCCTCATTCAGGACCTAGAGGAGACTTTCACCAGCCTGCGCCAGGTGGACCTGCGGCTGAACCCGGAGAAGTGCGTGTTTGGTGTCCTCTCTGGCAAACTACTGGGCTTCCTCGTGTCGCATAGGGGGATCGAGGCCAACCCAGAGAAGTTCCAGGCGATAGAAGACATGAGCCTGCCGCAAACTCTCAAGGAAATGCATAAGCTCGCGGGCTGCGTGACCTCGCTGGGGCGCTTCATCTCCAAGCTGGGGGATGCACCCTGCCGTTCTTCAAGCTGATGAAGAAGAAGGGCCCGTTCGAATGGACCCCAGAGGACGACCTGGCATTTCAAGACCTCAAGAGATACTTGACCAGCCCTCCGGTGATGGTAGTGCCTCGTCCCCTTGACCCGCTGGTGCTCTACCTGGCCGCCACACCCCACACAGTCAGCGCGGCGTTGGTGGCTGTCCGGGAGGAGCGCCAGGCCAAGAGCACACCGCGTAATGCCGCACCTTCAGCCGAGAAGGTGCGGTGCCGAGACGGCTCCGCTAAAGCCACGATGACGCCCACGGATGACCAGGCCCCACAAGACGGTGTTTCTGGGCCCGCGGAGGCCCCGGTGGGTGGCCAAGCTCCTGAGGTCCCCCACCTCAAGAGGCGCCACAACCTCCGGAGGCCACAGGCTCCATCGACCCTTCCGCCCATGTTGAGCACCCAGCATACTTCGTCAGCACGGTGTTACGGGAGGCAAGAGCACGATATCGCATGCCGCAGATGCTTTTGCTCACACTCCTGGTCGCCTCACGCAAGCTGCGTCATTACTTCCAAGGCCACCCAATTAAGGTCGTCTCAGCCTACCCACCGGAGAGGGTGCTCCGGAGCCCCAATGCTGCGGGAAGAGTCGCTGAGTGGGACATCGAACTGCAAGTGTTTCAGCTGGAGTTCAGCACAACCAGGGTCATCAAGCGAGCCGCGCTCGCTGACTTCGTCGCAGAATGGACCGACGCTCCGGAGCCCGAAGCAGGCGAGAGCTGATCCCTCTCGCCAAGAAGTGAAGCGCCAGATGGCTGGGTCATGTACTTCGACGGTGCTTTCGCACGCCAAGGTGCGAGGGCTGGTGCCGTGCTCATCTCGCCCACCCAAGACAAGCTATACTACGCGTGCAGCTCTGCTTCCAGCGGGGCGAGAAGGTCTCCAACAACATCACGAAATACGAGGGGTTGATCGCCGGCCTCAAGGCTGCGGCAGCCTTGGGGGTGAAGCATCTCACCATCAAGGGCGACTCCCAGCTCCTCGTTAACTTCTCCAACAAGGTGTACGAGCTGAGGGACGAGCACATGGAGGCGTACCTCACGGAGGTGCTCAAGATGGAGAAGCAATTCTTGGGCCTGGAACTGCAACATGTGCCATGCAACACAAACAAGGAAGCCGATGAGATCGCCAAGAGAGCGTCAAGGCATCTGCCCCAAGAGCCTGGTGTCTTCGAAGAGCGACTCCACAAGCCCTCGGCGGCCCCCTCAGCTGCCGAGCCCGCGCCGCCTCAAGAGGAACTACCCCAGCCACCAGCCTCGGGAGCCCCTGCCTGTGGCCCGACCTCAGGAGCGCGCCTGCTCCTGGCACTCGAGCCTCGGGAGGGGTGCTGGACCGAGGAGTTTAGGGCATACCTGGTGCAAGGAACGCTTCCGGAGAAAGAGGAGGATGCGGAGCGCGTGGCCCGGCAGGCTATGGCATATTGCATCCAGGATGGTGAGCTGTACAGAAAATAACCAAATGATGTTTCCTTGCGATGCATCTCCAGGAAGCAAGGGAGCAAGCTGCTAGCTAACGTACACGGCAGAGACTGCGGGAATCACTCATCATCACGTACCCTGGTCGGCAAGGCATTCCGCAGCGGGTTCTACTGGCCCACGGCACTCAACGACGCAACCGAGCTGGTAAGGTCCTGCGAGGCCTGCCAGTTCCATGCCAAGCAAATCCACCAGCCGGCCTAGGGCCTCTAGACTATCCCACTCTCGTGTCCGTTCGCGGGCTGGGGGCTGGATATCCTGGGTCCGTTCCCTCGAGCGCCCGGGGGCTACCGCTACCTCTACGTCGCGATCGACAAGTTCACCAAATGGGTAGAGGTGGAAGCCGTCCGCACCATCCCAGCCGGGTCGGCAGTTAAATTCAGCAAGGGCCTCGTGAGACGGTTTGGTGTCCCTAACTGCATCATCACCAACAACGGCTCGCAGTTCACTAGCAATCTCTTCAAAACATATTGTGCTAACCTTGGAACGCAGATATGCTACGCCTCAGTGGCACACCCCAGGAGCAATGGCAAAGCCGAGTGCGCCAACGCAGAGGTCTTCAGAGGCCTCAAGACTAGGACCTTCAAGAAGAAGCTCGAGGCCTGCGGTAGGGGCTGGCACGACGAGCTCCGGTCTGTGCTGTGGTCCATCCGCACCACCGCCACCAAGCCAACAGGGGAGACTCTATTCTTCCTCGTCTATGGAGCAGAAGCATTCCTCCCTCATGAGGTCAAGCACCGCTCCGCGCAGGTCCTGGCGTTTGACGAGGCACGTCAGGACGCCATGTGGGTGATGGACCTTGTGCTAGGGGAGGAGCGCCGCCGTCAAGCCTCGTTCCGGGTGGCGAGATACCAGCAGGCGCTGCGACGGTACCACTGCCGCAGCGTCCGCTCCAGGACGCTCGAGGTGGGCGATCTCGTCCTGAGGCGGGTGCTCTCCATGGAAGGGCTGCATAAGCTCTCACCCATGTGGGAGGGCCCATTTAGGATTGCCCACGTCTCCATGCCTGGCGCCGTGCGGCTGGAGATGCAGGACGGGATCCCCATCCAGAACGCCTGGAACATCCAGCACGTCCGGAAGTTCTACCCATGAAGCAAGGCCCAGTGCCTGTGAAGGTCTCCGCTCATGACACTCTCACGTAATAATGAGTGGGGCTGTACACATCCCGGAGTCTCCAGAGTGCCGCCCTCGGGCCTCGGGGGCTCCCTCCCATGTCCTAGTGGCAGCACTTAGCTCCGCTCTCGTGAGAAGACTAGACTAGGTGCCGGACGCGGCTGTTCATTTGCTTTCTGTAGTTGGCTTGCACCCCTTTTTCATGGAATTTGAAGTTCTGGCGTTTCTCGATGGCTTGGTTGAATCCCCTCTTCTCTCTGATTCTTCCCTCGGTTCTTTGTTTTGTGCAAGGGAGGGCGGCAGTTGCTCGACGCTCTCCCTCGCACGCCTCGCGAGGGGGCTGGACAGGTGTGCGCGCGTGCGCGCTCCTCCCCTGGTCTCCGTGAGGCGCCCTCGATTGAGCTTATGACCGGCGCGCCCTCCTTTTAAGTCCGTGCCCCACGGGTACCACGACGTGGTGCGCTAGGCCATGATCAGCCCATGCCTGAGGCCTCGTGCAAGGAGGGGTAAGGAATTCCTAACGAATTTTTGCAGCTTCGCGATGTCTCTCGAGTCGGCAGCGGGTAAGCCCCACCAAATGCCAGGAGGCGTGCGCCCTCACAAGGTGGAAGCTACCTCGGATGTATCAAGCTAAGTTATCCCTCTATGCCTGAGTAAAGCATATTCCAAAACACAACCCGGAAACAATAAACATAGCACAAAGCAGCATAAGCACTACAGTTCATTACACGCCCTCGCAGGGCCCCATACTTGTTTCTTGTAATACAGGGGGAGAGGAAAGGACAGGCAAAAGCGGCTCCTACGACGCGACTGCTCACGAGGATCGCCCCCCCGGATTCAGCTGGAGCCCTCCTCGTACTTCACTGGGGCGCGGCGACGGGACGACCTGCCACCGTCCTCGAAGCGAGCCCGACGATGTGGCGGCTGGTCGTAGCTGCCGCTGCTGGAGCTTTCGCGGGAGGAGGAGCTGCCGTCGCCGGACGAGCCATGGCCGTCGCCAAGGGCGAGTTCACCCTCATCCTCGTCACGGCCGTCGCAAGGCCGAGCACTTCGTCACCATCGATGTCTTCAGGGCAGCACCCGGCACGGCGACCGTCTTCCCCGAACACCCTCACGAGGAGGGTCGCTGCACCGTCGTACTTGAAGTGGAGGGTGCACCGCCTGCTCAGACCGCGTGCGCGGGCAAACGTCTGCCAGCCGCGGGCCAGGGCTGCGTTGCCTACGACAGAGACCACCATCGCGACCCACGAAGCCTTGCTGCAGCAACCGTCGGCCTGCAGCTAGAGGCCGCCAGGACCCGAGGCCGGCAGCTCGCCAGCAAAGGTGCGCGGAAGCTGAAGCCAGGTGCCAGCCGGGTTCTCCGACCACGGGACGTACTCCGGCAGCACCTCCGCCGAGTGGAAGCGTGGCCGGGGAGTCCGAGCGACCATGGCGCACCTCCCTTTGTTGACGGGACTGCCACATCTCGGGCAGCTTCTTCCGGGCGAAGAGACACCGTCGCGGCCGCCAGGGACGGCGCGGGACCTCAAAGAACTTCGCCCGCGCCCACGAGGGACCACAACGGGGGTCGCGGCTTGCTTGTGGGGGCGACCACGCCCCCTCTTAGGCGGTGGCGAGCCAGGCCCCTCCTGGCGAGCCTTCCCCTTCTCTGCAGCCAAGAACCTCATCACTGGCGCCATGAGTGTTGGTGCAAGGCGGTGGAGCAAGGAGGAAGAAGAAGAAGCGGACGGAATGGAGAAAGAGATGAGTGACGGGGGCTCCGCCCCCCTCCTCATTTATAGCCAGAAGAAGGCCAACCGCCGGCCTCCACGATCGCAGGTAATGATGGTTCTTCTTCTGCATGCAGCAGGGGCTCGTCAAGTCGGGCAGTTGCCAAGGAAGCGTGGGGAAGTGGAGACGCCCACGTCCTATCAATCGCCATGCGTCAATCAAGGCCGCGGGATATTGGGGCCCGCGGTGCTCCGCACTTGACCCTTGGCTTCGCCTCGAAGCCAAGTCCGAGCGCGCCTTGGGCCCGGGTGCTACTGTCAGCGTCCTGGTAACGGGGGTACCCAGACTTGCCTGCCTGCGGCCCAGGGCGTTGCTCAGCCAGAGGCCTGCTACGACCCTTCTTCATCAGCAACCAATCAAGACCCTCGCGAGGGGCCAAGCCTCGCGAGGTTGACAACACAAGACCTCCTGAGGGGCAGGCTTACTAGGCTGGCTCCCGAGGAGCGGAGATATCTATGCAAGGGGCACATCATGAGGTACGCATGACGTGAGCCGTGATGATCAAGTCCAGGCGGGCGCCGGCGGGCGCAGAGTACCAGTTGCCTCTTTGGTGCTAAAGGGGCAAGGGCAGGCGAGGAGTCCCGAGGCATCAGGCAAAGGTTTCCATACCGGTGCAATGAGACCAAGACCAGCAGGACGGAAGGACGGAGGTCACCGCCAAGCCAACGGCGGCGTCACCACCAGAGCCTTTGGCAGGCGAAGACCACCTTTTGTCAGGATAGCTTGTACTAGTTGTATCCCTTCAAACTTGGCCATTGTGGGATCCCTTCCCGCCTAACATTTGGGAAGAGGACTAGGGCCTCTATAAATAGGACTAGCCACCACCATGGGGAGGCACCTAATCATGGATTGGACTCATTCCACCAAGGCCAACTCAGCAGCTCACCGAGCTCTAGAACACCTCTCCTCAGGAGGCTGTTCTTACCTTGTACTGTTCATCCTCAGCCTACAAGGCAATCTACCACACCACACTGGAGTAGGGTATTACACCGCAACGGTGGCCCGAACTAGTATAAACCCTCATGTCTCTTGTTCTTTGGGTTCGTCGAGCTAGGCCTTGAGATCGTTGCGAGAGCGAGCTAGGGAGAGAGAGAGAGATCTTCATGCGCACCCCAGTGTTCGAACCTCGAGGGTTTGCCGGAACCCATAATCCGACAGGGGTAAATGCAGTCTGAGGAGGGGAGGGGTATATATAGCCGACGTGAAAAAACCGCTCGCCCGAGGAAATTGGACGAACGTGCCCCTGACCCTTCTCAACCTAGCGACATGTTTCACCCACATACAGAGCGGTGGAGATCGTGCGAGGTCATGGGTGAATAGGATAATCATATCGTGGAATGTGGAACGGTTTGAGCGGCCAAAGCCAAAAATTTAGATAAGATTATTTTAATGTTTCGTTCGCAAATTCTTTAGCTGACAAGGACAGTGAAGATTTTGAACGGGTTTCAAACAAAACGCACATAAATAATTTGTGAACAGAATGGGTTGAGTTTAGCATAGAGGGGGAAGGGTCGGATCACATTCACTTAGCAGGAAAAGCAACTTGAAGAAATAGCAATAAGTGAATGTTGTAGAGGACATAAACTCACACACACACACACATATATATATGTGTATATATATGTATATATGTATATATATATATATATATATATATATATATATGTACAATGAAGAACAACGACGGAAAGAGTGAAGATAATGCAAAGTTGAAGAAATTGAACAACTGAGGAATTTCAAAAACCAAAAAAAAATTGAAATTGAAGATTTTCAACTTTTGTTGGTGGCGTGACCCACCGTATAAGAATGATGATTTCAAATGCCGCATACAATTGTCTTAGGGCTCTGAGAATAAAATTCTTCGTTAATTTCTTCACACTTAGAGGGTTAGTCTTCATTGATTGAAGAAAAATGTTGCTTCTTGTGTTGCACATCTAAGTCATCAGTTTTGCATAAGTGTTAGGATGTGTGTCCTTTTCAAAGGACATTCAAAGATTCTAAGATATTTAGCTCACACCGCAACTTGCTAAATCTCTTCTCATACAAGGGCTTTGTGAAGATATCGGCTAGCTGTTCTTCAGTATTCACGTGCTCGATAGAGATGTCGCCCTTCAACACATGATCACGAGGAAAATGATGATGAATCTGAATGTGCTTTGTCTTCGAGTGCTGAACTGGGTTATGCGCAATCTTGATGGCACTCTCATTGTCACAGTAGAGAGGCACATTCTTCACATTGATGCCGTAGTCCTTGAGGGTTTGCTTCTTCCATAGCAATTGAGCACATAACGAACCATTAGCAATGTACTCAACTTGAGCAGTAGAGAGTGATACGCAGTTCTGTTTCTTCGAGGAACAAAAGACCAAAGATCGTTTGAGGAAATGGCATGTCCCTGATGTTGACTTGCGGTCCACACGATCACCAGCATAGTCAGAGTCAGAATATCCAATGAGATCAAAAGCTGAGCCCTTGGGATACCATAATCCAAGTGTTGGAGTGTGAGCTAGATATCGAAGAATATGCTTCACAGCCTTATGGTGTGATTCCTTCGGTGTAGCTTGAAAACGGGCACACACGCAAACACTAAGCATAATATCTGGCCTAGATGCACATAAATACAATAAAGAGCCAATCATGGGGCGGTATACCTTATGATCAAAGTCAATACCATTTTCATCAGTGCACAGATGGCCATTTGTGGGCATAGGGATTTTGACGCCTTTGCAATCTTGCATGCTGAATTTCCTCAATACGTCCTTGAGGTATTTCTCCTGAGATATGAAGATCCCATTGCGCTGTTGACGAATTTGAAGAGCTAAGAAGAATTTCAATATAAGCAAATTCGACAGTGTAACGTTGATCAGTACATCCAAAGATAATATCATCAACATATATTTGGCACACGAATAATTCATCATCATAGGTTTTGGTGAAAAGAGTTGGGTCAAGTGAACCGGGTTTGAAGCCTTTCTTCATGAGGAATTCCTTCAAAGTATCATACCACGGCTGAGGGGCCTGCTTGAGGCCATAGAGGGCCTTGTTGAGTCTGAAGACTTTGTCAGGATGCTTTGGATCTTCAAAACCTGGGGGTTGAGCAACATATACTTATTCCTCAAGCTTACCATTGAGGAATGCACTTTTCATATCCATTTGATATAAGATGATGTCATGTTGGTTAGCATAAGCAAGTAATATGCGAATAGCCTCATGTCTAGCAACAGGTGCAAAAGTTTCATCGAAATCAATTCCTTCAACCTGTGTGTAGCCCCGAGCTACAAGTCGTGCCTTATACCTCACCACAAGGCCATTTTCATCTTTCTTGTTGCGGTAGATCCATTTGGTACTGATGATATTGTGCTTGCGAGGGTCTGGTCACTTGACAAGTTCCCAGACATTGTTGAGCTCGAACTGATGTAATTCCTCTTGCATAGCTTGAATCCACTCAGGCTCCAAAAATGCTTCATCTACCTTAGTGGGCTCTGTGATAGAGATGAAAGCAAAGTGCCCACAAAAGTTAGACAGATGTGAAGCTTTTGAGCGTGTGAGAGGACCTGGTGCGTTGACGTCGCTGATGATTTTCTCAATCTGCACTTCATTTGCAACGCGAGGATGAGCTAGTTGACGATGAGGAATTTGCTCAGCATTTTCTTCAGAGCCATTTTCTTCAGGTGCACCAGCATGATGATCTTCACGATCTGAAATGACTTCTTCAGCAGATTCTTCAGTAGGAATGACAACCTCAGTAGCCTTGAACTCGATGGTTTCCTCAGGTGATTTTTCATCTAGCACAGGAGGTAGGTACTCTCTTTGCGAGCCATTAGTTTCATCGAACCGCACATCTACTGTTTCAACAACCTTGTGATGAAAAATGTTGAAGACTCTGTAGGTGTGCGAGTCCTTTCTGTAACCAAGCATAAAACCTTCAGTGCTTTCGGTGCAAATATAGAATTGTGATGAGGATGTCTAATCCAACATTTAGCACCGAAGACTTTGAAATAACTCACATTGGGTTTCTTGTCAGTGAGTGAGTTCATATGCGGTCTTTTTGAAGAATTTGTGAAGATCTACCCTGTTGATGACGTGGCACGCAGTATCAGTTGCCTCAATCCAGAAGTGACGAGGCGTCTTGTATTCATCAAGCACAGTGCGAGCCATCTCAACAAGAGTCCGGTTTTTGTGCTCCACGACGCCATTCTGCTGAGTATAAGGAGCAGATAACTCATGAGTAATACCAAGTTCATCAAGATAGTCATCAAGACCAGTATTCTTGAACTCAGTTCCATTGTCACTTCTGATGTGCTTGATCTTCGCACCAAAGTTGGTTGAAGCCCTCGAGGAAAATCGTTTGAAGACTTCCCGCACTTCTCGTTTGTAAGTGACAATATGCACCCATGTGTATTGAGAGTAATCATCAACAATAACAAAGCCATATAGAGATGCTTCATTAGAGAATGCAGAATAGTGATTAGGACCAAAGAGATACATGTGAAGCAATTCAAATGGACGAGTGGTAGTCATGATAGTCTTTGCGGGATGCTTGGCCTTGGTCATCTTTCCAGCTTCACAGGCTCCGCAATTGTGATCCTTGAGGAATTTGACATCCTCGATGCCAATGACATGCTTTTTCTTCACGAGAGTGTGCAAGTTCCTCATGCCAGCATGACCGAGTCGTCGATTCCATAGCCAGCCTTCTGAAGCTTTTGCAAGTAGACATGTGGCAGGTTGTGGTCCTGTAGAGAAATCAACAATATACAGATCCCCTCTCTTAAAGCCTTCGAAGACTATGGAATGGTAAGCTTCCATGATCACAACACAACGATACTTGCCAAAGATAACAACCATATCAAGACCACAAAGCATTGAGACTAACATGAGGTTGAATCCTAAGGACTCGACAAGCATGACTTTGTCCATGTGTCAATCCTTCAAGATCGCAACCTTACCTAGACCCAATACCTTGCTTTTGCCTTTGTCGGCGTAGGTGATATGCTTCAGATGCGATGGAGATAAGGGAGCGTCCATCAATAAGTTCTCGTCACCAGTCATGTGATTTGTACATCCACTATCAAGGACCCACTCAGTGGCTTTGGGTTGATCGTCCTGCAGATGAATTAGTGCAACTTACGAACTCATATACTTCACCAGTGCAGAATATGACATCAAAGTCATCAGATCAATTTCATCAAGCAATAGATAGATATAGTAGTATGAGGACGTGATAAATGAAAATTCATTTATTCATGATTAGCTTGCGTCCTTTCAAGCATATTTCAGGTCTCCAACAATTGCTTCAGACATCTAAGTTCGTCTGGAGACCTGACCCTGCATAAGAGATTAGTTCTTTTTCTTCACCACCCACATCTGGAGGGGTGGCAAAGAGTCATCATTCTGCGAGCTCCATAAGAGAAAGGTGCCATAGATGCCAATCCACTTTGTTTCATATAAGAGGGTTAGGGTAAGCATATGAATAGGCAGAGAAATTCTTCGAGGACTTATGAACATAATGATTTGAATAATAATGCACATATTCATAACCCTTAGTCTATCCCTGCGAGACATAAGTGTCAGCACGATGATGTTCATATGAGAACTTTGATCCACGTGAGGAATTTGATCAATATGAGGACTTGGATCCATATGAAGACTTTGGTCCATATGAAGAATTCAATCTAGGGTTCCTATTCTTCACAGGTGGTGTCATGATGACATTCACCTGATGACTTTCAAGGCACCTTTTGGGAACCCAGATTTTCTTCACTGGGGGACCGTTCCTGCAGTTAGTGCCAACAATCTAGCAAATACTCCAACATTCGGATTTTTGAACAGTTTATAGTTGGAGTCAAATGACTCATCAGAAGAATATGAGGATTCGCATGTAAAGCCAGATAAAGTGGATGGATCTACTGAAGGTCCCTTTGCAGCAACCCATGAGGTTTTGGGGTACTATTCAGGCTTCCAGTATTTTCCATCAGCTTTGTGTTTCCTCTCAAAAAAATACCCTCTTTCCTAGGGTTTCCGTTGAGGATCTGCTTTTTAAGCACATCACAAAGAGCTTGATGCCCTTTGAGGCTTTTGTACATGCCTGTCATATACAATTCCTTCAGCCCTGCATTATCAATGATACTAGCATTATCCTCAGATGAGGAATTAGTGATAGCAGAGACAGGTGAAGAATTTTCAGCAATAGAAGCATTTGAACTTTCAGGTGAAGAATTAGCAGATTCACGTTCAATGCACTTCAAACATGGAGGAATGAATTCTTCCTGAGCAGGGCTGATTTGTTGAGCAAGTAATAAATCACGCTCCTTCTGAAGATCTTCATAACTCACCCTTAGCTTCTCAAGATATTGCTTTCATTGAAGAAATTCATAAGAAACCTTCTCATGATCAGATAAGAGAGTGTTATGATGACTCTGAAGGTTATCAAACTTGGACTGAAGTCTCTGAAGATTTTCAGTCAAAGTTTTAGTGAGATCCATTTCTCACCCAACATATCATCGCTCTCATCAAGCATATTTTGAACTTTTTCCAAGGCTCTTTATTGTTTAGTGGCAAGGGAAGCATGTTTGGTATAGCTGGGTCCAAATTCATCACCAGATTCATCATCACTAGACTCAGATAGGTAGCATTCAGTTACCTTGGCACCTTTTGCCATAAGGCATGGTGAAGAGGATGATGATTCCGAATCGAAAGTCATAGCCTTGCGCGATTCCATGAAATCCTCAAACCAGGGATCATGATGAGTTCGATGACCTTCATAGACCTCAGAGAGTCGGTCCCAGATAAGCTTCACAGGACTGAGATGCATAATGTTCCTGAACTGATTTTGAGACAAACAGGAGCAGATGATGTCCTTCGCCGTGAGGTTGAGAAGAGTGTGCTTGCGAATATCATCAGCCTCCGCCATCTTGCACAGATTGGTAAGACCAATCTGAGTGACGGTCCATAGCTCGCTGTAAATCGCCATGAGGCGCTTCTTCATCATGGCCTTCCACTTGGGATAATCATGACCGTCAAAGATGGGGCATGACACAGTCTTCATTCCTGCGGACGACATAACTAAAACTCCAGGCGGTTAAACCAAAATCACACATAACAAGGGACTACCTTGATCTGATACCAATTGAAAGTGCGTTAAGTCAACTAGAGGGGGGTGAATAGGCGATTTTTACAAATTCGTCACTGAGGAATTTCAAGGTGAGGAAATTCCTAAGTCACGAACGACTAGTAGCGGAATAAGTACTCAGATGCAAGCATAACAGAACAGAAGCACAGTCATCATGATAAAATGAAAGCAAGCACAGAGTACAGAAAGCGTAAACACATGATAAGCAGGCTGAAGACAAACTGCTGAAGAAACTGAACTGAGGAAATTGAGAAAGTCTTCAGTCAAAGTCTTCAAACAGTAGCGATCAAGTACACAACATAGTAATGAGGAAATGAAAGGGTTGAGGAAATAGAACCAGTTAGCTCGGTGAAGACAGTGATTTGGTAGACCAGTTCCAACTGCAGTGAGAGTTGTACATCTGGTTGGAGCGGCTAGGTATTTAAACCTAAGGACACACAGTCCCGGACACATAGTCCTCACCATATTCTCCTTGAGCTAAGATCATACAGACCTCGCCCGATCACTCGTGGTAAGTCTTCAGGTGACTTCCAAACCTTCACAAACTCAGTCACTCGGCGATCCAGAATTTCCTCTTGGATGCTCTAGACCATGACGCCTAACCGTCTGGAAGATGCACAGTCTTCAAAGGTAACAAGCATCGGATCCACACAGGAACAATTTCTTCAATGATGCTCAATCACTTTTGGGTTTGTAGGTGTTTGGGTTTGGGTTTTCCTCACTTGATGATTTTCGCTCAAAGTCCTCGGAGGATGGGATGCTCTCAATGACAAGTGTCAGTTTCTCTCGGAGCAGCCAACCAGCTAGTGATTGTAGGGGGCGACTATTTATAGCCTAGGGAGCAACCCGACATCATAAGACATAAATGCCCTTCAATGATATGACCGTTAGGTGGATAAGATATTTTGGGACAGCTGGCGCATAACATAGCAACGATCGGAAATTTGAGGTACAAATTCCTCAGGGCTATCATGTTCCTCACTTGTAGGCAATCCGCACTGGCGAATTCCTAACTCCTCAGTCAGAACAAATTCCACAGAGACCAGAAGAACTTTGTCTCTGTCACTGAAGAAATTGACTGAGCTGTATGAGATTTCCAATGGCTTCACTCGAAGGGATTGGTAGGTGTAGGATTTTGAGATGAGCATCACTTGGAAACTTTTTCTTAGTTTTTCCTCGACCCCCTTTAACAGTACGGTGTTTCCTATTCCTCGCACGAATATCAAGTCCTCAAGGTCACTCCAATTTCTTCACTTTCAAAGTCTTCAGAAAGCCAAAGTCTTCAGTTGAAGACATTCAATTTTAAGGGTCGACTTTGTCTGTAAATATCAAACTCCTCATAGACTTATAGACCTGTGTACACTCATAAACACATTAGTCCCTTAACCTATAAGTCTTCAATACACCAAAATCACTAAGGGGCACTAGATGCACTTACAAACACTATCCTGGACATTCTGCATAACCCTTCAGTCAAATTGCGTACAGAGGAGGATCTTGCTATTCCTGACCCAGAAGTACAACTAGTGGCGGCTCTTCATCCTATTCCTGATTGAACAGTTCCATATTTGGCTTATATGACCCGGGGCAAGTTACCTGAGGATGAAACCTTGGCCAGGCAGATTACCCGGCGGTCTAAGTCAATGACTATTATCAATGGAGAGTGGCATCATCGCAGTGTCACAGGGGCATTTCAACGTTGCGTTTCTCCTGAGGAAGGACGTGAAATTTTACAAGAGATCCATGAAGGAGATTGTGGTCATCATGCCGGCTCTAAGTCTCTCGTGGCCAAGTCTTTCCGTCATGGATTTTATTGGCTGACGGCTCATGCTGATGCAGAAGATTTGGTCAGTAAATGTGATGGTTGTCAGAAATTTTCACGACGAGCTCATGTGCAGGCTCAAGAATTGAGGATGATTCCAATTGCTTGGCTGTTTGCAGTATGGGGGCTTGATATGGTTGGACCCTTCAAAAGGTCCAAGGATAAAAAGACCCACCTTTTGGTGGCGGTGGACAAATTTACAAAGTGGGTGGAAGCAGAGCCGGTCAGTAAGTGTGATGCAGCGACGGCGGTTCAATTTATCAAAAAGTTGATTTTCCGTTTTGGCTTTCCCCACAGCATTATAACTGATAATGGCACTAATCTATCTAAGGGTGTGTCGGATTTCGGGTTTCGGCAAAACCATAGAGGTTCAAACACTGGGGTTCGCACGAAGATCTCTACTCCCTCTAGCTTGCGCCCTCACCACGATCTCAAAGCTCAGCGCGTAGAAGTCACAAAACAAGAGACACAAGGTTTATACTGGTTCGGGCCACCGTTGTGGTGTAATACCCTACTCCAGTGTGGTGTGGTGGATTGCCTCTCGGGCTGAGGATGAACAGTTACAGGGGAAGAACATCCTCCTGAGGAGAGGTGCTCTTGTGGTTGGTGAGCTCGTGGATGTGGATGATCTGAATGGCTTCAGATCCGTGGTCTCGTTCTGTCCCCTCCTTCTGTGGTGGCTAGCCCTATTTATAGAGGCCCTGGTCCTCTTCCCAAATGCTGGCGGGAAGGGATGCCACAATGGCCAAATTCGAAGGGAGACAACTAGTACAAGTTATCCCGACTAAAGGTGGTCTTCACCTGCCAAAGGCTCTGGTGGTGACGTCGTCTTGGGCTCCACGGTGACCTCCGTCCTACCGTCCTGCTGGTCTGGGTCTCGTTGCACCAATATGGAAACCTTTGCGTGATGCCTCGGGACTCCTCGCCTGCGCTTGCCCATTTAGCACCTAAGAGGAAACGAGGACACTGCGCGATGGCACCCGCCTGGCCCTGGTCGTCATGGCTTACATAACAGGAACCTCGCGAGGTGCCCCTTGCCTTGATCTCTCCGCCCCTCGCAAGCCAACCTGGTGCGGCCGCCCCTGAGGAGGTCTTGTGTCGTCCGCCTCGCGAGGCTTGGCCCCTCGCGAGGGTCTTGAGTGTTTGCCAGTGAAGATGGGCCATACAGGGCCGCTGGCGGAGCCACGCCGTGGGCCGCAGGCACGCAAGCCTGGGGACCCCCTTCCTAGCACACCGACAGTAGCCCCCGGGCCCAAGGCATGCTCGGACTTGGCTTCGAGGCGTAGCCAAGGGGCAAGTGCGGAGTGCCGCGAGCCCCAACAGCCTGAGGCCTCGCTTGACACGCGGTGATCGATTGGACGTGGGCGTCTCCACGTCCCCACGCTGCCTCGGGAACTGCCCGACTTGACGAGTCCCTGCTGCATGCAGAGAAAAACCATCATTACCTGTGATCGTGGGGATCGCCTGTTGGCCTTCTCCCACTATAAATGAGGGGGGGGGGGGGCGGAGCCCCCGTCGCTCATCTCTTCCTGCTCCGCTCGTTTCTTCTCCCTTGCTTCACTGCCGACAGCGATAGTGATGGCGCCTGCGAAGAGGTTCTCGGCCGCAGAGAAGGGGAAGGCCCGCCAGGAGGGGCCCGGCTCACCGCCGCCCAAGAGGGGGCGCAGCCGCCCCCGCAAGCACACCGCGACCCCCGCCGTGTCCCCTCGCGGCCACGGCAGCGCCTCTTCACGTGGTGGGAGTCGCCCAGGTCGTGGCAGCCCCGTCGACGAAGGGAGGCACGCCGCAATCGCGCGGCCTCTACGGCCATGCTTCCACTCGGCGGAAGTGCTGCCGGAGCTCGTCGTGTGGTCGAAGAACCCGGCTGGCACCTGGCGTCAGCTCCCACGCTTCTTCATCGGCGAGCTGCCAGCCACAGGTCCAGGCGGTCTCTGGCTGCAGGCGGACGGCTGCAGCAGCAAGGCTTCACGGGTCGCGGTCGAGGTCTCTGTCGCGGGCAATAGAGCCCTGGACCGTGGCTGGCAGAGGTTTGCCTGCGCGCGTGGCCTAGGCCGGCGGTGCACCCTCCACTTCAAGTACGACGACAACGCGACCCTCTACGTGAGGGTGTTCAGGGAGGATGGTCGCCGCGTCGGGTGCTTCCCTAAGGTCAACGATGGTGGTGAGGTATTCAGCCTCGGCGACGGTCGCGACGAGGGTGAAGGCAGGCTTGTCCCCGGCGCCGGCCACGGCTCGTCCAGCTACAGCGACTCTTCTTCCAGAGACAGCTCCAGCAGCGGCAGCTACGACTAGCCGCCGCGCCCACTTCGAGGGTGGCAGTGGGTCGTCCCGTCGCCGCGCCTCAGTGAAGCGCGAGGAGGGGTCTGGCTGAGCCCAGGAGAGCGCCATGGGCCCGTCCTTGTGAAATGTCGCGGGAGCGCGCGCTACTTTTGTTCCGTTCTTCCTTTCTTCCTGTATCAAGAGAGAGACAAGTATGGGGCCCCGCAGGGGCGTGCAGCGAACCATGATTTCCAAGTTGCTATGCTATGTTTATCGCTCCTGTGTTGTGTTGCAGCATCAATGTTTTATGTAGGCGCGTAGAGATAACTTAGCTTGACGTGCTTGAAGTAGTTTCCGCCTCGTGGGGCGTGCGTTTCCCAGTACCTGGCGTGGCCTCCTTTGGCTTGGGAGGGGTCTAGGAACTGCAAAAATTCGTTAGCAAACTCTTATTCTTCCGAGCCCTGGTCGCCGGCACAGCCGGCCATGACCCAGCGCTTCGTATCACGGTACCCGAGGGGCACGGATTGAGAGAGGTGCACCAGCTTGCGAGCTCGAACGAGGGTGCCTCGCGAAGAACAGGAGAAAACACTCATGAGGGCACCTGTCCAGCCCCTTCGCGAGGCATGCGAGGGAGAGTATGTGTCAAAACAAGGAACGAAGGGCAGAAAAGGAGGCAAAAGGCGATGGAACCCAGCCGGCAAGGAACACCAGAAAGCAATTTTTCATTTAAGAGGAGCAAGCCAACTGCGGAAAGCAAATGAAAATCCGCGTCCGGCACCTAGTCTAGTCTTCTCACCAGCGCGGAGCTAAGTGCTGCCACTAGGACGTGGGAGGAAGCCCCCGAGGCCTGAGGGCGGCACTCCTGAGACTCCGTGGCGTGTACAGCCCCACTCATTATTACATGAGAGTGTCACGAGCGGACACCTTCACAGGCACTGGGCTTTGCTTCATAGGCGCCGGGCCTTGCTTCATGGGTAGAACTTCCGGAGGTGCTGGATGTTCCAGACGTTCTGGATGGGGACCCCATCCTGCGTCTCCAGGCGCGCGGTGCCAGGCCTGGAGACGTGGGCGACCCTAAATGGGCCCTCCCACATGGGTGAAAGCTTATGCAGCCCTTCCGGGGAGAGCACCCGCCTTAGGACGAGGTCACCCACCTCGAGCGTCCTGGAGTGGATGCTACGGCAGTGATACCGCCGCAGCGCCTACTGGTATTATGCCGCTCGAAGCGTGGCTTCGCGGTGGCATTCCTCCCCTAGCACAAGGTCCATCCCCCGCATGGCGTCCTGCTGCGTCTCATCAAACGCCAGGACCCACGCAGAGCGATGCTTGACCTCGTGAGGGAGAACCGCTTCTGCTCCGTAGACGAGGAAGAACGGGGTCTCGCCCATTGGCTTGGTGGCGGTGGTGCGGATGGACCACAGCACAGACTGGAGCTCGTCGTGCCAGCCCCTGCCACAGGCCTTGAGCTTCTTCTTGAATGTCCTGGTCTTGAGGCCTCTCAGGACCTCCGTCTTGGCGCGTTCAGCTTGACCATTGCTCCTGGGGTGTGCCACCGTAGTGTAGCCGATCTGCGTTCAAAGGTTAGCACAATATGTCTTGAAGAGATTGCTAGTGAACTACGAGCCGTTGTCGGTGATGATGCGATTAGGAACTCCGAACCGGCTAACGAGGCCCTTGATGAACTTGACCGCAGACCCGGTCGGGATGGTGCGGACAGCTTCTACCTCCGCCCATTTGGTGAACTTGTCGATGGCGACGTAGAGGTAGCGGTAGCCCCCAAGCGCTCGGGGGAACGGGCCCAAGATATCCAGCCCCCAGACCGCGAATGGCCATGAGAGCGGGATGGTCTGGAGGCCCTGAGCTGGCTGATGGATCTGCTTGGCGTGGAATTGACAGGCCTCGCAGGACTTCACCAGCTCGGTTGCGTCGTTGAGCACCGTAGGCCAGTAGAACCCGCTGCGGAATGCCTTGCCGACGAGGGTTCGTAACGACGAGTGGTGTCCGCAGTCTCCGCCGTGTATGTCAGCTAGCAACTCGTTCCCCTGTTCCATGGAGATACAATGTAAGGAAACGTCATTCGGCGGCTTCCTGTATAACTCACCGTCCTGGATGCAGGACGCTGTGGCCTGTTGGTCCACGCGCTCCGCGTCCTCCTCTTTCTCCGGCAATGTCCCTTGCGTGAGGTATTCCTTGAACTCCTTGGTCCAGCACCCCTCCTGAGGCTCGAGCACCAGGAGTAGACACGCTCCCGAGGTTGGGCCGCAGGCCGGGGCTCCCAAGGCAGGTGGCTGGGGGAGCTCCTCCCGAGGCGGCGCCGGCCTCGAAAGCGGAGGTGCTGCCGACGGCTTGAAGAGCCGCTCCTCGAAGACGCCAGGCTCTTGGGGTAGTCGCTTCGATGCTCTTTTGGCGATGTCGTCAGCCTCCTTGTTGGTGCCACGGGGTACGTATTGCAGTTCTAGACCCAAGAAATACTTTTCCATTTTGTGTACCTCGCCTCCATGTGCTCATCCCTTGGCTCGTATACCTTGTTAGAGAAGTTGACGAGGAGCTGCGAGTCGCCTCTGATGGTGAGGCGCTTCACGCCCAGGGCCACCGCAGCCTTAAGGCCAGCGATGAGGCCTTCGTACTCCGTGATTGTCGGCGTTCTGGGAACGGGGGTCCCCAGACTTGCCTGCCTGCGGCCCACGGCGTGGCTGAGCTAGCAGGCCTGTGCGGCCCATCTTCATCAACAAGGCATTCAAAACCCTCGCGAGGGGCCAAGCCTCATGAGGCGGGCGACGCAAGACCTCCTCAGGAGCGGCCTCGCCAGGCAAGCTCACGAGGGGCGGAGAGATCAAGGCATGGCAAACCTCGCGAGGTTCTCGTGACGTGAGCCATGACGACCAAGACCAGGCGGGTGCCAGCGCGCGCAGCGTCCTTGTTTCCTCTTTTGTGCCAAGGGGGCAAGCGCAGGCGCGGAGTACCGAGGCATCAAGCATAGGTTTCCATATCGGTGTAACGAGACCAAGACCAGTGGGGCGGCAAGACGGAGGTCACCATGGAGCCCGAGACGGCGTCACCACCAGAGCCTTTTGCAGGCGAAGACCACTTTTGTCAGGATAAGCTGTACTAGTTGTCCCCTTTCAAACTGGCCGTTGATGGCTCCCTTCCTGCTCAATATTTGGGGAGAGGACCCGGGCCTATATAAGTAGAACTAGCTACCACAGTAGGGGCAACGGGTCAAGAACTCATTCAGTGGCATCTCACCCACACAAGTTCGTCAAGCACAAGAACACCTCAACCTCAGGAGGCTGTTCTTCCCCTTGTACTGTTCATCATCAGCCCAAGAGGCAATCCACCACCACCACACTGGAGTAGGGTATTACGCCACAACGGTGGCCCGAACCAGTATAAATCTTGTGTCTTTGTCTTGTGAGTTCCCCAAGTTCATCCGCGAGATCTTAGAGAGCTAGGGCGTGGATCGGTAGGGACAAGCACTAGTAAAAAAAGACACATCCGTGACATTTTGGGCTGAACGAAATTTTTTCTGTCATACATATGACACTTCTATGACGATAATTGTGACAAAACCCGGTATCATCATAGATGTGGTGGGCTCCTACTTCTATGACAAAAAATCATGACAGAAAATGGGCTTTTTGTCCTGGGCTGGCCGGAGACGCAGCTGCATGACATTCTTTGGGCCGTCCATGACGGAAAAAATCGTGTTAGAAGCGAGGGCGAGGAAAATTTTGGGGAGTTCCCGGTTACGGTGGGAGGTCGGGGGCCGAGCGATGCGCGTTTCTCTCATACACGTACGCGCGTGTGTGCGAGGCGTTGGCTCTAACTGAACCCGAGCGAGGCGTTGGGCTCTAACTGAACCCGAGCGATTGCACTGCAGGCTACGCGTTACTGAACCCGAGTGATCGATCGATGGCTGTTAACTGAACCCAATCGAGCGATTCCTTCGCTACTGCTGCTAACTGAAGCCGATCGATGCTGCCTCTGGGATGAACAGTGAGCGTTGTGGGGGGGGGGGGGTTGGATGAACAGTGAGCGGTGGCATTGCCTCTGGATGAACAGGACCCCGTGGTGTGGTGGAGGGCTGGATGAACAGTAGACGGTGGAGGGGTGCCGGTGGAGGGGTGGTTGAACAGGACCCCGTGGTGTGGAGGGCTGGATGAACAGTAGACGGTGGAGGGGTGCCTGTGGAGGGGTGGTTGAACAGGACCCCGTGGTCTGGAGGGTTGGATGAACAGTAGACGGTGGAGGGGTGCCCGTGGAGGGGTGGTTGAACAGTAGCCGGTCGAGTAGCGCACGGTGGAGGCTGGATGAACAGGAGCCCGTGGAGACTGGAGGAGGTCGACGGTAGCCCGTGGAGGCTGGAGGAGCTCGACGGTGGAGATGAACAGTATCCCGTGGAGTCCCGTTTTGCGGTACGCCACACCCTTCCCGATGAACAGGACCCCTGTTTCGACCGTAGGAGGTCCGTTTCATCCGTTTTGCGGTACGCCACACCCCTCCCGATCAACCTGACCCCCGTTTCGTCCGTAGGAGGTCCATTTCGTCCGTTTTGCGGTACGCCACACCCCTCTGGACCAACAGGACCCCCGTTTCGACCGTAGGAGGTCCGTTTCGTCCGATTTGTGGTACGCCAGACCCCTCCCGATGAAGAGGATCCCGTTTCGAACATGGCCGGTCGAACACAAGGCCATTTCCTCCGTTCTGCGGTACGCCAGGCCTCGTTTCCATTGCCTGTTCCGTCCAAGCCCTCCCGATGAACACGACCATGCATTCCGTTCCGACCCAGCCGGTTGCCTCCCACGCGTTCTGTTGCCTCCCGATGAACATGACGCATTCCGTTGCCTCCCCATGAACACGATGCATTCCGTTGCCTCCCCATGAACACGACGACGACGCTGTTTCTCCGTTCCGACCCAGCCATGTCAACGAGCCCTCGCCGTACGTATGCGCGAGTAGGCATTCGAGAGCCCGCCCGTATGTACACATACGTGGCCGTATTTTCTTTCTTGCACCCTGGCCGTTGTACGTACGTGTACATGCTACGTGCGCGCCTCTACTACGACACGTGCGCGCCTCTACATCCACTAGTATATATGTACGTACACATTCACGACCAGAATGACAACGCTACGTACGCTTCGACCAGGTGGGTCCCGACTGTCAGGCACTTCCTTGCGTGCGAAGATGTAGCTGGTGGATCCCAGTAGTCAGGGGGGCGAATCGTTTTGTTTTTTTGCCCGGACGCACTTCCTTGCATGCGATGGTGTAGCTGGTGGGTCCCAGCAGTCAGGGGGAAACGTATTTTTCGCAAAATACGGTGGCCCGTCTGGTGGGTCCCTGCTGTTAGGTGGAGGAATAATTATTTTGCGCATAATAAGGAGGCACTTCCTTGCTGCAGCCGTGGACCCAGCTGTCAGCGTCTCCACGCACAGTACTCTTCCGATGGAAGTCGGTCGTTGACCACATTGACCACGCGGTGCCGAGAGCACCACGACGGTGGACGACGGCGAGGCCTAGGAAGGGGACGACACGGAGGCAGGGAAGACTCGGCAGTTGTTTCCCACGCGGAGGGGAGTACGACTGTACGAGGGTTTACTGGTTCGTTTGCCCTCGCCGGAGAATAATAGCAGGTGTGGGTGAGTAGAGGGATGGCTAGGCCAGTGATGGGAGTACGGTGGGGCGGTGAGGCCTGCGCCGCAGCACAGCCGGCCGCGGGGAGGAGGGAGCAGGCAGTCCCGCCGGCGCTTGTTTGAGCGGCTGGAGCAGGAAGAGCAGAGATTGAAGAAGCACGACGGCCGTTGGATGGACATCCAACAGTCAGTGCTTGTGCGTCAACCTTTTTTTAGGAAAGCCTCAAATCTGTGGAAAACAGCATACAACCCATCTGCCATTATTTCTAATAATTTACAGCCCATTTGCTAATTCTTAAGGTTTTTTTTGGAGCCCATATTCTTTTTGTTAGCATTACAGCCCATATTGTGGCCACGGTTAAAAAATTATACGAAATTTTGCATATTTCGGTGCGGTCCGAACTGTTTTAATCCCGAAATTTCGACTCACATTCAAACTGATTTTAAAAATAAATGTATATCAATATAAAATCCAATAAATTCTCCACGCATAAAAATTAATGTAATTTAAAATCTTGAAATGACAAAAAAGATATTTGAAACTAATTGCCGGTTTGATGTGTTTTAAAAATGTACAGCCCATTTCTCATTACCGATGGGCCATTTTCTCAGCCAGCCGAATGAAAGCTCTCCTCGTCTTGAAAGATTTGCAGCCCAACAGGCCTGACAAAGCGACTTACTTGGCAAATCACAAAAAAACTGGGCTGTGGCCGTGGACCCAGCTATCAGCCTCTCCACGTACAGTACTCTTCCGATGGAAGTCATTCCTTGACCACGTTGACCACGCCGCGCGGAGAGCACCATGGCGGTGGACGACGGCGAGGCCTAGGAAGGGGACGACACGGAGCCGGGTAAGACGCGGTAGTGGAAGCCCGAGCGGAGAGGAGTACGAGGGTTCACTGGTTCGGCTGTGGTGTGAGGCTGCCGTCGCCGCAGGGCATGGCCAGCGGTGGGAATAGCAGGGGCAGCGAGGCCTCTGCGGCAGCACAGCCGGCCACGAGAGGCAGGAGCATGCGGCACGACCGGCGCTGCTTTGGGCGGCTGGAGCAAGAAGACCAGAGGTTGAAGAAGCACTACGTCTGTTGGATGGACATCGTACGGTTACTGGAGCTAGAATTGTTCTTATTGACTAAGTTGACAAAGCCGTTCGTCCCCGTCAACTTAGTAGGCCCACAAGTCAGCCTCCCACCAAGGTGGGTCCCAGCTAGCCGGGGGAGTATTCATTTTTTTGTGCGTAATAAGGAGGCACTTCCGGTGGGTCCGAGCTGACAGGGGGGGAACGTTTTTTTTGTGAAATACGATGGCCCATCCGGTGGGTCCCATCAGTCAGGGGGAAACGATTTTTTCGCAAAATACTGGTGGCCTGTCCGGTGGGTCCCCGCTGTCAGGTGGAGGAATAATTATTTTCCGCGTAATGAGGAGGCACGTCCTTGCGGCTGCCGTGGACCCAGCTGTCAGCCTCTCCACATACAGTACTCTTCCGATGGAAGTCAGTCGTTGACTACATTGACCACGCCGCGTCGAGAACACCACGGCGGTGGACGACGGCGAGGCCTAGGAAGGGGACGACGCGGAGCCGGGCAAGACGCGGCAGTGGATGCCCACGCGGAGAGGAGTACGAGCATTCACTGGTTCGACTGCGATGTGAGGCTGCCGTCGCCGCAGAATAACAGGGGGTGTGGGTGAGTGGAGGGATGGCCTGGCCAGTGGTCGGAGTAGTATGGGGCAGTGAGGCCTCCGCGGTAGCACAGCCGGCCACGGGAGGCAGGAGCAGGCGGCACGACCGGCGCTGCTTTGGGCGGTTGGAGCAAGAAGACCAGAGGTTGAAGAAGCACTATGGCCGTTGGATCGACATCATATGGTCACTGGAGTATTGACTAAGTTGACAAAGCCCTCCGTCCCCGGCAACTTAGTAGGCCCACAAGTCAGCACAACAATATGGTGGGTCCCAGCTAGCTGGGGGGTATTCATTTTTTGCACGTAATAAGGAGGCACTTCCTTGCGTGCGAAGATATAGCTGGTGGGTCCGACCTGTCAGCGGGGGGAACGTTTTTTTTGCGAAATACAGAGGCCCTTCCTGTGGGTCCTAGCTGTCAGGTGGAGCAATCGTTATTTTGCGCGTAATAAGGAGGCATTTCCTTGCATGCGGCTGTGGACCCAGCTGTCAGCCTGTCCACGTACAGTCCACTTTCGACGGATGTCGTTCATTGACCACGTTGACCAGGCCGCGCCGAGAGCACCAGGGCGGTGGACGACGGCGAGGCCTAGGAAGGGAACGACACGGAGCCAGGGAATACTCGGCAGTTGTTTCCCACGCGGAGGAGTACGAGGGTTTACTGGTTCGTCTGCCGTCGCCGGAGAATAACAGCATGTGTGGGTGAGTAGAGGGATGGCTAGGCCAGTGATGGGAGTACGGTGGGGCCGTGAGGCCTGCGCGGCAGCATAGCCGGCCGCGGGAGGAAGGAGCAGGCAGTCCCCCCGGCGCTTGTTTGAGCGGCTGGAGCATGAAGAGCAGAGATTGAAGAAGCACGACAGCCGTTGGATGGACATCCAACAGTCACTGCTCTCGTGTGTTGACTAAATTGACTGGGCGTTGCATGTGCGTCAACCTTTTTTTTATGAAAGCATACGCGTCAACCTGTAGTAGGCGCACAAGTCAGCCTCAAATCTGTGGAAAACAGCATACAGCCCATTTGCCATTATTTCTAATAATGTACAGCCCATTTGCTAATTCTTAAGAATTTTTTGGAGCCCATCTTCTTTTTGTTAGCATTACACCCCATATTGTGGCCACGGTTAAAAAGTATACGAAATTTTGCATATTTTGGTGCGGTCAACTGTTTTTAATCCAGAAATATCGATTCACATTCAAACTATTTTGAAAAATAATTTATATAAATATAAAATCCAAATAATTGTCCACGCATAAAAATCAATGGAATTTAAGATCTTGTAATGAAAAAAATTGAAACTAATTCCCGGTTTGATGTGTTTTAAAAATGTACAGCCCATTTCTGGGCAAACCGAATGAAACTCTCCTCGTCTTGAAAGATTTGCAGCCCAGCAGGGCCGATAAAGCAAGTAGGCCTTGTTTGGGTATTTCTTAAAGAAATAGAACTGGGCTAGCCATTTTCAGCAAGAAAAAAACACAACTGGGCTCATGATGTGGTAAACATAAATAAAACCCTGGCTAGACGGGCCACAACCCCCGCAGAGCCCTGTTGTTACCCTGATCTAAAACTAGTATAAATAACAACTGCTTGTTCCTCAAAAAAATGCGCGACTTGTTGGGTCCATGGTGTCAGCCGCTCGTAGTGTAATTCTCTCGTTTATTGACTACGTTGACAATGGCGTGAGCCCCAGATGTCCAACCATTAGGAGGAACCATATTTTGGGGCTTGTACTATAGAGGCACTTGCTTGCGTACTGCCATGACGCTGGTGGGTCCCTACTGTCATCCTATCCACGTACAGTCATCTCCTTGTTCCTCTCGGTTGTTGACGCCGTTGACAACGCAAGAGGGCGGCGCACCGCGCACGGCGAGCGAACCAAGGCCGCAAGGCGGAGGACGACGGCAAAGCCTCGGACGGAACGAACAGGAGCCGTTAAAGATGCGCCGGTCCAGTCGCAGGCGGAGGGGAGTACGAGGGTTGACTGGTTCGGGCGCGTGTGCGTGTTGGGGCTGACGTCGCCGGAGAATAAAAGGACGTGTGGGGGAATAGAGGGAGGGACTGGCCAACGTTGGAGGGTAGGTACGGTAGGGCGGCGGAGGCGCAGCCAGCCATGGGAGGCGGGAGCAGGCGGAGCCGACGGGGTGGTTTGGTTTGGGCGGCTAGAGGAAGAAGAAGACAAGAGATGGAAGATACACGACAGATGTTGGATGTCAATCCAACGGCTAGTAGGCAGAATCGTTTGTTGACTGGCTAGTAAGTTGACACCACCTTGGATAGGCTATTTCCTCGCGGGTCCCAAATGTCAGAATCCAAATCAGTCACGGTCATGCAGCCTTTCCTATGAAAATTTACAGCCCATTTGATGTGCTAGTTCGAAATAAGTTTGTGGGTGCTAGTAGGGGCTAATCACTTGGCTTCTGTAATGCACAATGAGCTCAAGCAGCCGGCGAGAGTGATGTTATTTCCCTTGGTTGGGATTTGTTAAAATATTTCACTCTAATTTAAACGAATGGCAAGCCATTTGCCTTGTTTCAAAGAAAATATGACAGTCACAGCCGAGTTGAAAAGGGTAGGAACATCTAACTCCAGCTTACAAACTGTACAAAAGCACGAGGGTTAATTGTTCATCAGGTTTACAAAAAAAAACCAGATTGAAAAGGGCAACAACATCTAACTCGAGCACTGTTTTCGGTAGTCACAGTCAAATGGATCGGTCAGGTCCATAGAATGAACATCCTGGGTCGTAAAATTTACTGGATTATGACCACAATATGTTGTAAATAGAAGCCCGGCACGTTCAGAAGCTCTTTTGCCCACCTGAAACTCCTTTTTTACTCTTCGACATACCCATCCGTCAAAACCATGCTGCTGATAAACTTAAGCCTGATGGACAATAGTAACCTCGCATTCAGCAGGAAGAATGTGACAAATCTTGTGTTTGCACGGTTGGCTACATATCGTTCTAGCGTTATTGTCTTCAATCGAATCTCATGAGAAGTGAGAAAATCCCGATGCTTACGAATCCACCAATTGGTTATAACTTTCTTACCCCGTCCTGTTGCCTAAATAGACATGAAGATTGAAAACAGTTAAGGTCTAAAAGAAGAGTGTCGAAAGAGCAACAGCTGAACGGTTAATTCTAGTACACTATATGCGGGCTTCCAATGTGCGTGAAATTATCACCTTTATATACAACTTCTCCAGACATGGAAAGCATTGTAGCAAGCCAATAATCTTGTTCAGATCAAAACTATTCATTTGGATATATAAGATCTTGATAGAATCCAGCACCATTGATAGGCCATCCGTGGAGAAACTCTTCATTGAGCATAGAACATAATATTAGTACAAAATGTGTACTCCAAGATGATATATAAATTATGCGCAGAAATTTAAAATGCAACTTATGGTTACAAGTGTAGATGATAATATAAAGTACCTGAAGAACTGTGGAGCCAAACACCATATTGAAATGAGCACAGAGATCATGTATTACACCCAAGTCTCCAGTTTAGGCGCAGAGAGGACGGTTATTTGCAACGGTGAATAACTATAATCAAGGATCAACCTTTGAAGTGCAGGGGCATCTTGGATGATGAGCTGCCTTCCGTCAAAAGAAATTCCAATTCTTACAAGGTTAGGCGACTTTATTTGGAGACAACCGATTCTAACTGTGAAAACAAGCACCAAGCACTCCAGCGCAGGGCAACTGGAGTGGATGATGCTGTGCAATGAGGCCTCCGATATACGATCCCGCACAAGTGAAAGTTTCTTGAGAAATGGGAGTCGAAGGTTTAGTACCAGATTGTCTGGTAGGTAGCACAGCGCAAAGGTGGCGGTGTGGAGAGAGGACGAAAACCGCGAGATGGACATCGGTGCTGAGGGCACAAGTTCATGGCGTTCTGTATGTGGTATGTGATTTCCAGGGGAATAGTAGAACTCAAGCAGCTGTAGTTCTGTGAATTCAGGGGATTTCAGCCAGGCGTCCACCGTACAGGGCATGGTATGCTTGCTCAGGTAGCATGACGGGATGCAGAGGCTTTGAACGGAGCCATGGTGGGAGGAGATGATGGCTCTGGGGATTTCAAAATCATTGAAGAGAGATAGTTGACGAGAGTCGAGATTAAGGGGCACAACGCGCCATAGAGGGCGCCACCGAATTGAGAGGACTTGGCTGCGGCAGCAATCCTTGGTGGGGAGAAGCGAGATGATCTCCCCAAGGACGGCGTCTGGGAGATCACTGATGCGGTCCACCCGAGATTCTACGGGTTCCTGGGATCCAGTGGGGGCGGGGTCGCCGCTTCTCCCCGCGCTGCCGAGTGCGGGATCTACAACAGACGTCGCCGCTCGCGGGAGCCTCATCTTCTTGGCGCTGGGGTCAGCCGACTCCATTTTCCTCGAGGGCGTCGCGTCGCGCTCACGAATTTGAGCAGAGTAACGAATGACGAGCCTAGTTGTAGTGCGAGCGAAGAAGAAGGGGAGCTGGGGGTTTTCTGTAGGAGTGAGGAAGAAGGGGAGTTGGGGTTTTTTGTAGGAGTGAGGTGAGGAATTTGGGGGTACGAGTGGAGCGAGCTGACGTGAGGTGGGTGGGAGCGAGGAGGAAGAAGAGCACCCAGTGTGGATGGGCTTTTGAATTGATTTTACTATTTACTAGTGTGGATGGGCTGTTTTGTCTTGGGCCCAGAGAAACAATTACTACTACTACAGTGGAGACACTCTACAGCTACCCAGAAAAACAATTACTACTAGTACAGTGGAGACACTCTACCCCTTCTGGCTCCTCCTAGGTCATTGAAACGTCTCCCTCTACTGAATGCCGTTATACTTTTGTTCACCGACATGCAGGCCATGCAGCGCGCGGGCCCAAATGCCATCCACCAAATTAGAAGGCAGTATGCAGGCGGAGAGTCACCCCGGTCGTAGCGCGGCAGTATCGAGCCGTCGTATCACAAAACCCCACCTCCCCGCAGTCTAAGTTTGACGGATGAAGCAACCATCATTTCACTCTTCGCTGAATCCCCTTCTCCCTCACCGTCTTCTAGAAAGGCAACACTCACATCTGCCACTGTTCTTCCCTCCGAACGAAGGGAAGGTAAGCGGATCCGTGATGTTGGTATATTTTCGTTCAGAGAAAAAAAAAACTTTTGCAAAGCGGTAACCGATCCTCACTCTCTTTTTTGTTTCATTGTCATTGCGATTGTGTTTTCCATTCAGTGGTCTCCTAGTATTCGTCAGTTTCATGATGGACCAAGGAGAACCAGGCAAAGATCTGCCGATATTGGAGCAGACGCGGGAGGCTGATCCCCACGAGAAAGAGAGCTCCAAGAAGATGGAGGCAACCACCGAGCTGACCCCAGATACGCTCACGGCCACTACTGAGATGGTCAATGCCCCGTTTGAGGTTACAGCCCCCGTGGAACTGCAGGAGCAGTTTTCCCCCTTCGAGGATGTGTCCCCCCCCCCCCCCGCTGAGCTGCCCAAGGTGATTTCCTTCTTTGCCGTTCTCGATTGTGGTTTTTCATCTAAGTATGCGGTGATTAATAATGCAAAAATTTATTAGCTTCGATGCCATGCTATACATAGTGGTTTAAATAACTTGTGTTTCTTATACTGAAAAGTAATTCAGAATTTGTTTCTGTTTCAATTAGAGCCCTGATGCAGACAAGCATTGTGTGGTTGTACATGTCACTCGCTATGAGGCGGTCGACCTGAATATACGCACTGGGAAAACAGAGTTCTTAGGCTGTTGGATCCTGGAAGCCATTTGCGGTTATACCAATGAAGAGTTGTATTCCATCCTCACTGTTGTCAGGCGTGTTGTCCAGGGTGTACTGAAGCACCAGAAGTTCAAAGCTACTCCTTCGTTTGTGAGGCATACTGTTCTTGTCAAGCTTACGCAGGAAGATGACGTGGCATGCCTCCACAAACAAGTTTATCAGTGGCAAGGCCACAAGGTTGTCTTCATGAAGGTTCACAGGATTGAGCTGCTGCGGGACGTCCTCGATGATGTTCATGGCAAGGTCCGTCTTGTGTCCAGCCCAAATTAGATCGAGGCATGAAATAGTTGCCCCAGCTAGTGTTTAATAGTAGTTTGGATTGTGTCTAATTATCCGAACCTTGCCTGTTATCGACCCCTCTGGGGCTAGTACTCTGTTTGAATCTGTCTATGGGAACTGCTGCTACTTTTGTGTGCCCGTGAATCATGTGAGAACCATCGTAATTGTTGCCGAAACAGATGCGTCCTCACTAGTTTTTTCATGAATATGGCATGGTAAGACATAAGTTGTCACGGTTTATCATACGAGCAGTGTGTGTTTTGATGAAATAGAGCACTCGTTCGAGAACCGTGCGCCGACGTATACATAAGTACTTATAAACACTGTTGGTGCTACCCCACTTGTAAGCAGTTGTGCAAAACATGGCACATTGGCTTAGCTCGCTTCAACACTAGGCTATCGACCAGCTAACAATCAACAATCTGCTGTCTGACATATAAGCAACTATGTATCTTGTTACAGTGGTTCATGCAGTTAATTGAGGCCACAATGTAATAAATTCCAAACGTTCACACGCTAGTCCAGCGCTCATGTGGAACACTCACATTAAACTCGTCTTCATAAAAAACTTGAAAAGCATAAGTTAAGCAATTTTATACATCTCAATGATTCATAGAACATAACAAACATGTACTAGGTCACAGCAAAAGACAAAGTTGTGAGAAGGTTTACAAATCAGGAAAAAAACAAGCAAGGCTTCTCTGAGCAAAGGGCCTCCCGGCATGCTTAAATTTCCTAGAGTTCACTCTGGTTTTTTCTTGTTGCCACCATCCAGGGTTAGGTTCTCTCATTCCAGAATAACCAATTATAATTGTGGTCTCAGCTGGAATGCTGAATTGAACCATGCAGTGTACTGACCAGCTGAATTGCTTGTGCATTCCACTAAATTTAAGCACCGCTATTTGCAGAAATAAGTAGACCACAATGCCTCTTGTCCGCGCACCTGTCCAAAAAACCGCCGTGCAGCCGTGCCGGCTAGTCCTCGGTCCATGGATGAACTGGTAGAAAGTGCATTCCGGACTAGGATGCAGTTGTTTTCGCTCGTCCCTGCAGTGCAATCAGGAAGTAAAACGTACAAATCAGCTTCTTTTAGATTGCGTTGGTCATTCTACCTTAGTTACTAGTACCAATGTAGGGATACCTTGAAGACGGGAGGTTAGACGACGGCAACGAGGGATAGCCATCTCATTTTGCACAGTTGTACTAAAACTGAGGTGTGTGCTTTTGATTGCGCGGATAGAAACGATACGGAGACAGACATCCCGAAACGATATGGAGACAGGCATCCCTGTTTGCACAAATACGAAATACGGTTATTTAAACAGTGACAGATATTACTACTTTCCCCCATTTCCTCTTTGAACCAAGTCCTAGATTCATGCCACAACTTTCCCACTTTCTTCCCTATTTGAACCAACGCTTTGAGTCGACTGTATGAACTAGCTTTACTTCTAATAATAGTAGAAGTCTAGGTGGCTTGGGAACAACGGACGGAAGTAGAAAAGGATCCACACCAAGGGAGCTGGGGCAGTAGAGCAAGGCAGGTTTTGAAGGAATATATACCTGAGGGTCGTCGGCATGTGGCAAAGACACGACGTCGGGAGGCCGCATCTTGGCCACAATCCCGCAGGGAGGAAGAAGGGGTCGGAGGCCCTCCCGAGCCGGCGCTCTCTCGGAGAGAACGGCACGGCCGCCGATCGGGATGCGCGGGCAGCCGTTGGTCTCCTCCCTCGCCGCCGACGACAGCGTGAACGATGCACCTACACCCCTGCCCCGGTCGAGGTTGTCCGGCCGGATTTGTGATCAGCCGTGAGCTGAGAGAGAGTGTGGTCGCCTATGTGTTGCTTAGATCTGGAGAGCATGAGAGTGTGAATGAGAGGAACCCTAGTAAAGCAAGCGCTAAGGCTCCTGCTTTTATATATAGTGGAGTGATTTTGTTGTACCAGCTTCAAAAAAATGCGCTCCTACGTGTACCCGCGAGTGGGTGTGAGAGAACTAGTGCGTGCGTGCATGGCTTCTCTTTGTGAGAGTACAATATACTATGCCCAAAGAACGTTTGCCGCAAGAGTAATAGTATAAGTGTGTGACGTGTGAGCTAAAATAAAATGTGCGTGCCGTCTTTTGTTTTTTAGAAGTTCTGAGGGTAGGGTGTGAAGAGCACATATGTGCGTGATGTCTACCTGCAGATAGATGGAGGGTGCGACGTGCGAGTCTGCGAGAGGACTCGGGAGAGTCGTGACTCTTGAGGGTGCATGTGCGTGAGAGAGAGGGGGCACGTGTCAATGCAATGCATGTGTCCGTAAATCATTATCCGACAAACGTTCGCCACAAGCCTTTTCCTGACGAACGCCGTAAGAACCGTTAGATCGGCATCCGACAGTGTAAGTTTTGCCATGTCATTTAACAGAACAGCCACTCCTCCTACACACAAATCTTCCACGTGAGTGTTAGCAACTGCCGTATGCTCCCTCTGTTCTGAAATGCAGTGCATATAGCTTTATTGAAAATTCGAACCTCGCAAACTTTTACCGAGTTTTCTTGTACCAAATTGCACATGTAGAATACCATGTATATATCATTTCTTTCATCTTCGAGAGGTAACTATAAAGATGGGTGAGGAGTCTACAAAGAAGGACCATCGTATCACCCGCAGCAATTTCAAGCATCCTTTAGTGTCGAGGAATATCATAGGAACTCTATATGATATGATTTTTATAGGATTTTTTCCTTTAGAGCCAATTGGTTCATAGGAATAGATTCATATACTCCACATTTCAAAGGAAATAAACACGATATCATTTCTATAGCTTTAGAGCCACTTGGTTCATATGAATGGATTCCTATACTCCCTTAATTTCAAAGGAAAATAAACATTAGCGTATATTCAATAGAAAAGTTCCTATGATATGAACCAAATTACATCTCTTTTCTAATCCCTCCTCATAGGAATTGAGATACATGTCATCTCTAGATTCAATAGAAAATTTCCTATGATGTGAACCAAATGACATCTCTTTTCCAATCCCTACTCATAGGAATTGAGATGCTCCATGTCATCTCTTTCCCTACAACTTCCATGTATACATCTTCTATTCCTAAATAGATAGTACAACCCACTAGTAGCTTTTTCCAAAACATGCAACTATGGCACAAGAACTATATAGTGTGTCAATAACTTTGAAAGATGGTCGCTGGATGAAGCTAACGCGACAGTGCAGAGATGGGCAAATCCGAGCACTAGTGGCCGTTGGATATCATCAACATTCCACCAGATCTGCCACATGTACAATTTAGAAGACTCCATGGTTGAACTTAAGCATAACGCACAAACCTCAAAACACAAGCACTTCTCCTTTGTTCTAGAATCTTCTGTATCATAATTGATTATTTTTTCTAAATGAATTGCCATTATTTGTTTTTTACTTTATGATTTACAATGCACAACCCCCATGAATCTTAACATTTTTATAAAACTAATTGATTTTGAATGAGATGAACTATAAGAACTAAATGAACATCTACATCATGCATATATGACTCAAAGCTTTACATGCTATAGTGTGTATTTATTCATAATTTGGTTTTGAAATCTCATGCGTTCAATACATGTGTACCTTACTAGTTTTGAGTAGAGTAGCAAATTTCATGCGGCCCCGGGTATATCAAAATGCAGGGCCCATGCATCATTGCCTTTCGGTCGAACCTACTTCCACAATGTTTTGTACGTGCTATATCTCCACTGGTCCCCGAACCGAAAATGTTGCCTCGTTCCCGTAAAACCAAACAGCCCACACATATTTGAGGCGTTGACTCGAACCCGTTTACTACGACGTGGCCTCGCACGTTGTAGTACTCCTACAAACCCTACCGCCGCACTCATCATCGGTTTTCTTCAAGAGGACGAGGGAGAAGCCGATTTGTAGTGGAGGCGCTTTCAAAAAAAGGATCTGTAGTGGAGACCCCTACCCTAGGGTGCCCTAGGTAGCTGCCGCACGCATCATTGTTTTCTCTTTTCTTTATGCTCTTGCATGCTAGAGTGAAATGATGGTTGCTTCGTCCGTCCAGCTTAATGCGGGAAAGGTGGGGCTTTGTGATTTGACCCCTCATCACTCATTTTCTACTACTGCAGCGTTATGACCGGGGTGCCTCCAATTCCAACTGCTGCTCCGAACTGTAATTTGGTGCATCGCACGTGGAACAAGACGGTGGATGAGCCACATGTCTGCCAAAGGGGTCCTGTTAAGTGTGTCGCCATTTCGTGTGTGGACTGACCCTGCTTGAGTTGCTACGCCAACACGACAGGAGCAGCCTACCACTTGGTTTTGCTCCTTGGTGAATCCCGACTATATTGATCTAAAAAGATACGTGCTGAACTACCCTCTCCATCTCAGCTTTTTATTTGTAGGCGTCTCGGTTTATAGGGCCTGCACGTAGTTCTAGGTCATCCATTTGACTAACTAAATATGAGTTACTATGTCACAAAAAGTATATCATTGGATTCTTATTGGTTGATATGTGAAGAAACAAGAAACGAGGTAGAAGTTAATGCACCGCGCCTTAGTATTGTGGGATTATTTGGTTTTCGTAAGATGACATGCGTTTGGTTGCAAGGGTGGTCATGAATGGGTTGGGATCGTTCAGAAAATAGACATGTTTGGTTATAAAGCACATGAATGGTTTGAGTCAAACAAAGAGAATATGCCTTGAAGATGCTGAACCATTCCACCCAACCAAATCGGTCGAATCAAATGGCCACCCTTTGCATGCATGACTATGTGAGCATGACTGGTGGTCCCGTCTTAAATAATTAGCTCATCTCTTATATTCAGCCAAACACATGAATTGAATGGTTCAATCCCAAAAAATTGAATGGTCCCAATCCATTCATACGATACCTTCAACCAAACGCATCCGACGGAGGAGTAGTTGTATTTAAAAGTCGAGGGCATGGCTTTTCCTGCCCGGTAGGCGGCGGGACAGTTCCGCCTAGTCGGTTCGACAGAGACGCGAGAAGACGAGGGAGTAGGCTGCTGCAAACGTAGGGCTGTGTGATTTGACAGCGAGTTACTGCTGGACAGGTGGGGCCCCGTGATTTGACTTGTCATTATCATTTTAACTGCGGCGCTACGACCGGCGTGAGTCTCCCGATTCCTGACCACCTCCATATAGGTGCCTCTCCCAATCCTCCACCATGTAGTAGAGGCTGGCTCTTGCATTAGAGCCCACTTCTCCACTTTTTCCTTGCCTCTCTTTCCTCCACATATGCAAAAATGCCATGTAAAGCGCACTATTGTACTTACTTTTACTTGCTCCTACAGGTGCTTAAGCTTGCCACATAGGCATAAAGTCTGATGTGGCAAGTTAATCAAGAAGAGAGAGACTAGTTTGGTGACCCAAGGAAGAAACGGTGCTAAGCGCATGTACCTAGGTGAAAAGACAATTTTGAGTCTATAGCTAATTAAATGAAGCAAACTTAGCAACACCATTTCATTAGAAGAGGTCACTCCTTGGCAAATGCAATAAATACTAGTACTCCCCGTGTCCCATAATATAAGAACGTTTTTGGCACTACACTAGTGTAAAAAATGTTCTTATATTATGGGACAGAGGGAGTACGAAGAAAGAGATAGAGAGGAGTAAAAAAAGACACTTATAGCCAACCTTATAGCCAACCTTGTTGTAGTATGAGTGACTAAGTGATGACTATGTAGGACATGCCAACATCAGATAGCCTAACGCACCGTGTTAAATCTCCAAGGGCGCGACCGCGCGAGCGACGCGACGGTCGTGGTAGGCACGACCATGATACGGGCTGCTGGCAGCCCTTCGATCTGAGATCAAACGGTCGCATGCTAAGTTGCTGAAAATTTGCAGAATAACCCTCCAGGATAAGATATTCACCCATAGGTCTAGAATCACGCCATGCAACCGTTCGATCTCATAAGGGCTCTCGGAAGCCCGTATCATGGGAGAATGGAAAGCCACTACCCTGCCGTTCATACGCTGGCAGTTCGCTCCTACTCGTCCCCGCACGTCCTTCAATACTACGGCGGTTCGTTCCTAGTCGTCCCGTCCATTCACATTAGGGCAGTTCCACTAATCCTAAACCTCCTCCCAAATCCATGGCGTCCCAGATCTCCATGATCGGCAGTGAGTACAAGGTTAGAACCATCACCGACGATGACTTCGACGTCATCTACACCCGTTCTTCCGCGACGGTGAAAGGATGCCTTTCTCGCTTCAAACGCATGTTCGAAAACTCAGATGATCAGTGGGTCGCTGGGCTAGATGTTGAGTACACCACAGTCCTGGGACGATAGAAGGATCTAAAGGACGAAGAGAGGAAGAAGCCCGCCGTGATCCAGGTTTGCGTACATAACGTTTGCTTGGTCTACCACATATGCCATGCCGACGTTGAGTGCCAAGATTTTAAGAACTTCCTCATGGACAAAATAGTGAAATTCGTTACTGTAGACTTTAAGAGCGACAAAGAAGTCCTGGGCCGGATAGGCCTCGTTGTAGGCAACCCCTTCGACCTCCAGAAGAATCGGCTGGTGCCCTCTCGTCAGCCTTCAATCCTGACCCTGGCAGGAGCCATGGTTCATCCTTCGTACCGTAAACTGGAGAAACCTCATTACACGTTGGTCATGCATGGCAGCGGAATGTACTAGATATAGACCACATCCACTACGCTGTAATGGATGGCTACCTTTGTTTCAATATCTACAAGGGTTGGATGAAGAGCTACAGCCAAGTGTGCGGTTCAAGCAAAGAACTATCGGCCAAGAGGAAGAGGGACAAGGACGAAGTCGAGACGTGGACGAGGACTCCGAGTAAGGTGGCAGTGTCATTGCTCATGGTGGTTCTAAACTTCTAATGCAGTGTCTACCGGATTAGTTGCACAGTTTAATTTCAGGTGTGCTTAGTTTAATTTGAGGGGTGTGTTCTGCTGATCCCCCAGCAGAACTATGTTATATTTCTTCTCGTTACTTTAACTCTTCAGTATGTACATACTACTAGTATTTCTTTAATAGAATTTAGCACCCCAATTAAGCGCGTACTAGCTTTTTTAATAGTACTATATGCATAATTTGGCGACGAGCGCTCTCTATATGTACCACCTTTTTTTAATTTCAATTTTTGCTCCATGGCGCAATCCATCGATAGTACTACTGTACAAAAGTATACATTTTTTAAAAGGCTAGAGTACTGTTCATCACATATATAGCCAGTTAAATTCTCAACCTAGAACGACGTGCATGCCATGTAGTAAACCGATACGGAGGAAGTATAGTAAAAATGAGGTGATTTTACCGAGCGATCGGCTGGGGAGCATGGCCTGTCATGCGGTCCCACGTGTCATGATGTACCAAGGCGATGCGCATGTCCCTCTTGAGGCAGAAGCAATACTACGTGGTTTGAGATGATGGCGAACTGAAGTGTGAAATAATGGTTGCTTCGTCCGTCTGGGAAGGTGTGGCATTGTGATTTGATGTCTCATTGCTCATTACTACTACTGGGCCGGTACGAGTGGGGTGCGTCCCCCCTGCTGTTCTGCACTGTTATTTGGTGCTTGACACGTCGACCCGGTTGCTATATGTCCCACATGTCGGCGACAGGAAGTACAGAATTCATGAAAGGGAGCGTCGACGGAGGAGTATACTACAGAATTCATGAAAGGGAGCGACTTAGTTTTGGAAAAATCTGTTTTTACGGAGTACGTACCCACTAGGGTTTATAGGGCTCATCTAAAAAAACATTCGTTTTTCCGTTTGATAAGTCTCAGTTCTACTATACTAGTAGTAGTACCATTACATGTTGGATTTTGAGGTGCGTTAGATCACCCGACGCAAGCAGTGTCAAGAGGAAACTAACCAATGCATGTAGAAGTTCATGGAAATTTAGTGGTCATTCATGCACTCGTTCTAATTAATGCCTCGGTAAACATAACTTCTTGAGAAAAACGAGCGTACTAATTACTTGTGAAAACTACGAAATTAATTTGACCGCTCACCGTCTACCTTGGTTGGAGAGATTTTGAAATTGAGCCATAAACTGGAAAGGAGGGAGTAGTAACTTTTGTCTCGATTACTATTTGTGGCCTTGTATAGATGCAAAATGTATTTTTTATAGTGGCCTTGTATAAGTAAATGGAGGGAGTACTAACCAAAGTACGTATTAGGGACGAGGAGTAAACGGAGGGAGTAGTAAAATTTTCTCCTCATGCTGCGAGCAACCGCGCGCGTGGGCGAGGGAGCAGGCATAAAGGCATACAGTAGTAGTAGTAGTACTACTACTACTCGTAAGCAAGCTTCACCTCATCCTGCGAGCCACCGCGCCCGTGGGCGGGCGAGACGGCGTACTAAGCAAGCTTCCCCTCGTTCTGCGAGTTAACGGGACACATTAAAAGTACTCCAGTGTATAGAGCCTTGCCTCTATGGTAGGCCCCACATGGTTTGCCTCTTTTTTTAATTTAACATAACGTGTCAAGTCGCAATTTGTTTGTTCACCCGTGGTAGACGATCCTCCCTCCACCAAGTGGACAACCAGTACACGTGCCAAATTACCACGTGGGCTGCCTTCTTCGTACAGAAATGAGCTCCACTGTGTACCCGCGTGGGTGTGGTTGGGAAAGAGACGGGAGTACGTGCGCCGTGCGTGCACCTCTTCTCTTCGTGAACGTCGCCCACCTACGTGGGTGTGTGTGAGAGAGGTACAAACCTAGACATAATGCGCCGTCCATCCCCATGCCTCCGCCCAGTCCGACCACCAGTCACCACCACGCCCCACTCCTCCTTACCTTATCTCTCATCTTTCTCCCTCCATTTTTATATACAAGGGGCCACTATCAAAATTACAATTTGCAGATATACAAGGCCACTAACACTAATCGATGCAATATTAATGGTGTTTGCCTCGTGGTACTAGCAAAGGAGGACATTAATTATCCCTTGCATGCATGCGGGAGTTTGTAAAAAAATGCATCTTGATGTTCCGTGCAATGCACGGGCATCTTGCTAGTCCATGAAAACAACACATGGCAAAATTCCACGGCGAACGAGGGATTTGAATCTATTGGGAGGGGCTGTTTGGATCTTGCCCGGGGTAGCCAAAATATTGGCGACCCTTTTGTCCACCGGTGCCTTTGCCACCGATGAACGAGGAATGGCTCGGGTGCTCATGCTGTCATGCATCCTCCGGCGTGCACGTTGGAGACGAGCTCGCACGAGCTGTGTTTTTTTGTCCCACAACGCCGCCCGAGCCGCCCGCAGACCGACCGGCGACCCGCAAATTACGCCATCCAACCGTAGCCGCACACATTATGACAGCAACTTAACCAACCGGATGAAATTCACGCAAACACGTAGACAAACTGATATTTCATATAAACAACGACGGAAATCATATAAAATACCGGATTTTCATACAAACATGACGGATTTCATTACATTCAAATGAACTACGCGGTGCTAGTTCTGGACAGCACAGGTATATAATACCAGGCCTAAATGGTCGCCCGCCGATCGATTTGTGTTCCTCATGTCCGGCAGCACGATCACCAGACTGCCGCGAGCCCCGGAGGTATATGCTTCAGCACAAAGGACGGCTTGCTTCCCCACTGCCCAACTGATATCATTTGCTGGTGCCGAAGATGATGGTGGCCGGCACCAGTTCGAGTTCATCACCGGCCACTACTTCGCCATGGCCAGCACCGGCTCGAGTTCATCCTAACATTCCCCTCTTCCGTGGAGCCCATGCGGGGTCGACGAAGGTCCTCGCAACAAAAGGATCCGGCAAGACACCTGCTGTGTACGCCGGCGTCGCCTCGGCGGTGGCCTTCATGGGACCCAAGCGGCGCTGGCCACCGACTCGTCGCTCTCCGCGCACCCGGCTTCTGTCGCTGCCTGCATGGCGCAGCTGCCGGCATGGGAGTCTCGGCCACAGAAACGGGAGACATGGTACGATGCGGCGGCGTGGACGGCAGCAACGACGCCCGTGTGCTGCTCCTCGTCAAGCTGGCCTGGAGCGGCGGGTTGCTGAACTGCGCACCATCTTGGGGCGGCAACTGGCTCCGTCGGGTGAGGGGAGGGAGGTGGATCAGCGAGCTGCATAGCTCGTATCCGGCGGGCTACCCAGCCGGCATGGATGCGGAATAACTACTCTTCGTAAGCCATTGTAAGAGTGGACAAAATGGTGGAGGAGATAGGGGAGCGGCGGAGGTGTGCGATTCTTGGCTGGCGTTTGGCCTCGTTTAAATAGGAGATTAAATAGACGGTGGATGGGAGGAGCTCGGCCGGCGTTGCGTTTAACGCCGGCCCGGTCATGAACGGACGTGTGTCCAGAGTGGGTTTCTCGGCTTCCACACGGGCGGGTTTCATGGAGGCGTTTGAATGCGGCACGGAGGCGTGTTCAACCGGGCGTGTGCCGCGAGTGGCGCCCTCGACTCTAACCTAGGACACCGCATCGTTCTTCCACTGACGTGTGGGCTCTTTGGGTGCATGGCCTGCATGTCAGTGACCCAACGCAGGCAGCGCACAGCAGAGGAACCTTTGGTGGGCCAGGGCGGTCAGAAGCGGGCATTTCATAAACCGATGACTGTTCATTGAGTGTGACATCATCTTTTTCATGTAGATAAGCCTACTATGTTGATAGCCCGTTCGATACGTTGTGATTCATAAAGACCGCTGCAAACATCAATGTTCTGCTTATCACAGATAAGATTGATTAATACCCGTAACAATCCATGTCCTTAACAAAGGGTGCATGCACTTATAGGTTGAGCGTGTGTCTTGCGTCGTGTGTTGTGTGCATGCAGGCGTGCGAGTGTTGCGTGCGTGCAAGGGTACGTTTCAGTGTTGCATGCATGGGTGCGTACGTGCGTGTGTTCGTGAGTGCATGTGTACGTGTCAGTGTTGCACGCCAGCATGCGTGCGTGTGTACGTGTCAGTGCTGCACGCCTACATGCGTGCGTGTCTTGCGTTCGTGCATCTGTACGTGCAGGGTGAGGCTACACGTCAGTCGACTAACTTTTTCATCTTTGGTCATTAGATTTTCCAGCCGTTGGATACGAAATCAAGGGCCTCCAGTTTATCATCAAACTCCACCCCCTGAGCCGCCAGCCCCCGTCGCCCGTGGCCTGCCCGCCCTCCCCAAAACCACTC
>NC_057805.1:471677502-471741272 GCF_018294505.1 Triticum aestivum | reverse complement strand
GGGGATCCCCACCCCACCGCCCAATGAACGCCCCAACCGCTGGTGACTGCCAACCAGAGGTCTCACGACTTTGAATACCCACCGACCACTAATTTATTACCATTTCTGTCCTTGATATACTCGCTGACGGGTGGGCCCTATGGTAATGTGCGCTGCTGAATGTGGACTGTTTGACTGATCAATTGATCGTGTTATCAACAAATTACGGAGCTGTATGGTGAGCCAGTGACCGTATGATCACCCTAAAATGCACTCCTATTTTATTAACACAGTACAGACTCAAACTACCATTTCTTTCTTTCATATACGGGCTGACAGGTGGGCCCCACAATTACGCGCCCCGATGGTGCAACACTAGTTGCGCTGCATGGAACGTTTGACTTGTCAATTGATTGTGTCATCAACAAAATACGGAGTTGTACGGGTGAGCCAGTGACCGTATAATCATGATATGTATTTGTTTAACACGGTACAGACGCAAGGGCTCATATATACACGCAAGCACTCACTGCTATAAGCGCACACACGCGAACCCTACCCCTATGAGCACCTTCGAGAGAGTGGGCCAACATATATGATCTTGAGATTTTACGAAGTCACCATAGGTGCCTCGTAGTCGAGTGGAACGTCTCCTCCCACTGAACGTACATCGCCGGAAAATACTGAAATTAACACAAGATAAATGCGAGCACCGGGACTTTAACCTTGGTGGGCTCGAGAAACCACTGTCCTCTAACCATCCAACCACATGTTGGTTAGCACGACAAAATGTATGTGGTGACCGTGATGAGCTTATTCTGAAGTCCAGTGACCATATCGTGCTTTCGCTTCAAATACAATGATCGTAAGTGTCGTCAACAAAATACGGAGCACGCATCAAATGCAAAGTCCGTCAGTGTCATCAACAAAATATGGAGGCGTATCGTGAGCTAGATACCGTTGTACTATTGTATATGCTTATTTTCTTAGTGGCCGATTGTGTGTGTGGTGTGGTGGGCACATCATTTCTAGTTGTGGTGGGTCAACATGAAGACTCATGGGTCGGTTCCATCCTGCGCCACATATAGGTTGGACCGAGACGTGTTATACGAAGACCATGTGGAGGACTCGGCGTACAACACGAAGCTACCAGAGTCGCATAGGACTCTATCCCCACTGGTGATAAGCCGACTATATATGATTTGTAACCCTAGGCCCTTAGTATGTTATACAAGCTTGGAGGCTAGTTCGTCGATAGTATACACACACGCACAATGCCTGGCATTCACGTGTACTTTGTACACACCCCTATCACTAATATACAATACCAGGAGTAGGCTCTTTCTTCAACTGCAAGGGTCCGATCCGAACTAGGGTAAAACTTTGCCTCGTATTACCATCCAGCCTAACAGCCAGGGATATCCTACCGAATGACATGATGAAATCATATCAGCCAACTACTAAGAGAGAGGTGTGTCGGGGGGGGGGCAATGTGTGCGAGAGAGGCCTAAAGATAACGTGCGTGCGTGAGACACGTAGGCACATATATGTGCGTATAGAGGGCTAGTAGAGACCGTGCATGTGTATATATGCATGTGAAAGAAATAGTGATTTCCAACTGAGATTAGTGAAAAGAGTGGTACATAGTAGTCAGAAAGAGAGAGAGAGAAACAGAGAGAGCATGTGCGTGAGACACCCCGACACCCTGAGAGAGATTGTGAGCATGTGTGAAAGAGAAATGCCGATGCATATAAAGTGTGTGCACTTATGCGTTAGATAGAGAGATATATAACGCGTTTGTGAGAACGGGGCGAGGCATAGTGCATCTACGTGTAAAAGGCGATTCTACACATTAAATTAAAATATAAATGGCATTATTATTTTTGGATGAGATCATGAATTTTGCAAATTGCGTATGGACGAAAATCGGTCTATCAGACACCCATACTCTATTGAATTCTAGCATGTGCATGTGTTTATTTCATATTATCGATCCATAGAGTGAGAGCGGTTTGAAATACAGGCAATGGATGCTTCTGCAATTCATATATAAACATTAATTAGTGCACTCCATGTTGTTAGTGTGAAGCACTTTATATATTTGTCACTTGCATGGATACATTCCAAATTGCTAGCTACAAAATAGAATACATGTCGAATTCAACATAAAGGGGGTTTCGAAGATTCGAATTCATAGGAAGTGCATTCATCTATTTGAACCCGAGATAATGGCATTTGTAAATTAGATGTAGCATCAATCTTTGTTGTGAGTTTGAACATGCTGTATATATTCATACGTATATCTAACTTTTTTTTGCAACCAAGGAGATTATATCTGGAACCATGCATGAACTGAGGAAAGTTGCATATTTTTTAATATATACTCGTGTACAATGTATATTCAAATGTACCCCCTCCATTCCAAAATAATTGTAGCTTTAGGATTTTCAAGAGTAAAGATTTGTGAAGTTTGACAAATCCTGAAAGTTCAATTCAAGAGAACCGAAAACGTTAATGCTTCTGCTCCCAAATATTGAACGAAGCGCCAAATAGGCCTCTGGTCACCCGAAACCACGCGAGACTAATGTTTTGGTGGTAGGAAATTACTGTCCCGACTCTGGCCCGTGTAGCCTATCGGCCCGATGTCCAAAGGTCTAAACCGGGGTAGGTTTGTAACTTCACCAAGACGCCAGTCTCAACCGCCTCCGAGAAGCATTCATACGCCATGGGCGCCTACCCATGCGCTCGGTCGTAATCTATCCCGCCCACATTTGGGACACCAGACATGACTGTCCTACCCCCAACCCGCAATATGTCTGAAATTTTAGATGGGGGCAAAGTTTGTAACTTTCCCCAAATTTCAAACAAGCGCGTCCCAAACCGAAACATTGTTCCCCCTTAGTTCCCCGCTTCCCTCCGTTTCCCCATTCATACTCCGTGGGCGCAAAAACGCCCTCTCCACCAGCCGCGAAACCCCAGCCTCCTCCGTCCTCCACCCCATAGCGGCCAATCCACCGCCGCCCTCCTCCATCACGCCGGAGCCGGTACCCCGACGTCCTCGTCCAACGCAACCGCTACCGCAACGCCCTCAAGGACTTAGCAGCTGAAGCCGAGGCAGAGCTGCCTCCACGATGCCGACGCCGACGTGCGCCGTACCAGAACTACTCCGACCACGCCGTCCTGCGCCTCACTGCTGCGGCTCCACTATCGCAACCGTCCACCAGACCGGAGCTGTTCCCGCTACGCCGTCGTTCGCCGCCTCGGATCTGCTTCCTCGCCACCGACAGACGGCCACCGCACCACACTGAACAACTTGGCCATGGGTTCGTCCAAGGCTGCACCGTCCTCCACAACTTCTGGTTTCCGGCGAACAACAAGAAGATCGTTGGAAAAACTGAAGGAGGACACAGCACTGCCAGCAGAAAGAGGTACTCCTCTTCCCTTATTCATGCAAATCTTACGTCTCCGCTCACACCGTATTCATCCCACGAAAGAAACTAGTTGAGCGCTTCTTACTGCATCTTCTTCGTGATACTAAATGCACAAGGTTTCCTCCCTTTTACTATTTCACCTTTGCTAGAGGTCAGTACCCCGCCTGGATTTCAATTCAGGGTCAGTCGAACCGCAATTAAAAGAAGCAGCACCCGCTTAGGCACGTAGAGCACCTAGTCCACCTGTTCCCCGGGGAAGCGGCGCATCGGTGTCTATCATAGGGGTGTGGGGCGCAGGAGCAGCTTGCGCCCGATCTGGAGGTCGGCGGGGCTTGAATGGATGGCCGGGGGGGGCAGTGCCAAGCATGGCGGTGCGGTGAGGTCGAGGGGAGGGCACAGGTAGGGGAGGAATACTGGGCCGGTGGTCGCTGGCGTTTCGAGGAAGATCGTCAACACTGACTGGCTGGAGGTAGATGAAGGCGATTTGCCCGTTCTTTGTACATCGGACGGTGCAGAAAAAATGGACTGACCTATTTGCTTTCAGTCGACTGTTATTTTCATAGAATCATGTAGTAATTTAGTGTGCCATGCATGTTGTAGAGCTATCATATGTCTCCCGTCATTTATTTCTCACCGACCTGCTATCTGCTACCTTTACACTGTACTAATTGTGCACACACTTCACCCATACTCACACTATTGTTTTTTATGCATGGGTATTTCAGACTCTGACGTAGTGTTGATGAATGCAGAAAAGAAAAGACAGAAGTCGCTCCAGTGTAATTCAAAGATAAGCACTAAGCGTTTCAGCGCTCTAATGGGTGCAGTGTCAGCAGTTGGAGACAGTAAACGTAGCTCTGCAGTTGATGATCTCAATTGCCACACACAACCATCCCAGGTGCTTGCTTTAACTTCGCGCTGTCAAGTGTGGTTGCATGTTGCATATGGTGTCTAGCTTGTATTGCTTCCAATTTGGTTAACTTGCATCTGCTTACTTTACACATTATACCTTTGATAATGACATGCCTTCCTGTTTTTGATACATACTACATATGTCTATTAACCATGTTCGTACATCAAACTAATGCTCTTTTGTATCCCTCGTCAATCACTTATGATGAGACAGTCACCCGAGTGGGTTACTATGAGACGCCCTACTCGTATAAAGAGTGCAGTGTCTTCCTCCCCACATGATTCTCAAGAAACAGCAAGGCTAAATGAAGATAGTCAACGTAGCTCTCTAGTTGATCACGGCAATTCCCCCACACCACCATCGCAGGTGCTTGCTCTTACTTGGCAGTGTGATATGTGGTTGCATGTTGCATATGGTGTCTACCTTGTAATGCTTCTAATTAGGGTAAATTGCATCTGCTTAGTTAACACATTATACCTGTGAATATGACATGCCTTCCTGTTTTTGGTACATACTACGTCTTTCTATTAGCCATGATCTTACATCAAACTACTTTTCTTGTGTATCCCTCATCAATGCTCCTAATTTGTTAAATTGCATCTCCTTAGCTTACACATTATACATGTGAATATGACACGCCTTCCTGTTTTTGGTACATACTACATCTGCCTATCACACCATGTTCTTACATCAAACTACTGTTCTTGTGTATCCTGCGTCTATCGCTTATGATGAGACAGTCACGCGCGTGGGTTAATATGAGATGCAATACTCTTATAAAGAATGCAATTTCATCCTCTCCACATGATTCTCAAGAAACAGCAAGCCTAAATGAAGATATTGAACGTAGCTCTGTACCTGAAGACCGCACTTCCCCTACACCACCATCACAGGTGCTTGCTCTAACTTCGCAGTGTGATATGTGGTTGCATGTTGCATACGGTGTCTAGCTTGTAATGCTTCTAATTAGGGTAAATTGCATCTGCTTAGTTTACACACTATACCTGTGAATATGACATGCCTTCCTATTTTTGGTACACACTACATCTATGTGTTAACCTTGTTCTTACATGAAACTACCTCTCTTCTGTATCCTGCATCAATCACTTACGATGAGTCACCTTTATTCGTTGCATATTGCATATTATTTCTAGCCTGTTGCCATGTATTGCTTCTAATTTGGTCAAATACATTTGTTAGGGCACACTTTTAATTTGGCAGAGTGATATTGGTTTCATCTTTCATATGGTTTCTAGCTTGCATCGATTCTAACAAGTTCAAGCACCTTGTGCTTAGTTTACACTTTATACATCATACATGTCAATATGTCACGCAATCCTGTTTTTCATACATATTCCATCCTCCTATCATGCGGCTGCCTTACATGAAAGTAGTGTTCGTCAGTATCATGCATCAATGAGTTCTGAAGAGCAAATTTTATTCCTTTTTCTTGTGGGTTTGACTTGACAAGGCAAAATCAAGAAAGAGGAAGGAAAAGAGTAAGGAAGGCGATGATGGTGGTCCTCTGCAGCAACGTAAATGGAGCATCTGTACCGATTCTCCTTGTACTGATAGTGCATTACAACGTCCAAGTCTCCGCTCCCCTACTCCACCATCCAAGGTGCTTGCTCTAACTTGGTAGTGTGATATCTGGTTGCATGTTGCATATGGTGTCTAGCTCGTATTGCTCCTAATTAGTGTAAATTGCATCTGCTTAGCTTACACATGATACATGTGAATATGACACGCTTTCCTGTTTTTGGTACATACTATATCTGTCTATCACACCATGTTCTTACATGAAACTACTCTTCTTGTGTATCCTGCATCAGTCACTTATGATGGGACACCTTTAAGTTGGCAGTGTGATATTGGTTTGCGTCTTGAATATGATTTTAGCACGTATTGCTTCTAGTTTGATGAACGCCACCTATGACGAGACAGTTTTAACTTGGCAGAGTGATATTGATTGCACCTTCCATATGGTGTCTTGCAGTGTTTCTAATTTGTTGAAGTGCCTTATGCTTAGTTACCACATCATAGGTGTGAATATGTCAAGCCGTCCATTTTTTGTACATATTCCATCCTCGTATCATGACTTTGCCTTTCATCAGAGTAGTGTTCGTCAGTATCATGCCTGAATGAGTTCTGAAGAGTGAATGATATTCCTTTTTCTTGTTGGTATGACCTCACAATGCAAAATCAATAAAGCTGAAGGAAATTGGCATGTCATTGGATGATGGTGGTCCTTCCGAGCAACTGAAATGGAGGTTCTCTACAGATTCTACTCCGCCATCCTCCCAACAAGATTCGCAAGACAACGCAAGGCTAGACAGTCAACGTAGCTGTGTAGATGATGAGCACATCTCCCCTACTCCACCATCACATGTGCTTGCTCTAACTTGGCACTATTATATGTGGTTGCATGTTGCGTATGATGTCTAGCTTGTATTGCTTCTAACTTTGTTGAATTGCATCTGCTTACTTTACACATAATGCCTGTGAATATGACATGTTTTCCTGTTTCTACATCGAACTACTATTCTTGCATATCCCGCATCAGTCACTTATGATAAGGCACCTTTAAGTCGCCACTGTGATATTGGTTGTGTCTTGCATATGATTTCTACCATGTACTGCTTCTAATTTGTTGAAACGCCATACAGTTTGAACTTGGCAGAGTGATATTGGTTGCATCTTTCATATGGTGTCTAGCTTGCAGTGCTTCTAATCTGTTGAAATGCCTTCTGCTTAGTTACCACATCATAGGTGTGAATATGTCACACCATCCTGTGTTTCATACATATTCCATCCTCGCATCATGTGTTTGCCTTTCATCCGAGTAGTGTTCGTCAGTATCATGCATGAATGAGTTCTGAAGAGCGAATTTTATTCCTTTTTCTTATCGGTTTGACTTCACAATGCAAAATCATTACATCTGAAGGAAATTAGTCCGGCAGTGGATGATGGTGGTCCTTCGGAGCAACTCAAACAGGGGGTCTCTACAGATTCTACTCCGCCATCCTCCCAACAAGATTCGCAAGACAACACAAGGCTGGACAGTCAACGTAGCTGTGTAGATGATGAGCACATATCCCCTACTCCACCATCACAGGTGCTTGCTCTAACTTGACACTATTATATGTGGTTGCATGTTCCGTATGATGTCTAGCTTGTATTGCTTCTAACTTGAATTGCGTCTGCTTACTTTACACATAATGCCTGTGAATATGACACGTGTTCCTATTTCTAGAACATACGTGTACATGATGAGCACATCTCCCCTACTCCACTATCACAGGTGCTTGCTCTTACTTGGAACTGTTATATGTGGTTGCATTTTCCGTATGATGTCTAGTTTGTATTGCTTCTGATTATGTTGAATTGCATCTGCGTAGCTTACAACTTATACCTGCAACGATCACTTAACCATAAGACACATTTAACTTGGGACTGTGATGTACGTTGCATCTTGCATTGTCTTCTAGCTTGTACTGCTTCTAATTTCTTGAAATGGTACTTACGACGAGACACTTTTTACCTGATAGAGTGATATTGGTTGCATGTTCATATGGTGCCTAGCTTTCATTTCTTCTAATTTTGTTGAAATGCCTTCCGCTTACTATTTTTTCATACATATTCCATCCTCCTATCGTACGTCTGAATATGAAACGCTGTCTTTTTTTGTATATATCCCATCCTCCTATCCTGCGCTTGCCTTACATCAAAGTAGTGTCGTCTGTATCATGCATCAACCAGTTATGCAGAGCTAATTTTATTCATCTTCTTGTGGTTTTGACTTCATAAGGCAATATCAGAAAATAGGAAGGAAAAGAGTAAGTTAGGGGATGTTGGTGGTCCTCCGCACCGACGCAAACAGAGACTCTCTAGATTTCCCACTGCTACTGCTAATGAAGTTGAAGTCCCAAGTCTACATGATGAGTTCATCTCCCGTAATCCACCATCGCAGGTGCTTGCTCTAAGTTGACAGTGTGATAATTGGTTTCATGTTGCATATGTTGTCTAGCCTGTGTTTCTTCTATTTTGATTAAATTGCACCTGCTGAGTTTATACGTTATACATGTGCATATGACATGGCTTTCTGTGTCGAGAATACACTGCATCTATCTATCATACCATGTTCTTACATCAAAGTACTGCTGTTGTGTATCCCGCATCAGTCACTCATGATTGGACGCTTTTAACATGGCAGTTTGATAGTGGTTGCATCTTGCATTGATTTCTATGTTGTACTGCTTCTAATTTTTCGAATTGCCACTTATGACAAGACACTTTTAACTTGGCAGAGTAATATTGGTTGCATCTTTCATATGGTGTCTAGCTTGCATTACTTCTATTTTCTTGAAAATCCTTCTGCTTAGTTTGCACATCGTAGGTGTGAATATGTCATGCCGTCATGTTTCTCTTACATATTCCATCCTCATACGGTTGTCTTACATCAAAGTATTGCTTGTCTGTATCATGCATCAATGAGTTCTGAAGAGTGATTTTATTCTTTTGTGTTGTGGGTACAGCTTGACATGGCAAAGTCAAAAAAGAGCAAGGAAAATAATATAGTAGGGAGTGCTGTTACTCATCGGGTGAAACGGAAAAGGTTCCGCCGTCGATATTCTGCTGGTACTTATAGTGCAGTAGAAGGTCCAAGTCCACCGGCTAAATCTACAAACACAGTATCACCTGCTCCACCAGCTGCAGCATCCGCTTCAACTGTACCAGCATCTCAACCAGTTACTCGTTCGTTTTCTCCGGAACTGGCCAGTTCCCAAGCTGCCTTCACACCTAACACTACTTCCGAAGCACTGCTGACACAACAAGACTTGGCAAGATCAGATGAACCTCATGAGCATCAACACCAAGACGGTACCTGACCGAGTCAAGTTGCAGTTGCATGCTCCTTTATATGTACTCTCACAGTTTGATGTACACTAACACTTTCCATATTCGTTGTTGAACTAGCACCATGGCGCAAGCGGAAACAAACATAAGGGATAATGCTTGACAGATTAACAAAATCTAAAGGAGGAAGAATGGAGATCCATTTTGAGGCAGGTTTAAAAAGGCCACGTGATGCTACAGAGTCAACCAAGTTAGTATCAGAGGCAGCCGTTGTCGTTAGGTGTCATGCACGTATCCTCCCAACATGGATCTAGTACAGGAATGAGAAAGACAATACCCAGTTTAACACCTTCCTTGACCATTTATCCGTAAGTAATGTTATTCGTCGCAATAAGTAATATTGTCTTGCTCTGTCCCATACTTTCTAGCTTCCTCCTAATAAGACTCACATTCTTTTTTCAAAATATGAGGTTCAAGTTGGATCCGAAAGATGATGCAACTAAACAAGCATGCACTCATGTTTTTCACTCTGCTCTGCGACAGTATCGGTACCACCTTAGAAAAACTCACTTCGAAGGCAAGGCTAACAATGAAATCGCCCAAACATCTCCAGCGGAATATATTACAGATGAAGACTGGACAGCCCTTGTTAAACACTGGTCTGATCCAAAGTATCAGGTAGGCTATATGTATTTGATCAGATCACATATTGAACTTGTATTTATGTATGTCCTTACAAGTGTATCTTCTTCTAGGCTAACTGTTTGAAGAACAAAACCAACCGTTCTAAAGAGAAATTCCAACAGACAACAGGATCTCGTAGCTATATTGCACACTGCGAGGCTCTTGTAAATAGCTGCTACTTCCTTCTTTTTTTGTGCCATATTATCGTATCTATATTGACTTGTTCCAAATACAGAGGAAAGCCCGTGCGAACCAAAAAGAACCTGAACCGAATGCAGTGCAAATCTTCAAGGATTGCCACACCAGCAAGATGAAGGGCATGAGCACACCAGTTCAAGCCGCTGTTGTAAGTCCTTACTCCTCCTGCCTTGAACTGATTGGTACTATGATGTGTTCATTTAACTACTTGGTTTGCAGCCAATGTCAGTTACTCTGTTCACTTTTATTCACAGTTGTCTTAACGTATCATTTCACCTTACATGGTTTAAAAGAGATGAAGGATATCCTTTTGGTCTTGATCTATAATCTAGTTGTTATGTTCACGTGCGCACACAATGATAAAATAGCCTGTTTGTTTTATATCTGTTTGCCCATGATATGAATGATGTCATACTATGTTCATCCTACTTTAAACCATGTCTCTTTATCCTTAGATGTCAACGAATGTGAGGAAATAGACAATACAGTAGGCATGCTACATGGACATATGTTCCGAAAGTGATTTTATTATGTAGTTGGCACTACAATACATGCTAATGTATTACAGTAGTTCACCGAAATAAGTTATGTATAAATGTTTAACCTACTTTGTTTGTTTTTGTCTCATTAGTAACTTATCTGGTACACTAATCTACAAGTTCAAACTTTCAGGAAGCTATGGAACAAATGATTGAACAGCCACAACCACCTGAAGGTGACGAGGCTACCACAGGCACAATATTCGCCTCTTGCTGCAGTGCGTCAGTATCTCTCCACTAACAGTGCAAAAAGCACCTTCCTGCATACTGGGTTGGTTGTCAAGGTAACCTCGTCCAAATCGCCTACTGAACAAAATCTTCCTGCTAGACAGAGTGATATATCTGTGCTCCAGACACAAGTCCAATCCCTAATGGACGTTGTTTCGGAAACAAGAATAGTGGTTGAGAAATGTCGTCAAGATATGATGGTTTTGAAACCAGACTATCAGACATTCGCTTCGTTGTTCAAGAGCAATGGCAGAAAAAAGGTGGAGATCGTGCTGCTCCATCAGATTCTACAGCCTGAAACATTAGCACTCAGGTCAAATGATTTGTGCTTCTATACATCTGATGGTGCTTTTATCTGGAAGGACTATAAACTTTATGCCAACAGGCCTTTTGTTGTATGGTTGGAATTTATTTTGTTGTGATACAACATTTATGATGCTGCCTCAGGCTGTAGTAATTACGACGCTATTTTTGTATAGTGTAGGTTTATCTTAGTAATGTATTCGGCCGAAAGCTTCGTAGGAGCCCAACATGCCAACATTCGTCGGGCCCATTCCAATTGGGCTAAAAACGATTACGGGCCGAAATTGGCATGTAGCCCACTAAAAATATCTTGGCCTAAATCAGCATAAGCTTTCATATTTTTCTGGTAGGCCTGTGCCCATAGTGGGCCTTTAACAGGCCTAAACATAATTTGGGCCCTCAGTAAAAATAGGCCGTTTACAGGTGTAAATATCTCGAGCCCATAAAAAACATGGGCCTTTAATACACCGAAAGTGAGATTGGGCCCTGATTGTGCCAAATAACCCACTGGACTTAGCAGGCCGAAATGGTGGCCCATTTATGATGCGGATCTTTGACAGGCCGAAATTCGGACGGGCCGTAAATGCGCCGACCTAATACACGGGCCTTTAACAGGCCGGAACTTCGGTCGGGCTAGATTATCATCATTTTTATATGGGCCATTAATGGTCCTGATATGACGTTGGGCCACATATGGCCCATGGTTTACGTCCGGCGTTAACAGGCCAAAAATGACAACAGGCCAAAAGTGGCCCAAAGCTATAGTGGGCCTATAACAGGCCGAATGTCAGACATGGCCGAATATGACCCAAATCCTTCACGGTCGTTTATGGGCCGAAAGTTTTGATGGCCTGTAAATGGGCCCAAATGAAGCCGGACCTTTAATAGGCCGGAAATACACCGGGCCGTAATTCGGCCCAATTACTTAGCGGACTATTAACGGGCCAGAAGTGACCATGGGCCGCGTTGATGACAAGTTTAGGACAGGCCGTTGACGGGTCGATTTGACAGAGAATGTTGGGCCTTTCGCTGGGCCGACCCATTATGGTCTGCAGAATCTTGTGGGCCTTTAGCTGGGCCGGCCAATTGTGGTCCGCAAAATCTTGTGGGCCTTTACCTGGGCCGGCCCATTATGGTTTGCAAAATCGTGTGGGCCTTTAGCTGGGCCGGCCCATTATGGCCCGCCAAATTTTGTGGGCCTTTAGCTGGACCGGCCCATTATGGTTCGCTAAATCTTATGGGCCTTCGGTTGGGCTGGCCCATTTAAACTTTGTGGGCCACTTTTGGGCCGGTCCACGTGTCAACATATCATAGGCCCATCTCGACCGTTGGATGAGTGACACCTGTGCCAACGCGGAGCTAACGCGTGGATCCGTCAGCCAATGAGAATTTTACACGTGGAAAATCGGCATTGGTCGTGGCTGTTAACGGGTTATCGGATCCAAAATCCGACCCGATAGCTTAACGGCGTTCCGTTACAGTGGATGCCACGTGGCGGTCACCCTTGATGAAAGCACTTCTGTGACACGCGATTTATCGTCATGGAAGTGGACGCTTCCGTGATGATAATTTTGGCAATGTCATGGCACACTTCTACGACAGCACATGTATGACTATCTTGATTCTGTCATAAATTTGTCATGGATGTACATGCATGACAGAAAACGCGACCTACTGTGACAAACACGTATCATCACGGAAGTGCATTTTTTTGTAGTGAAGATCTTCGCGCGCACCCCAGTGTTCAAACCTCGAGGTTTTGCCGGAACCCGTGATCCGACATTTGGCGCACCAGGTAGGGGTGCGCCGAAGCTTCCTTCCGTCGCTCCGCACCCCGTTGCTCCGTCGTCTTCATGGCGGACGGTCGCCGTGCTCGTGCAGAGCGCCGGGCTGCCCTCGCCGCCCGCGTCGCTCAGACGGCTCCCGTCGGCGGGCCACCTCGTCGTTCCTCGTCGCCTGCCGCCACGCCGCCACGGGACCGGCGGGAAACGAGCAGCAAGCATCCTCGCTGCGCCCCTCGGGGCGGCGGGACGGTCGCACCGGCACTCCATCGCTGACCCCGGCCAGTTCTTCTTCCCATGCACGTCGCCCTCCCATGGACGCACGGGCCGCGCTCCTCATGGCGCACGAGTTCCTGCGCTACCGACCGGTCGACAACCTCTAAGAGGACTGGCTTGACTGCATCACCGAGCTTGTCCGCGCCGCAGGGGGCTCCCCTGCACCGTCCCTCTCTCCCCCTCGCCCTCCGCCAGCTACGGGCGACGTAGCTCACGGTGCGCCTCCACCACCTCTGCCCCAAGACGGCGCCCTGATGCCAAGGTGTGCGGCTCCACGACGCGACCCGCCGCGTCTCGCGCCCACGCGTGAAGAAAGAAGCTGTCAAGAAGTCCCTCCACCGCAAGAAAACGCTCCGCCGCTCCTCGCTCCACCGCGACAGGACTGGCTGCTGCGGCAAGACCGCGCACCCCCTGTAGCGGCAGGGCGCGGACCCCATCAAGACCAAGCTCCACCCCCAAGGCGGGCCCCAGTGACCACAGCCGGCTGCTGCGCTTTCACCCCCGAGCTGCGTAGCGTCGCCTGGTTGGGTAAGTTCAAGCCGGATCTGCCTCCTCGCTACGACGGCACCTCCGACCCCGCGGAGTTCTTGCAGCTCTACGAGCTGAGCATCGAAGCTGCCAACGGCGACGAGAAAGTCATGGCGAATTGGTTTCCCATGGCTCTCAAGGATGGCGCCCGCTCCTGACTCCTGAACCTGCCACCGGGCTCGATCTCCTCCTGGGACGAGATGCGCAACCGTTTCGTCGCCAATTTCCAGGGCACTCGCGACCGCCCGCCAGCTGTGGGTGACCTGCGCCGCGTCAAGCAGCAACTGGGAGAGACCCTCCGGAAGTACATCCAGCGCTTCAACAACGTCCGCCTCAAGATCCCCAAGGTGACGGACGAGGCCATCATCTCTGTGTTCTCTGATGGCGTCCGCGACGTCAAGATGAAGGAAGAGCTCGCTATCCACGAGGAGCTGTGCACGTCCCTGGAGTTGTTCAACCTGGCGACCAAGTGCGCAAGTGCTGAGGAGGGGCGCCTCTCCCTCCTCGAGTTCCCAGCCGCAGACCCGGAGGAGAAGAAAGCCAAGGCCAAGGACGTGAAGCGCAAGGGAACAGCTGTGCTCGCAGCGGAACCAGACACCAAGAGTGGCAGAGACCACCCAGAGTCGTCCAAGAGCAGCCGTCCGTTCTGCGCCTTCCACAACCTGAATATCCACAACACCAGCGACTGTCAAGAGCTCAGAGCCATTCGCAAAGGACGCTTCGGTCGACGCTCCGAGCGCGGTGACCGGGGCTATGGCCGAGGAGGAGGACGTGGTGGCGGACGCTGGGACGACCGTGGCCCACGCCGGGAGTGGCGCGACCGGCCTTGTGAGGACCGCTGGCAGGATGAGCCTCGCGAGGGCAACTGGAGGGATCAGCCTCGTGAGGATCGTCCTCAAGGCAACACCGGACTCCCTCCGCTGCCGCCACCGCCAAGAAGGAATGATGAACACCATCAAGACAAGGGGGCTTGGGGCTTCCAGGAACCGCGTGCTATCGCCTGCATCTTGGGCGGAGCCCAGGCCCCAGCCTCGCAGCGTATCTTCAAGCAGTTTGCTCGTGAAGTGAATGCAGTCCTCCCCAAGCTCGAAACCACATGCCCGCTCAGGTGGTCCCAGTGCCTCATCACATTCAACTCGGCAGATCAGCTCAAGTGCGCAGCTGCCGCTGGCGCCCTCCCGATGCTTTGCTCCCCAGTCATCAGCAACGTGCAAGTTACCAAGACCCTCATCGACGGCGGCCCAGGGCTCAACGTCCCTTCCGTCGACACGTTCGACAACCTCCAAGTGCCATATGACCAGCTTCAGCCTACCAAGCCTTTCTCAGGTGTGACCATCGGTTCCACCACACCGATAGGGCAGGTCCGCCTCCCTGTCACCTTCGGAGAACGCAAGAACTACCGCACCGAGCTCATCGACTTTGACGTCGCGCACATCCGTCTGCCGTACAATGCCATCCTCGGGTATCCAGCCCTAGCCAAGTTCATGGCGGTGACCCATCACGGCTACAATGTCCTCAAGATGCCGGGAAGCGGCGGGATCATCACGGTCCCATGTGAAGAAAGAGATGCGGTGTGCTCCCTCGAGCGTGCCTTCCAGGCTGCAGCAATCGACGACCCCGGCAGCAAGGGCGAGGGTCCTCCTGAGGTCATCCCCAAGTAGAAGAAGTAGCTGCGCCGTGCAGGACCTCAGGAGGGCGGCGTCACAGCCGGAGCCTCGTCAAGATCAGCGCTCGCTCCAGGGGCGCCTCCCTCCATCCCATAGGAAGGCGCGCCCGGCGCCCTTCTTGGGCAGGGCTCGGGGGCTTTCTTCTGGAAGGCCTCAGACCTTGCCCACATCACGAGGGAGGCGCTTAGGCACCACTTGGAGGCGTGCTTCGCAGCACGTTTCCCTCAGGAGGGCATAGGGCAAGGATCACCCACCGTTCAAGAGTTCATCACCAAGACCACCCAGGAATTGCAAGACGCAAGGGCCATGCGCGGCGACCGCCGCTCACGAGGCGTAGCTTCCCATCCAGGCGAGGATGCCGGACTGCCCATCTGCATCGAAGTTCCAGGGCTCAACAGTGCCGCTTCTCAGGAGCTTTTCTGGCCTTCGCGCCTGGGAAGCTGCGAGGGCCCACCGCATAGTTACGCTCGCATGCCCTTTGGCCTGCCGAGCATGCCGTCCGCCTACCAGCGCATCCTAGCGGCTCAGGAGGCCAGGCACCACGCCGTCCTGATGGAGATGGAGATGGTCTTCAAGGAACCACTTGAGCCCCCAGAGCCTCCTGAGGCTCAGGGCCCCGGTGGCTCGTGAGGAGCAACCCCTTCACTGCGCACCTTCAGCTGCCCCAACTCTCCTTCGTCAACAGGACCAGGTGACATTTTCCAAATTCATTTAGCTGGGAGCGCCCCTCGGGCTACGTCATTCCCAGGCCGCGTGGGTCCGTCCCTGTGGCATGTATCCCTTTTTATGTTTTTTATCTTACCGTGTTGGGAGCGCCCCTCGGGCTGCATCATCCCCAAGCCACTCGGGCCTGACCTAGTGGCATGTATCTCCCATGCATTCACTTAAGCCTGCTGCTTTCATGTTTAACCTACCTATGATTACTACATGCTCGACTGTCGCCTCCCGCGGGGCCTCCTCACGCCGGCACGGCGCTGGTGCACGGGTCCGTCACTGCCACGTCGATAAACATGAGCGGTCAAGCTCTGGCTCGCAGCACGCCCCGCGCACGTCACCTCACCGGGCCCTCAGTGCCTTCACCCCCTCGCGGAGCAAACAGCGGTAGGCTGGCAACCATAACGGCAGATCGTGTTCTTCCTTGTGCTTGCTCGCAGGAATCTCATGCGGATAACACCAGGCGGCACCGCGAGCTCCCACCTCTTCGAAGTAATCCGCTTGCACGTTAAAAGGGGGCTCCTGAGCATCGCGACTCAGGAGCTCTTACTGGCTCTCCAGCCCTCACCCCCTGGCCTTGACCACGGCACGCGACCTGGCATACCAGCGGCGGCTGAGCTCGCAAGAGGGCCGGGACCTGAGGACGTAGAGCACAAAGGAGAGCATTGGAGGGGGGAGGACTCATATGGGCCTGACCTAGCTACGCTGCGGATGTACACGCACAGGTCTGGCGCATCACGAAGAATCGACCCCGGACCGCCAAGATAAGTCACGAGCTCAGATCAACTAATCGTTGGAACCTAGGGGACACGCTTGCTGGAGACCTGTTGCGGCAACGTCGCCTCCCTTTCTTATCTTACCATGGCTGCTTGAGCGCTAAACGGGAACCCCTGAGCATCGCGCCTCAGGAGCTCTTACTAGACCTCGGGCCGCTCACCTTCTTGCCTTGACCACGGCACGGGACCTGGCATACTAGCGACGGCTGAAGCTTGCCTTTGGACCGGGACCTGTCAGCGTAGAGCAACAAGCTGTCGCGAGATTGGAAAGGGAAGACCGAGCCTAAACAGGACTTGCGCTCACAAGGCTTCCATAATTAGGATAATATTAACAAAAGACATTCCGGACTCTTTACACGCCCCCACGGGGTACTTCTCGATTCCTCGTAGGGAACAAAAGACGAGAACCTAGGAGAATCCTATCTACACACCCCCGCGGCCGACGCCATCATCAACAGTGGGCCGCGGGAGGCCGGCGCCAACCCCATCCAGATCAGCGACGGCGGCGGCCAAACTTTGCGGCCCTGCTCCGAGCGTGGCGAGAGCTCGGGGGCACGTAGCTGTCGTCGCTCGTCTCCAGAGTCTCGTAGAGCTCGGGAGAACCACTGGACTCCCAAGAGTTGCTGCTGCTGGAGCAGCCACGAGCGGGGCGCGCCTCATCCTGGCGCTCCCCTTCGGGGCAGCACTCCAAGCGGCGACCCTCCGCGTCGAAGACCTTGAAGAACAGCGTGAAGGCGCCGTCGTACACGAAGTGGATCGCGAGGGCGCCCTCCGCACGGCAAACCCGCGCGACCTCGCCCTAGCCACGGGTCATCAAGATCTTACCGGTGGAGACTGCTTCAACCTCTGCTCTGGTCGCCGGAGCGTCGCAGTCGGCATGCTGCAACCAGAGCTCGAGAGGCCCCCTCGGCGGCATCACGTCAGAGAAGAAGTGCGGGAAGCGGATCCAGGAGCTTGGGGGCATCACCGCCCACAGCACAAGCTCGCGTGAGGAGTCCACGACATGGACTCCGGGAGCGACGGCGCTCGTCGCCGCAGCGCATCGACCTTGGCCGCGGTGCGCGCGCCGATGCTCGTTGCTCCTTCCTCCCGAGCCCTCGGCTTGGGCGTACAAGGGCAGTGGATACCCAGGAGGAGGCCGCGCACACCAAGGCCTTGTCACCACCTGCATCGCCGCAGCGTCACAACGGTGGACCGACCTCTTCTTCGGCGGAAGCAGCGCCGGCGTGTCGAGGGGAATCTTTCCCTTCTCGTCAGCTGAGAACCTTTGGATCGGCGCCATTGAAGTTGCTACTAGCAGTAGAGCGGAAGAAGAAGAAGAAGCAAGTGGAATACGAAGAAATGGGCGACGGGGGCTCTGCCCCCTTCCTCATTTATAGCAGGAGAAGGCCAACCAGCGCCCCCACGATCACAGGTAATCATGGTTTTCCTTGCATGTTGCAGGGACTTTTCAAGTCGGGCAGTTGCCGAGGCAGCGTGGGGAAGCGGAGGCGCCCACGTCCAATCAACTGCCACGCGTCAACCGAGGCCGCAGGCTTTTGGGGCCCGCGGCGCTCCGCGCTTGACCTTTGGCTTCGCCTCGAAGCGAAGCCCGAGCGCGCCTTGGGCCCGGGGGCTACTGTCGGCGTTCTGGGAACGGGGGTCCCTAGACTTGCCTGCCTGTGGCCCACGGCGTGGCTGAGCTAGCAGGCCTGTGCGTCCCATCTTCATCAACAAGGCCCTAGACGGCGGTATATGTCAATTAAACAGGGCATTGTGCTCTGTCTTTGGATTGTCGCATTGGATGCCGCCTTAAGCCGACGGTCTGTCTAAATGTCACAGGTATGATGTTCATTTTTATATAAGGTTTTTGTTAAGCCGGCCCTGGTTATGGACTGTCTTAGTCACCAGTGGTTTCTATATAGGGTGTTGTGACCCGCCCTGGGGTAAACCACCAGGGTACTTGTGATCTGTTTTTTGTGCAAGTAAAATAATAAATCTCACATACATAGTTGATGAAATCATGAACATAAGTGGCCGATCTTCAACTGGTAAAGAGGCAGTGTCATGCAAAACAAAACATGCACGATGGCATGGCAGATCAAAAGTTGAACTAGCCTGTTACAAGGCATCTGATGGCCCAATGAGAATAAGTGTTCTGGAGCTGTCAACACAGCAAAGTATTCTGCTTAATAAACTGGCTTATGACTGTTGGTGGGTTGAAGCCTTCGGGTCTTCCCGCACCTCTTCTTCATCTTCAGCTCCTTGCTTATCCATCAGCTGGAAGTCAGGCGTAGCCCAGTTGATACCGGTCAACGCTCTAAACACAGCTTCATCATCAATAAGGTTTGATGGATCAATGTCAGGAGCGAAGGTGTGCTTACGAATCGGCGGGATTAGATCTGTTGGCTCGTGAATCGGCGCGCTCACTCTCTTGTTGTCAGCACATAAGCCGCCTGGTATGTGGATAGACTGGTTTCGTCAGCCAGCTTGCTTGCTAAGGGACGCATGGCTCTTGCTATCTCTACAAAATCATCAGCACTGAAGGCAGATCCATCTTCTTTAACACTGGGGCAGCCATTGGCCAAATCTTTTGGGTCAAGATCGGCTTGCCATGCCTTTGCCCGCCTTAAGACAGTTAAGGCGCCAGCTCTGGTAGCTCCCCATTTTAAATCATCAATCCTTTTGGGCAGCACGGATAACTGCTTAAGTGTATCTTTGATAAGTGTTGAGGGAGTTTTCTTTTGCAGCGTAGCAGCAATGGTTCATTGGGCACCAGTATATAAATGTTCTACAAGAGTGTAGACAGCCTTAAGCCTGACGCGCATGTCTGAGCCCAACTTCGCACTCCGCGAACCTATATCAGTAAAATTATGAGTAAGCCGGCAGATATTCCAAATGTGATTCTTGAGGTACAAGGGAGACATGTTTTTTCTACTTACCAAAGATGGCTGACGACGTGATATTAATCTGTTGCTTTAAGCCGGATAACCCTTCAGTCACCGGCTTAAGTGCCACTTCAGCATCATCTGCTCTCTTCAATAGAGCCGCCTTCTCAGTTTCCCAGCCATCCTTTTCAGCATTGAAATTTTACTTCAGCTGTTCGATATTCTACAAAGCAGTTTTCAATTCTGTTTTGGCCTTGGATGTTTCGGCTTGCTGAGTTTTCACATTGGCCTTCAGATCATTCAGCCGTGCATCTTTTTTGGTCAGTTCAGCCTATGATATATGCAAACATGGAAGGCGTTATGATTGTGATGATTTGTGAAGTCCCAAGCACAATACAAGTATTATACTTGGCACTTGGGGGCTAATGCATACTTGCTTCTCGAAACTTTCTAAAAGTCCCAAGCACAATACAAGTATTATACTTGGCACATGGGGGCTAATGCATATTGCTCTTTTGTTAAGAGAGACCTATCTACTGACCCGGACAAATGGCATGATCCGGCTTAAAAATTCTACAAGCTGGAATATTGGTTTTTGGCAGGATGCTTAGTCCCGGCTTATTCATGACTGATTAAGCCGGCCCTTGGGGGCTATGGATGCAATGTTGATTCTTGCTAGATAAAGTCCCGGCTTAACATATTGATTAAGCCGGCCCTTGGGGGCTACACATGCAAAGTTGAAGTGCCGGTATTATAAGTCCCGGTTCATATTAAAAGCATAAATCGGCCCTTGGGGGCTACTGGTATTGATCTATGCAATTATTGAAGTTTACATCACATTCTACTCTATCATGTCCAATAAACTTGGGGGCTAACGGAAGTATAGTCATATAAAAAGGAGTTGCAACATTTACCTCATAGCGTTCCTTCATCAAATTGACCAAGCCGGCTTCAAAGTCACGGCTGGTGTATAGACGGTTCAAGTAACCAAAGTGGATGTCTTGGGCACTGGAATGGGTGTAGCTCTCCAAGTCTACCTTCCACTTGCCTTTGTCTTCAGCAGAAATTTCTTCCTTAGAGTTGTGCTTAGATAAGACAGTAGGTTGACCCGGGGCTGCGAATCCAAATCCAGTGACAACAACATCATCAGTTTTCTCTTCAGCAGGCTTAATTGGGCTTGGGGGCTTAGAAATCATTGGTTCAATGTCCATATGATCTATGGAGGCTTCATGGTCTTGTGGTGGTGGATCATCAATAATATCTTCAGCAATTGGGTGAGAGAGTTCTAGTTGTTGTTGCTCCGGCTTAGATGGATTGACATCGTCGACCGGCTTATTCAACTTTGCCTTTTTGCTGGGTTTGGCCTGGCCCCTGAAAGTAAGAAGTATAAAGAGGTCAGTACAATGATTAAACATCAGATCTGAATGATTAATATATCTTTACCCAGGGACAGTCTTGAAAGTCGGGATTTGAGTTCCCGTTGAGTTGCCAGAGGAGCAATCTGAAGTCCCCTGATAGTTTGAATCAGACGGGTTAAGAGGTTGTCAGAAATGACCCGCCTTGGGATAAAGTATATCAGAAATGTGAAAGACCTCTGGGCGGCGTTTGCGAACCGGCGTGTTTGGTAAGCCGGAAGAACTGATTACACCACCACTATGCCGAGTGGTGCGGCGAGCCTCATGTTGCTGTTTCTTCAAAAGAAAGCTGGGATCCAAGTGAGCTAGAGGGTGAGAAAAGCTTACTTTCCGTCTTGCTTGTCGGGTTTTCTGTGTTGGCAGAGGTTCTGAGCCTGAGGAAAGAATAATTACCTCTGTGTCACCTGCATGGGTGGCTTCCACGTCATCCTAGTAACAATCATTGTCAATGAGATGTATAAAAAGTGAGCCAAGAGATTCAAGTTCTACCTCTGACTCATCATCATCATTGTCATCGTCAATGTTTGAACCGACGGGCTCGGTGGTCTTCTTCTTAGCATGCCTTTTTGTGGCCTTGGTTTTGGTACGAGCCGGTTTGGTCGGCTTATCCTGGGGTTTCTTCTTCCAAAATGGAGAATCAGCCTGTTAAGGTCAAAAAGAACATAAGTGGGCATAATTATTGAAAATATTGAATGAGTGGAAGATGTGCAATACCTACGGCTGGCGGCTTGTGGAAGGTGCTGAAAGGACTAAGTCCTGTTTTGCTGCATTCCTTTAAAGGATCGTTCAGCAATTTCTTGGTGGCCTCAGTAATTTCTGCATCACACAGTTGAATGTCACAGTGGCGCTGGGGATCTTTTCAATCGCCAGTGCATTTGCACATTAAGCCGGGGCGACTGCTTAGTGGCAAGATACTCCAAGACACCCAGCACCGGACAAAGTCGACGTCTGTTAAGCCGTCGGACATGAAAGCTCTGAGCTCTGAAAAAGATGGCGCATATTTGGCCTGTTCCTTCGCACTGAGCCGTGAGGTGAGTGGATGTGTGCTGCTAAGTCGGTGACCACGGTAACCCGACAGGGGATTCTCGCCAGCTGGAGATGTAACTTGACAAGAGAACCAAGTGTGGCTCCAGTCTTTGGGATGACTATGCGGCTTAGCATGGGGAAAGCTAACTTCTTTCCTCATTTGAATTGAAACCCCACCGAGTTCGGTGTTGGGCCCGTCAACAAACTCTGTCTGATGGTTTAAATAGTAGAATTCTCTGAATAAATCAACTGTGGGATCCTCTTGAAGTTAAGCTTCACAGAATACTTGGAAGTTGCAAATGTTGGACAAGGAGTTGGGTCCAATATCTTGAGGGTGAATTTGAAAAAAATGAAGCACGTCACGAAAAAACTTTGAGCCGAGTGGGCTGAACCCCCGACTCAGGTGGTTAGCGAAAACAATCACTTCTCCATCCTTGCGTTTAGGAGGATTTTCTTCACCAGGGACCCTCCAGTGGATGACCTCTTTCTTGGCTAGGGCGCTAGTGGCAACAAAATTGTTCAAGTATTCTTCGGTGACCCGGGATTGGACCCAGTTGCAAGCAGTATATGTCTTAGCCATGTTTCAATGATCTCAAAGAAAGACTATGCTGGTTCAAGATTATATGGTTAAGCCGGCTGTTGGTTTAAAGAGCAAGTAATAATGAAATATGCATAGGTATCAAACCAGAGATTGGCATTAAAGTTATGAAGATGTGCTATTGGCGGCTTAAGAGGGGACTAATGGTACCTGGCGGGTTACGGTTTCTAAGTTAAGCCGCCCACATAATTATCGATTTACAGATCTGAGAAAGGAAAAATTGCAAAGTGTTGGAAAAACAGGTTTCACAGATTGATGCTATGATTTTGGATCTACGGCACCTCAGATAATGGAAAATATCTAGACCTAAATTACAGTGCTTGAGCAGTTCATGTGTCCATATCGGGTTTCTTATGCAAAAGGAGATGCTCTAATAGCAAAAAATGAGTACTACGATTATCACCGTGCAAGAGGGATACCATGTTTGAATCAAAATCATAAGCTACAGCGAAGAACGAAGATGAACTCCGACGAACTCATAGAAACCCTAATGGGATCTATGGGAAAAGGAAGGAGGCGCACGGAGGCGCGCAGACGAACTCTAGTCGATTCAGATTGATGCAGCGGCCGTTGTTGAAGCAGTGGCAAGGTGACGTCACGGCGGGTTACCACAATCTTAAAAGATGACGTCACGGCGGGTTACAAGGCCTCGTAAGAATAAATGAAGAAGTATTTTTTCTAAGTGTGGAAGATTGATATAAACAAGTTTAAATCAACCTGGGGCCTAATGTTGGGGATATGACTATTGGGTATGACCCGCCCAGGAGAGCCCGGGTCATACCGTTGGTGGTTTGTTACGACAAAGCCCATGAAGATGTTGAAGATGGCGGTTCACAAAGCAGGCTTACTAAAGGCCCGAAGCCAAAGGTGACTTAAGGCCTACAGGTGTAAACCGCCACATATGTATGACTTGTATTATAAGGCATGTGTAATTAGTCACCGAGCCGGACACGTTGTATATGAGCCCAGAACAAGGTCTGATGTTCGCCCCAAAGAGAGCCCAGAACGAAGCCACGATTGGAAGCATGACCTCGAGTCTGTGCAACAGTATCCGGTTGAAAGTCCGGATTCCCAACTTGGCTAGCCGGTTATCGCGATGACACAAGACACCGCCGCCAAGGCCCCAGACATGCAACCCGTTGGGACACAATTTTTTTCGCACCCACCCCCCACTTCTAGTACTCTCCAAGTAACTCAGGAAAGCCCGACATATGGGATTTAATGTACATAAAGCAACAGCCTGGAGAGACGGTGGGATCTTGAATGCGCTCGCCCGTCGCCACGTTCAAAACTTCACCGAGTTATCGGATCCCGTACGCAAATATTGTGCCGTGGAAAACGCCTGGAAGGCATAATAGATGTGTGTCGAGTCAATCCATGCCGAAGAACCCAGAAAAGCTCGGGAAAACCACGTACATCCATGGCGGTAGGCCAAACACGAGTGAGGGAGCCCTGGACTAAGGGGTCCTCGGGCATCCGGCCTGTTATCCATGGGCCAGACTGATGGGCCGTGAAGACATGAAGACCGAAGACTATGCCCGTGTCCAGATTGGACTCTACTTGGCGTGGAAGGCAAGCTAGGCGGCCTATTATGAAGATTTCCTCCTATGTAACCGACCTCATGTAACCCTAGATATCTCTGGTGTCTATATAAATCGGAGAGCATAGTATGGATAGGGTAGATTCATGACCATATACTCATAGGCTAGACTTCTAGGGTTTAGCCATTACGATCTCGTGGTAGATCAACTCTTGTAACACTCATATTCATCAAGATCAATCAAGCAGGAAGTAGGGTATTACCTCCATAGAGAGGGCCCGAACCTGGGTAAACATCGTGTCCCCCGTCTCTTGTTACCGTCGATCCTAGACGCACAGTTCGGGACCCCCTACCCGAGATCCGCCGGTTTTGACACCGACATTGGTGCTTCCATTGAGAGTTCCACTGTGCCGTCGACATAAGGCTCGATGGCCCCTTCAATCATCGGTGGTGGCGTTATTCAGGGAGAAACCTTTCTCCCGGGACAAATCTTTGTGTTCGGCGGCTTTGAACTGTGGGCCAACTCTCTCGGCCATCTGGAGCAGATCGATAGCTACGCCCCTGGCCATCAGGTCAGATTCAGAAGTTCGAACTACGTCGCGGACATCCGTGGGGACTTGATCTTCGACGGATTTGAGACCGTGGCAACCACTCCCCTTCGCCCAGTTGAACATTGCTTAAACCTGTCATCGGGCCGCATCCAGGAGATAGCTCGTGTAACAACTCCTGCCTTAGATCCGGAGCAGATCAAGACGTCCGAAGATGGGAGACGCAACCCCATCACGGGGGCTACCGAGTCTGCGGCGTTGGAGCCGTGCACAGATCCCACTTCATACGATACCTGCATCAACGGAACCCCGGACTCCTCTTCGATATCGAGTTCCGAGCCCTGCAAGCTCGTGGATACCGAACTCGATTGTTTATCGATATTCAGGTTCAGCGCCGCAGATGTCTTTCAGCACTCGCCTATGGGCGACCTACTAAGCTCACTAAAAAACCTATCCCTGGCAGATGGCTCATCGCCGAACTATGTCCGGTTCGACCTTACGGCGGATGACGGAGAATTTTTCTTCCCACTCACCACCCACTTCATAGACACTGTCGAAGACCCAACCAACATGCTTGACCTCCGCCCCGAAGACATCGACGGTATGGACGACGATGAGGGGCAAGGCCAGAGCTCACTATCCGCTAGACGCAGGACGACCACTTCCTGGTATGACGTGTGTATGGTAGACACACCCAACGACGATATCGACAATGACAAGGAGGATCCAGTCGAGGATAAACCTCCTGGTACACAATCCGTACACCGGCACCCCCGGTGCTGCTCCAGGTCACGTCGCCCAAGTGAAAACTGTACTAGCAACAGAGGTGATACTACTCCGGACAACAAAGACCCTATTGAAGCAGGATCCGAACAGGAGGACCAGGAAAGCGGGCAAGATAGCCCCGATGGACAGGTCATGTACGGAGACTCGGAGGATAGAAATTATCTTCCCCTCTCCTAGGAAGAGGAGAGCCTCGACAACGAAGAATTCATCGTGCCAGAGGAACCTCTCGAGCAGGAGCGCTTTAAACGCCGGCTAATAGCCACAGCAAGGAATCTAAGAATAAAGCAGCTGCAGCTTCAAGCAAGCCAAGATCTGCTCAATGATAAATGGACCGAGGTCCTAGCCGCCATAGAATACGGCCGTAGTGGCCCGGACAAAAGCCACCCCAAGTGCAGGTGGCTCCCTCCATATGATGGCAAGGCACTGGAGCCCGTTCCACCATCGAATAGTGTGGCAGGTCGACCACAGTTTGGTTTGGATAAAGCGGCAGCCCAAGAAGAATACCATACGAAACAATCCGGCAGTAAGAACAAGAACAAGACGGTTAGGGAAAACAATGGCGACATCCGCCAAAGTTTAGTGGGCAGAGCAGGACAGACAAGATCGACGTACAGATCACGGGGATATGCCCCGACCGGTTACGATGGTCAATCAGCCGGACACAACCAAGCCAACCACGCCCGAAGCCGCCAATAGCAGCCAAAGGAGGTACTTCATAGTGTGGCCCAACATAGAGGAGCCACGCACCCGCTTTGCTTCACCAACGAGGTAATGGAGCATGAATTTCCAGATGCGTTCAAACCCATCAACGTCGAATCATACGATGGAACAACAGATCCCGTAGTATGGATTGAGGACTATCTCCTCCATATCCACCTGGCTCGCGGAGACGACCTTCATGCTATTAAATACCTACCTCTCAAGCTTAAGGGGCCCGCACGGTACTGGCTAAACAGTTTGTCAGAAAATTCTATTGGCAGCTGGGAAGATTTGGAAAATTCCTTTCGTGACAACTTCCAAGGAATATATGTCCGGCCGCCAGATGCCAACGACTTAAGTCATATTGTCCAACAGCCCGGCGAGTCAGCCAGGGAGCTCTGGACCAGGTTCTTAGTCAAAAAGAACCAAATTGTCGACATTCCGGACGCGGAAGCCCTCGCGGCCTTCAAACATAGCGTCCGGGATGAATGGCTAGCACGCCACCTCGGCCAGGAAGGACCTAATTCCATGACCGCCCTTACCGCTCTAATGACTCGCTTTTGTGCGGGAGAAGACAACTGGCACGCTCGTAAAAGCAACAACGCCAGCGACCCGGGCACTTCCGAAATCCGAGACGGCAACGGCAAGCCACGACTAACCGAACACAACAGTCGCAACAATAATGAAGGATTACGCGACACATCGGTTAACGTCGGATTTCACAATCCGAAGCCTGGTCAATGGAAGAAGCCATTTAAGGCCAGCCAGGATGGACCATCCACCCTCGACAGGATACTGGACCGACCTTGTCAGATTCACGGTCACCCTGATAAGCCAGCCAATCACACCAACATAAACTGTTGGGTCTTTAAGCAGGCAGGCAAACTTAACGCCGAATACAAGGGAAGGAGGCCACCAAGCGATAAAGACGACGGAGCGGCTTGCCAGCCGAACACCAGGGGCCAGAAACAGTTTCCCTCCGATGTTCGGCCACTACCGGAGTGGAAATAGCAGTTCGGCTTCCGCCACCCACCCACTACGCTGGCAAGATTTACACCACGCGTACATCACTACGCGTCCAAGATACCATGGGCATCGGCGGCGGCACAATACGGGCACCCCTGCAAGAATTCCCGTAACGTTTTTTATCCGTTTTCTTACCTTTTCTTTATTATAAACAGGTGACCAACAGGACAACACCTACAACGGACTCTATCGAAGTTCGAATCAGTACACTCACCTAAGGGGCTACTTCCGTTAAGGATTACCCTCCCAGAGGACGGGCAGCACAGACGCGTGACAGGAGGTCTAAAATAGCTTTTTGTAGACCGCACTCTTTATTTTGAGCCGAGACTATGCCCTTTTTCCTCCGTTCCCGACCCCGAGCATGTCAAATAGCCGGGTTGTGGTTTTTCGTTTTTATATATGAATTTATCATTGGCATATTGCTCCACTCCCAGTAAATTTATCCGAGCTAATCTTAAAATAATCTTGCTACAATGAGTATGGCCGCAACTGCTGTGTCACAAGAAGCGTCTCGGCATAACATGCCAGAGGCCCGGTATGGGAACAAATGAGTCGCCAATAAAAGTCCGAACAACTCTACAGCGTACTTCGGCGTCGCAAGTTTGGCCTTATATGCATCAGCTCCGAATCATTGTCTTTGGTCAATAGTTGGGTTGCCCAGCTCCTGTGCTTGCTACCCTATGTTGCGCTCTATCGGCTAGGGTAGTAAAGGGAGAACTACTGCGATTGTGCCCTGGCTTTGACCGGATGAGCACCTCAGTAGAGAAAGCCGAAAACTGACTGTCATGATGCGGCGAGAGCTGGTCAACCACTTGACGACTTATTCAAATCTTTAGCGATTCTCCGTGTTACACGAAGGATCTTTTTCAGATCAAAACATGTAAGGCACAATATTACGATACGCCGCATACATACCAGGGGCTATGTCGTAGCCCCACCATAAAACTCCTATGGCTAAGTGAAAGTGTTAATGCCCTATAGTCCGATTGCCTGGTTCGCCGTATTATCACCTCCTTTATGGACCAAGACGTTGGATAAAGAGTGATTCAATGTTTTTCCAAACACCCCCGTATTTCCTACAAGGGGGCTGAAGCCGACGACTGGAAAACTTTCAAATTACATTAAAACGGCCGAACAGGAGGAATACAAGCTTTCGAGCAAAAAATAGATTAACTATAAAGTTGTCAGTTACAACCATTGTACACATCACTCGAATATTATGTCTTTCGAGCATTGACCCTCTATCAAGCGGGCGACCTCTAGGACGTCTCCAAAATAATGCTCCAGTTCCGGACGGTCCTTGCCTCTGGGTGGACTCTTCGTCGCAACATCGATGGCCTTCATCTTCCCCCAGAATGTCTTGACTCGGGCGAAGGCCATCCGTGCACCTTCAATGCACGCCGACCGCTTCATAGCGTCGATACGCGGCACCGCGTCAGCAAGCCGCTGCACCAGGCCGAAGTAACTACTCGGAACAGATTCAGTCAGCCACAAACAGACAACGACATTCTTCATGGCAGCACCGGACATCTGTTCATTCAGCAACAGAGGGCGCTTCGACGCACCAAATTGCGACCCGAAAAGCTTCTCCGTTGCATACCCCTCTTGCGCTTGATAAAACTGCGCCACATCGGAATAACTCTTCGGTAAGTCTAAAAAATTGTCCGGAGAACTCCATACTTGGTTAAGCTGAGCATAGTTCGGATCGCCGAACTTAGCATGTAGCAAAAAGGGCTTGCCAGCCACAATCTCCCCAGCTTGCCGGATCTCCTCACGGGCTGCTCTGGATTCAGACCGCGCTTCTCTCGCCTCTCGTAAAGCCTTGTCAAGTTCAGCCGTTTTGGCTTCATTTTCCTTCTCAAGGAGTTTACAGCGGCCAGCCGCATCCTCTAACTCGTGCTCCATGGTGGACATTGCCTCCTTGTCATGGCACCGCGCGGCTTGTTCGGCCTTCAATTCAGCCGATGCCTTTTTGGCAGCCGCATTACTAAACCGGGCCTGCTCCTTGGCCCGGGCTAGCTCCGCCCGAAGGGCTTCCACAGCGGCAGCACCATCTGCATTGATGCATATTTCATATCAACCTCTCTTCATAGTCAGGCTTACATTACAAGCATATTGGTGTAAGGAATGCTCAAAATATATACCTTGCGAGTCGTCAAGACGCCTGTTCATCAAAGCAATGTCATCCTCCGCAATATCCAGCTTTCGCTGTAGTTCGGTTACCTCTGAATTTCGGGCAGTGGCAGGAGGGGAGACAGCCTGCATTCCAAATTAAACTAAGGTTAGTACCTGAAAATATCTTTTCGATCCTCCGATCACTTCCTTTGGAAGGCGATCCAAGTCTTAGGGGCTACTGCATACACAACAGGTGCATTCTGTCAATATTATTCAATTGGCAACATTACATCACAAACCTCAAAACCTCTCAGAAGGCTCGTAAAGACCTCGTTCAACCCGCTCTTCGCGGATACAACTTTTTTGACCAGTGTAACCATTAAGGCACAGTGCTCCTCTGAAATGGACGCTCGTCGCAGCATGTCCGTCAGCGTCTCCGGCACTCCTGGGTCTTCGGACACTGCTGCCGAAGCATGACGTTCCTTTGAAGGAATCCGCTTACCCGCCTCCAGCATTGTCTCCGGCTGTAAACCGGACAGTTCGGGGTCGTCATTCTTGATCCCCGAACCCTGAGTGATAGAGGCACCACCTTTGGGTAGCTCCTTCCTAGTTTCCTGCGCTACTTGCCTGTCGGGAGGAGCCCTCCGGGACGACACCTCGAGATCATCCGCCCTGTTAGGCAAGGAGGCCAGAGAAGGCGTGTCACTCTCCATCATCTACGGAAGAAGGTCTCCCGAGGAGGAGGACGATTGAGAAACACCAGGCGTTAACCTGCGAGGATGCACATATGTCGAAGGGTTATTTTAGTAATAAGAAAGGAATGAGGTATGGTTAAAGTGCCCTGCTCCACTTACGGTCTGGCCGGAGGTTCGTCCTCATCATGAAGCTCAACGACGACATCGCTTGCCTGGCTCAAGCCGCCCGACGATGGCATTTTCCCTTTCTTGGAAGGCTTCCCCTCCTGACCTCCAGAAGCGGCCCTCTTCTTGCCATGAAGTGCCCCCTCCACACCTTTGCCCCTGGGCAAAAGGGTTTCGGTTTCCCCGAACTCAGCGCCTAAATCACCCTTAGGATGGGCATCTCCTCTGGGCTCCCGCTCTTGCCCCCCTCTGTAGACACCAGGTACGGTGTCGGGATCAACATCCGCGTCAGTAGGGCAGACGCAGGGTCTTCGGGAAGGGGTGTCGGACACCAGATTAACACCGCTTTCTTTATCCAGTCCTGTATAAGGGCAGGTTGTTTAGTGTCTTGTCAAGAGATGCTTGAATGAAAGGTGTGCGGAGATTGAATATTTAACGGAGTGTCCGGATGATTGCAGTCGAGGCCGACGTCTTCGGTGGTGTCCGGCCATTGCTCTCGTACCCCAAAATATAACTTCCACATTCCTTCGTCAGTAGTACCGAAGAAGTGCTGAAGAGTCCGCCGCCCTTCTGGATTGAACTCCCACATACGGAGAGGCCGCCGTTGACACGGCAGGATCCGGCGGACCAGCATTACCTGAACGACGTTCACAAGATCGATGCCCTTCTCGGTAAGGCTTCGGATGCAACCTTGCAGAGTCTGCACCTCATTAGCGGATCCCCAGTCCAACCCCTTGTTGATCCATGAAGCAAGCTGAGACGGAGGGCCGGGTCGGAACGCAGGCGTAGCCACCCACTTGGAGCCCCGCGGCTCGTTGACATATAACCACCCCTGCTGCCATAGTTCGGAAGACTCGGCGAAGGATCCTTCAAACCAAACCGCGCTGGCAAGCTTGTTTATTACAACGCTGCCGCACTCCGCCTGCTCCCCTCTATCAACCGCGGCCTCACATCAAAAGTCTTGAGGCACAAATCAAAGTGCAGAGGAGTCCGGAGGAAGGCCTCACACGTGACGATGAATGCTGAGATGAGAAGAACAGAGTCCGGGGCCAGATCGTGAAAATCTAGCCCATAGTAGAACATGAACCCCCGGACGAAGGGGTTAAGCGCGAACCCTAACCCATGGAGGAAGTGGGACACAAATACTACCCTCTCGCCGGATTTGGGGGTGGGAATAATCTGCCCCTCGGCAGGAAGCCGGTGAAGGATTTTCGGGGTCAGGTACCTCGCTACGCGGAGCTTCGCAATATCCTCCTTGTGACGGAAGAGGCCACCCACCGGCCTGAACGGCTGGACCCGGACATGATTGGGGCTGGTGGTGATTGGGGCTCGAGGGCTAGAACTCGTGGTGGCTGGGGTTGAGGAAGAAGCAAGCGCGGGAGAAAAAGACAAGTCTGGGTCCCTATATGAAGGCCCAGAATATCGAGCGTCCCCTCCTGGGTCTTGAAACTTACCTATCCCCAAAGAGTTGTACCCAGGGGACGGTTGGGTTACACATACCTACATTATCAAAAATCCCGTGAATAAGGGGACACGATCTCTGCTTTGACAAGACGTGCCAATAAAACCGCTTCCCGAGACGTGGGGCGACGGGCTAGCCAACGGTTGGAAATAATAACCGGGCAGGCGTGATACAATGTTATGAACAGTTGTCAGCAGATTGGACTCATGGGGTATTGTATTTTCTGCAATTATATACACAGGTCCGGATACAATCGTCACATGCGAAGACTACCTTGGGGTTCGGAAGAAGGGGAACCCACCTTGCAATGCCGAAGACAATCTGCGCTCCAGACTCCTCGTTATTGAAGCCAGGTTCAGGGGCTACTGAGGGAGTCCTGGACTAAGGCGTCCTCGGGCGTCCGGCCTGTTATCCATGGGCCGGACTGATGGGCCGTGAAGACATGAAGACCGAAGATTATGCCCGTGTCCAGATTGGACTCTACTTGGCGTGGAAGGCAAGCTAGGCGACCTATGATGAAGATTTCCTCCTATGTAACCGACCTCATGTAACCCTAGATCTCTCCGGTGTCTATATAAACCGGAGAGCATAGTCCGGATAGGACAGATTCATGACCATATACTCATAGGCTAGACTTCTAGGGTTTAGCCATTACGATCTCGTGGTAGATCAACTCTTGTAACACTCATATTCATCAAGATCAATCAAGCAGGAAGTAGGGTATTACCTCCATAGAGAGGGCCCGAACCTGGGTAAACATCGTGTCCCCCATCTCCTGTTACCATCGATCCTAGACGCACAGTTCGGGACCCCCTACCCGAGATCCGCCGGTTTTGACACCGACAACGAGCCCACTGAGAAGAAGAATAAATCCCTCGGTAGACCCAGCACAATCCTTGATGAACTAATGGACAAACCATGCCCCACACACTCAGTCTTGCTAAACACAAACACAACCCACAACCTCCAAGCTTGTTGGGTGGTCAGGCAGGTAGCTAAGACTGGGGAAGCTATCCTCAGAATTATACACTCCAGTACACAGTCAGCAACATCACAGCTCAACAACACTGAGGTCCTGACGATCTATGAGACATTCTCCTCAAATAATCAGAGCAAAAGAGCCCTTCAAGAGCTCAGTCAAATCCACCAGGTGACAGCCGCAAATTCATGGAGGGACACACCAATCACCTTCGACGAAGAGGATGAGCCAAGGTCCCGCCACGTCCGAGCACCCGCCGCACTAGTCCTCGATCTGATAGTCGATGGCTTCAGACTAACCAGGGTGCTAATGGACAGAGGCAGCGGTTTAAACCTCATTTATGAGGTTACCCTTGACAAAATGCAGTTCCATAGATCTCGCGTCGAACAGAGCTACGCTACCTTTCGAGGAATTATCCCCGGAAAAGAAGTGCGCTGCTCCGGACGACTCACGCTCGACGTGGTATTCGGCACCCTCGAGAACTACAGGTCCAAAGAACTACTCTTCCACATTGTGCCCTCCCACAACGGATACCACGCCCTATTAGGGCCTGATGTGTTCACAATGTTTCAGGCCATACTACATTATGGATATATGAAACTCAAACTGCTAGGGCCCAATGGCGTGATCACCATTGCAAGCGATTTGGATAGAGCTTTTCTAGCCGAAAACACAACAACATCGCTCTCCCTCGAGGCATTATCCAAGGCTCTTGCACCCGAGGAATTAACCACACTCCGCACAATGGTGGATAGGGACGACGTAGTCCTCAGTAAAAAGCCCAAATCCACATCCTTCAAACCAGCCGACAAAACCGTCAAATTTCAAGTGCATCCAATGGACCCCAACAAAACAGCTTCCATTGGAACCCAACTGGACCCCGCAGTCGACGAAGCATTGCGCACATTCCTATGCGAGAATTGGGACATATTTGCATGGCACCCTTCCGACATGCCAGGAATCCCACGAAGACTGACGGAGCATAGCCTAAACATAATCAAGGGCTTCAAGCCTGTTAAACAGGCGCTGCCCTGATTTTCCGAACCCAAGCGTCAAACTATGAGGGAAGAATTAGCAAAATTACTTGAAGCCGGATTCATTCGAGAAATAAAACACCCCGAGTGGTTGGCAAATCTATTTATGGTGCCCAAGAAAAGGACAAATCCTGGCGGCTACACGTCAATTTTAAAGACCTAAATAAAGCATTCCCAAAGGATCCCTTCCCTTTACTCCGCATGGACCAGATCGTCGACACCACCGCCGGACACGACTCACTGTGCTTCCTCGATACCTACTCCGAATACCATCAAATCAAAATGAAGGAGTCCGACCAAGACGCAACCACATTCATCATGCCATACGGGGCATTTTGCTTCAACAGAATGACCTTCAGGCTGAAAAACGCAGGAGCTACATACCAACCCATGATTCAAACATGTCTAGAAACTCAAATCGGCAAAACATTCAGACGACATGGTCATCAATAGCGAACACGTAAGCCAGTTGGTGGACGATCTCCGACAAACCTTTGATAATATACGAGCTTATGATATACGGCTCAACCCGGACAAATGTGTCTTCAGGGTTCCCGCCGGAAAACTGCTCGGATTTATTGTTTCCCATAGAGGAATAGAGGCCAATCCGGATAAAATCCGAGCTCTATCCCAGCTAGCAATACCTATGGAGCTGAAACAAGTCCAAAAACTGGCGGGTTGCGTGGCCGCCTTAAGCCGCATCATCTCCCACTTTGGTGAAAAGGCATTGCCGCTCTACAGATTGCTCAAATGGACAAAAAACTTTGAGTGGACCAATGAAGCAACTGCCGCACTGGAAGAAATAAAAACTCTCTTGGCTGGCAATCCAATACTAGCTGCACCCGGCGCCGGTGAACCCATGATGTTGTACATCTCGGCCATGAACCAAGTGGTGAGTGCGGTCCTCATGGTAGAGTGAGAAGTGGAGGGCCGCAAGCTCCGCGTACAGAAGCCAGTCTACTACGTCTCAAAAGTACTCACACCGTGCAAATCTCGGTATCCACACTACCAAAAGATAGCATATACAATTTTCATGGCATCCCAAAAACTTCGACACTACTTCCGAGGTACCAGTAAACGACATCATAAACAACTGGGACGCCACTGGCTGCATTGCCAAATGGGCCATAGAGCTCCTTCCTTTCGAAATTTTGTACAAAGCACGCCAAGCTATTAAATCTTAGGTATTGGCCGATTTTCTTGTCGAATGGACAGAAGCCGAGCTCCCTCGGGAAAATAGTACATATTCAAATTGGACAATGTACTTTGATGGCTCCAAAATGCTGGCCGGACTGGGGGTTGGGGTGATCCTCACATCCGCCACTGGTGACAACATCCGGTATGTACTACAAATCATGTACACTGACTCCAACAACGCGGCCGAATACGAGGCGCTATTGCATGGACTTCGGATGGAAACATCAATGGGCGCCCAACAACTCGAGGTGCGAGGAGACTCTAACCTCGCCATCTCCCAAGTAAATGGAGAATTCGACGCCAAAGACCCAAAGATGGCAGCATATCGTAATGTCGTTCTTAAAATATCCGCCCGGTTCGAAGGGTTAGAATTTCACCACATCTCCAGAGACATCAATCAAGATGGAGATGTCCTCGCTCGCATGGGCGCCGAGCGTGACCCAGTGCCAAAGAACACCTTTGTAGAACGGCTCTTAAGCCATCTGTGGTGTGGCAAGAAGATGGCAAGGACGCTGGAGCCAGTGGCCCGGAACAGATCATTCCCCCGTCAACGAACCAGACGAACAAATAATCGGAGGATCGGCACTCGAAGAAACAACTTCGGCTCACGAAGTCATGGCAGTTATCGCGCCATGGACCAAGCCCTTCCTCGCCTATCTTCTCCGGCAAGAGCTCCCTGACAACCAAACTGAGGCACGACACATAATTTGGTGTTCCAAGGCTTATAAGGTCAACGAGGGCGAACTATACAAGAAAATCACTCATGGAGTCCTCCAACGATGCATAACCGAAGAAGAGGGGCAACAACTTTTGGCTAAAATACACGCTGGCATGGGTGTTCACCATGCGGCAGCTCGGGCCCTGTTTTTTTGGCTCACTCCTCGCGCCGATGCCCACACGCTAGTCCAGCATTGCGTCGGATGCGAACTCTTCGCAAACCAAAGCCACATGCCCCCCACAGCTCTTCGAACAATACCAATCACCTGGCCCTTCACGGTCTGGGGGCTGGAGATGGTTGGACCACTTAAAGGGGGGGGCAAGAAGAAGAAATACCTACTGGTTATGGTCGACAAATTTACTAAATGGATTGAGGCGAAACTAGTAACTCTAGCTAAGTTCGGACCGGTCATCAACTTTATATCCGATGTGGTCCACCCTTACGGTGTCCCCCACGGCATAATAGCGAACAATGGATCCAATTTTACAGCCCAGGAAGTAAAAGACTAGGGCGCCAACAAGGGCATCAAGCTCGACTATGCCTCGGTGTATCACGCACAGACGAACGTACAGGTCGAACGGGCCGATGGATTCATCATGAGTAGCATAAAGCCTCGTTTGGTCCACTCACTGAAAGAATCCGATTGCCACTGGGTGGAGGAGCTTGACTCCGTATTATTGGGACTCCGCACTACCCCTAACAAGTCCACGGGATACACGCCTTTTTTCATGGTGTACGGCGCAGAAGCAGTCCTCCCCTGCGACCTCATTCATGACGCACCTAGAGTGCGCATGTACGACGAAAAGGAAGCCGAGTTAGATAGGCAGGACGACCTAGACGCCCTAGAAGAAGAGCGTGACATAGCCCGGGCCCGCTCCATGTTTTATCAACAGCAGTCCCGGCGCTACCAGAGTAGGGAAGTACAGGCAAAGGCATACAACATAGGCGAACTCATCCTACGTCTCGCGGAGATGCAAAAGAATAAGCTCTCGCCCAAATGGGAGGGTCCCTTCATCATTGATGAAGTGCTAGCAGGAGGAGCATATCATCTCCGCAATCCAGCGGACAATCACCTCAAACCAAACCCATGGAATGCAGCGCGCCTTCGGCGCTTCTACATCTAGTCCGGGGTCGCCACTTCAACTATCCTTTCCTTCACTTTAGTTTTTTCCCTTTCCGCTTTTACTTTTTTAGGTGGTTAGCACCTCCCAGGCTGTGTTCGGATAAACCAAATTGTGTTAAGTTCTTTAGGTATACATCTTCAAATGACTTCCCGGATCTACCTGGGGGCTCCTTTAAAGAAGCCAATCAATATACTTTCTGGGGACTTATCCGCCTCTGTCGTGTTTGCATCCTTCTACATCGATGTTTAAGCCATCATATGCATCAATTTGACTTAAGTTTGGGCCAAGCTGGGTTGCCTGGCTCATATGCTTACCCTCTACGTTCCCGATTGTTCGTCTAGAGGGTAATGGGAGCACCTCTGTGATTGTTATGACCAGGTTACCAGGATACGTACCTCATACGGGTGAAGCCGAAAGCTAGCACTCTTAAGAAAATAATTGGTCGGCTACGAAGGAAGTGAAAATTATCAGCAATCCTCACCACATACCCAGGCTTCTTTTGTCGAAGTAGCCATCATCTGTATACCATGGCTGCCCGGTTAAAACGCCTATGGTCAACATAACAACCCAAAGAAAGGAACCCATAGAGGAACTATTTTCTTTGGAAGATGTTTCTTACGTTAAAAAGTAATATAACATAGCTACTTCTGCGCGTTTTGTCTGTTCGTACCAAATGGCCAGGTTGCCTAGTTCCCCAAGTTGGGTTTCTGTTATTACAATCCATGCAGTACGGAACACTCCTCGACCAATGGTGGGGGAGGTAGAAACTGATGGCCGGTTAAGACAACGTTTACAAGCACGAGTAGAGATTGTTTGAAGTAAAGTACATAGATACATAGAATCAAACACCCTGCGCCCGGTCAAGATTATCTATAATGGTATCTAGGGCGTAGTCTTCCTGAGATAGCCGAGCAGCTGGCATCGCCTGGTCATACACCAAATAAAGTGGAATCTCCTGCCCATCAGGGCCTACCGGCCCAACCCGAGCTAAATGCTCCGGGTCTAGTTTGGTAAAGCGGGTCTTCACCATCACCCACGCCTCCCGTGCTCCCTCTTGGCAAGCGGATATTGTCACGACCGGTTTTTCAATAAAATAATTATTGAGAAAACCAATCCCTGTTACGGACCAGCGAGGAAGAATTCCTTCTCACTGATAGACAATATATTGGTCACAGAAGAAAAATACCAGGAGTACTAAATATAATACAAGGTTGAGCAGAGACTGCCCAACAATTTATTACATGCACGTCGATAAAACAATACGGCGGATAGGGTGGCAAACTACTAACTCACGATAAAAACGGTGGTGGAAATATCATCGCGAAGCGAGTGACATGATTCCGGAATACTACAACTCTTCGAGCGTCGGAGTGAGGCTCGAGAAGACTTATTGCGGGTGGCGGAAGCGTAAACGATACAAGTGACCAATATCCGGGATCGCGCAGGACTGACTGGGACTCCTCAAGGCGTCGGACGCGCTACCAAACTCTTCATCCAAGAGATCGCCTTCGTCAACATCTGGCCAAATCAACAAGCCAGGTGAATACTATGAAAGTACTCGCAAGACAGTTCGGACATAAAGTATAACAAATGCAAACATGAAGCACATGAATAAGTTAGCCAGAGCGATCAGACATAGAGATAATAAATACTGGGTGCCAAGCGAGGGTCTGAATGACGCCTCGAGCGGAAACTGCAGAATAGTAATGCGGGTGCCAAACGAGTGTCTGAAAGACTCCTCGAGCGGAAAATGCAGAATAATAATACAGGTGCCAAACGAGTGTGTGAAAGACTCCTCGAGAGGAAAATGCGGAATAAAAATACAGGTGCCAAACGAGTGTCTGAAAGACTCCTCGAGCGGAAAATGCGGAATAATAATACAGGTGCCAAACGAGTGTCTGAAAGACTCCTCGAGAGGAAAATGCGGAATAAAAATACAGGTGCCAAACGAGTGTCTGAAAGACTCCTCGAGCAGAAAATGCAGAATAATAATGCCAGAGTCGGGCGTCGGGGCGACACCACATAAAGGGCTTATAACAGAAAGTAAAGACAGTGCATGCCGCAGTCGGACGTCTGAGCGACATCACATAAAGGGCTTATATCGAAAGTGAGAAACGAGTACACGCCACAGTCGGATGTCTGCGCGACGTCACATAAAGGGCTTATGTCACAACTCATTAATACAATAGCTCGGAGACATAAATTATCACAAGCATGAGACACAAAATAAAGTTAGTCCATCAACTGGAATAACAATAAATCTGAGATTTTACCGCTTGAGCTTGTTCACCGAGGGCAAGATTTTCACACGGATAGATTTGGATGTAAAGTCTACATTACTGATCATGGATACGATGATTTGGAAAGAATTGACTCTGCAGAGTTTGTACTTAACCACAGCCAACGGATTTCAGTAGTCACGGGGACTAGTTCCGTCTACGGTAGCACGGAAAGGGGAAGGGACGATAACACGGCTCCAACCATGTTAACGTCGGAAAAGTCGGATGACACAAGGCTGGCATGCTACAACAGTACCACCTTGCTGCCCTTCATGTCACCACATGATTAGGCCACCTCTCATCAGAGGTCATCGCAATTTTGGAACATGCGGGAAAAGATCGATAACGTGGCTCCAACCACGTTAACGTCGAAGAGAGTCGGATGACGCAAGGCTGGCATGCTACAACAGTACCACCTTGCTGCCCTTCATGTCACTACATGATTAGGCCACCTCTCATCAGAGGTCATCGCAACTTCGGAACAACCGGGTCGTTGCCTTACAAGCAACGAGGTATTTATCGACACTCACATGCCACGCACAAACTTTCACATGAACATGCAAAACATCTGCCATATCAAATGTTCAAACATGCTTGCCTGGTTCGGAGAAGTCGGAGTCTAGCTCGGCGAAGTTCGCGGCTCCGTCCCCTCTCCCGGAACCTACGGCAATCACGAAATGGGGTACTAACGTGAAAACCAACACATGCACAGAAACTTTGCCAAATATTTTTCAAATAAATCCCATAAAAAACTAGACAAAATTTGGAGATTGACAGAAAAAGAATCACTCAAAAATACCTTTTCATTAAAAAGTTATAAAGGTTTCTATCCAGGGACCTTTCTGTAATGAAACAGAAAAGTTCCAGGGTTTTAACTGAGAAAACAGAAAACGCTTCAGCTGGGAATGCGCAAGCGCAAGGAGAAAACGTATTTTGCCCGAAGGCGCCAACAGAAAATGGTTCGGGGAAATAAAACAGAGGCTGACACGCGGGGCCCGCATGTCAGGTTTGAAAGCTCGCCGGCGCCCGAAGACGGCGATGGACGCCGGCGTCGAACCACGGCGAGTTAGGAGAAACGGAGGGTACCAAGAGCTTCAGTATCTTCTTCCGCGTCGGTGGGTGGTGGACTCGTCCAACGGGGAGCACCACGTCGACGGCGACACTATCTCCGGCGGACGGCGGTTCGGGTGAGGTTGGGGAACTCCGATGGAGGGCTGCAAAGTACGAAATGAGGCGCGGGTCAGAACGGGTGATGCAAGGAGAAGCTACTGGCAAGAGAATGGGGGCTGTGGAGCACACACGGGGGCGAATCGGGCTGGATCCCGTGGCGGATCGCGGCGGCCGGAGTCGAGGAAGGAGACCCCCTCGCGGCTCTTCCAGTGGCTGGGTGTGCTCTAGGGGAAGTGTAGGGCTGGTGGGTGCTCGAGTTGAAGCTCGGGGCCCCTATTTATAGGCAGATCGACAGGGTGGCCGTGAACGGAGAATCTCCGGCGAGCGATTACGGCGGAGCAGTGGGTTGGCAGGGGGTTTGAGCGGTCGAGCAGCATCAGTGGATGTTACTGGACTCGATTTGCAGCTGAACGGGGTTGGTCTTGGCGTAATGGCGTCTGCCCACGGTGAGGTGACCGCACGGGCTCAACGGCGGCAGAGAGCGCGCTCCGCGCCCTGGGGTTCACGACGAGAGCGGCAGCGCATTCGGGGGAGTGGACGGCCACGCGGCGGGCTCCGGTGGTTTGGGCGGCGCTGGGTGGAGTCGGCGGCGCCGTGTCTCCTGCTGGCGTCCGCAAAGCCGCCGCCGGCGTCGGTCACGGGGCGGCGCACCTTCTGCTGCTCGTCGCCGACACTCGCAAGATGCCAGGCACTCGTGCGGTGCAGGAACGAGAGGGTGAGAACGAGGAGCAAGGCGACGCGAGGGTACTGGCGAGATTGATGCCCGTTTCTGAAGAAAACGACTGCAGCCACTTGACTGAACTCTGAACTTACTGAATCTTGACAGTGACCAAGCATTGCAGGTCTTCGACAGTAGGTTTTGGTAAAGAGATAAAAATTTTCTGGAGCTGTAACTTGGTGAGACGATCACTCAAAGCACCCAGGGGCTGCCTGAATTTACTTGGAATTTTTGGAGAAGGTTTTGAATGAATTTCACCAAATTTGGCAAATCTGGTCCAAACTTGCAGCTGATGTAGTTTGAAAATTTTGAACTGGAGACCAGTGGATCTTCATGGTTCTAGGTTGAGGGTTCAAAGGACTAGGAGGGGAAAGAAGTTTGGTGGTAAAAGTCCAAACAGAAAATGGAGTTCCTTTGTAAATCTCCAAGAGGTAGAATAGAAGGCAGAAAATATTTGAATAGAATTTGAATGGAAAATAAATACATGGGGAGGTTCAACTTGCTGGATTTGATGTAAATCATGATCCAGAGGTGAGGGAGTGTTAAGGAGAGAGGATTTGCACTTATGCCATGGCAAGAAGGAATAGTTGAAAGTGGCAAAGTACTTTCCAAAAGCCATAGTGCAAATTCAAGAAAAGGTTTTCAAAAGTTATTCTCTCAAATGAAAAACATTTTGTCTTGAGCCCAAATGAAGAGCAAGGACTCCCCAGGTCAAAGGAAGATCTTGGGTGAATTCAAATAAAAATTTTGCCATAAAGAAAAATATTTGAGAGTGAGAGTTCTCTTGAAGAAAATTTTTAAATCACTCCCTTCAAGTCAAATAAAAATCTTTTTGAAAAATTCAATAGAAACTTGGGTGTCACAGATATGTTCACAGCTTGAAGCAGCGGCGAACTCCTTTAAAACGATTGGCCAATTCGGCCATCCCTTCTGGAGGTGTCTCGATCGGCCATAACGCCTTGACCAAGCTCCTCATTGCTTTCCGAGCTCGCTCGTGAACAAGGGTCAGCTCCTTTAACAGGTTCCCTCTGAATGTACTGGTTTCCTCTTCTGGGCACCTAGTCAGGAGACCTCGCAAGAGAAATGGCATGATTCTTATATTCACATAATATGGACACTCAACGACATAGCAAGTGGACATTTCACTTACTGAACATGCCACCTTTCAACCTCTGGTTCTCCTCGAGGGTTTGTGCCAGTTCCCCGGCGGCAGCGCCCCCACCATGACCGGCAGCAATGCTTCCCCTCGCGTCCCTTACTCCAAACTACTAGTCCGCTCTCCGTGAAGTCACACCCATCCCACCTCCGCCAACATCACCATCATTAGAATCTGGGAGGCCACTCTAGCCGCTTCTCGTGGAACCACTGAGGAACCATGGCTCCTCTGCCTCCATGTATCCAATGACTTGCTACATGTGGATTAGAACCTTGCATTGCAACATAGTCATCTCCATCAATGGAGGCCATGAGCCCGGCTTCGGCACCGACAACCATCAGAGTGACAGAATCGTGCCAGACTTGGCAGCATAGGGCATTAGCCTGAAAGCTGACAGATCCAACCTTGAGCTTGTTGTCGGTGTCAAAACCGGCGGATCTCGGGTAGGGGGTCCCGAACTATGCGTCTATGGTCGATGGTAACAGGAGACAGGGGACACGATGTTTACCCAGGTTCGGGCCCTCTCTATGGAGGTAATACCCTACTTCCTGCTTGATTGATCTTGATGAATATGAGTATTACAAGAGTTGATCTACCACGAGATCATAATGGCTAAACCCTAGAAGTCTAGCCTGTATGACTATGGTAATGAGTATCTCCCCTTTCCGGACTAAGTCCTCCGGTTTACATAGACACCGGGGAGATCTAGGGTTACACAAGGTCGGTTACAAAGAAAGGAATCCACATGTTCGATCGCCAAGCTTGCCTTCCACGCCAAGGAGAGTCCCATCCGGACACGGGTGCTGTCGGAGTAAATGGCCACGGGTAGCCTAACCGACTACCCCTGGCTCTTCAAAAATTATCAGGCCATTTGAGCCTTCAAGCATTCGAAGCATTGGGCCGCCTTCCCCCGGCCGGCTACCCCAGGAGCCGATTCCCAGAAGGTGACCCAGTCTCAGGAACCTCCCCCAAGATAACTACGAGATGGCCGACTCCAGGAAGCCGGCCGTGGAGAGCGTCGACTCCCAAGAGCCGGCCATGAAGAGCGCCGACTCCAAGAAGCCGGCCAAGACCGCATCCACCAAAACTACGCCCACTTAACGGTGACAAGACGGGGTGTGGCTACAGTGCGGCCCACTACCCCCGAATCCCGAGGCAGGCATGGCCACAGGACGCCGTACGGGTCAGCCATCTCCCGTCCGGCTCAGCCCTGTAGCCATGCTGGCCTCGATGTCATCCGCGACAGACGCCAGTATGGCCCGCGGGTGGCGGGTCCCTTTGGCCAGAGAGAGGCACGAAGGCGGCCCAACCTTCCCCAGTCGGCCAGGGGCGTAGCCGGCCCCCGGAAGCCGGCTACCCCCTCCCTCGAAACATGTGCCACATTAAGGAGACAAGACGATGTAAGGCTACAGTGAGAGCCCTCGAGGCGGCACACTGTAGCCACGATTACCTCGACAAAGCCCTTGTCATCAGGGGTGAGGCTACAGTAAACAGGCGCCGACAAGACCCCAGGCGGTGGGGCCGGCCTGTCGACCAAGAGGCCGGCAGCCGGCGGGACCCACCAGTCGGCGGGCCCCAATGGCCGGCGGAGAAGCCGGCGAGTGCAGACGCTGACGACTGGGACCTGCGCCCGGCCGGATTACAATTGTACACCTGGGGGGTAGGCCTATATAAACCCCCCGGGGCACCCATGCAAAGGGTTGGCTTCTTAGAGTTACACACACACCATATAGAGAGGGAAGCGAGAGCTAGACTTGCCCTTCTTCTCCCTTGAACCCAACAGCTCAAGGACCACTTGTAGCTACTCTTTCTGATCTAGTGATCATGCGGAGACCCCACAGAGCAGGACTAGGAGTGTTATCTCCACGGAGAGCCCTGAACCTGGGTAAGATTCGCCGGCGAGCATGTCTTCGCCTCATCCCATTTCCAGGCACCGGCGACGTCTTACTGGCTCCCACAATGATAAGCCACCCATTGGCATATGTCGCATCTACCACCCGACATTTGGCGCCCACCGTGGGGCCAGGTGCACCGTCGTCCGGAGACCTGTTCTGGATGGGAACCCGTTTCCTCCCCCGCGAGCGCAGCCAGCCTGCTGCGCCCGATGGCGTTTGCCCCGACGCACTGCAAGGCGTCGACGACGCCTGCGCGACGAGCCGCCTCGCCGATCTGCTCGGCGAGGCTCACATCTCCGACGAGAGCCGCCTCGTCAGCCTCCTCGACCAACTTCACGTCTCCAGCGAGCCTGCTGCAGACTTGGAGTCGGTCGGCTCCACCGACCCGATGCTTGTCGATTCCGACACGGCATCGCTCGACGCCTACCCCTCCGACGTGGTGGTCTTCGAGGACCCTCTCCCTCGAGCTGACAGCGGCAGCAGCGCCGTCACCGAAGTGTTGGTCATCAGCCACGTCGCCAACTCGTGCGAGAACGCCCACGACGCCCTGCAAGCAGCGATGCATGACTTATCCGTCCCCATCCCGGCCGACGCCGACGCCGAGACCTTGGAGGCACGCCGTCTCGCCCTCATCGCGGAAGGCCAGAAGATAGCCTCCATGAGACGCCTCACCGAGACCCACCAGCGCGAAGTCGACCGCGCCGCCTTCGGTACGCCGCTGCGTAGCGGGCCGAGCCGAGCCGGCTTCGTCCAGAAGCGCGGCGCGGCTATAGCCAGCATGCTGGGGGCAGATCGCCCCGTCTACGCCACCCCACTCGAGAATCTACGAGCCGCTCGGGCGGCCGCTGAAGAGCTAAATGGGCTGGGAGCCGATGAGCTCCCCTACATGACGAGGCGGATCCAGCAGCTGATCGACGCGGCCGCAGAACGGCACGAAGCCGGCGCCCGCGCTGATAGTTATCCCCCGCGCCGGGAGCACGCCGCGACGTCCCGATCGCCGACTGCGAGCTGCGCCCGCGGGAGGAAAGACAAGGAGCCGGCCGCTAGCCGCAGCCGGACTCGTCTCACCATCGAGCGTGACGCGGAAGGCCGCCCTCGAGCGGTGGAGCGCCAAGGAAATCCGCCTCCTCCCCCGCCTCGAGGGGAGAGACATCCCACCCCGCCGCCTGTCACGCATCCGACTCTTGGTGGCCGACTAGGCCGCCGCGAAGGAGTCGGCGAGAACGACGCCCGCCACCGGATCGACCGCCTAGCTCGATCCGTGGCGTTGGAAGAAGAAGACGATGTCGGCCCGCCATGCTTCGGCCCCCGCATCCGCGACGAGCCCTTCCCCAAAGGGTTCTCGCTCCCCAGAGACACACCCAAGTACAACGGCTCTGTGAAGCCGGAAGATTGGCTCATCGACTATTCTACTGCGGTCAGCATAGCCAATGGCAACAGACGCGTCACCGTGAAATACGTCCCCCTCATGCTGCAAGGCACGGCGCGCACCTGGCTCAACAGCCTCAAGCCCTACAGCGTCAACAGCTGGCTGGACTTCACGGAAATCTTCGTCCGCAACTTCACCAGCACGTACAAGCGGCCTCCCAAGCCTCGCCAGCTCTCCCTATGCGTCCAAGGGCCCAACGAGTCGACCCGTGACTACCTCACGCGGTGGGCCGAGCTCCGCACCTCCTGCGAGGGGGTGCACGAGGTTCAGGCCATCGAGTACTTCACCGCCGGGTGCCGAGAGGGCACCCTCCTCAAGCACCGGCTCCTCTGCGACGAGCCGGCTACCCTCGACGAACTGCTGATCATCGCACATAAGTACACCACGGCCGACTCCTCGATGAAGACCGAGCTCCGAGTAGACGCCTCTGGGAAGGTGCTTGCTCCGGCTCCCAAGACGCCGGCTGGCGAGTCCAGTCGGCGCCCCTACCAGAACGACCACAAGCGCAAGGCCCCTATGCCGCATCCACCAGTCGGCAGGTGGCCACCGTTGAAGATGAGCAACCCGAAGAACGGCCCGCTCCCAAGAAGAAGGGTGGCAGGCCGGCTTGGTAGCCGGCTTTCTCCTACGAGCAGACTCTCGACGCCCCCTGCAAGTTCCACAGCGGCGCGAAGCCGTCCAACCACACGACCCGAAAGTGCCACTGGCTCACGCGAATCTCCAAGGGTGAGGGGCTGGTGCCGCCTCCGCCTCCCGGCCCGCCGCCCTCCAGCCCCCCAGTAGCCGGCGGCTCGGCCGGCAGTCGGAGCCATTCAAGATGAGTTCCCTGAAGAGCACGGCGCCCACGTCGTCTTCACAAGCCAAGCTGAAGAAAAGCGTAGTCGGCGCCGTCAGCATCAAGAGGTCAACGCAGTCGCCTCTAGCGCTCCCGAGTTCATGCACTGGTCCGAGAAGCCCATCAACTGGAGCCAGGCCGACCACCCAGAGGTGATGCCATCCCCTGGCTCCTATGCACTAGTCTTGGATGTCACCCTCGCGACTGAGAGGCGAGCTGCCCGATTCTCCCGCGTCCTGATTGATGGCGGAAGCAGTATCAATATACTGTACCGCGATACCATGGAGAAGCTGAACATCAAGGCGAAGCAGCTCATGCCAAGCCGGACCGTGTTCCATGGCATCGTGCCCGGCTTGTCTTGTTCCCCGATCGGCAAGATCGAGATGGATGTTCTCTTCGGAGACAAGGATCATTTTCGCCAAGAAGCGATCTGGTTCGAGGTAGTGGATCTGGAGAGCCCCTACCATGCTTTGCTTGGCCGACCTGCTCTGGCCAAGTTCATGGCTGTGCCCCACTACGCCTACCTAAAGATGAAGATGCCGAGCTCGAAGGGGATCATCATCGTAGCCGGCGATTACAAGAAGTCCATCGAGTGCGCCATGGCCAGCAGTCGGCTGGCCGAGTCCCTCGTAGTGGCGGAAGAGAAGAAGATGCTGGAACGGGTTGTGGCCATGGCCAGCAAGCAGCCGGCTTTGTCCCCCAACCCCAAAGATTGTGATGCGCAGGGCTCCTTCCAGCCGGCCAAGGAGACGAAGAAGATACCCCTGGACCCGGAGAACCCGGAAAGGTTTGCTGTCATTGGGGCAAACCTGGACAGTAAATAGGAAGGCGAGCTCGTCGACTTCCTCCGTGAGAATCGAGACATCTTCGCATGGTCCCCAAAGGACATGCCGGGTGTCCCGAAGGATTTCGCCGAGCACAAATTGCACGTCCGAGCCGACGCGAAGCCGGTCAAGCAGCCCCTCCGCCGACTGTCAGAAGAGAAGCGAAGAATCGTAGGAGAAGAGATAGCCAGGCTCCTCGCCGCTGGCTTTATTATGGAAGTATTTTTTCCAGAGTGGCTGGCCAACCCAGTCTTGGTTTTGAAAAAGAATAACGACTGGCGTATGTGCATCAGCCTCAACAAGGCCTGCCCCAAGGATCCGTTTGCTTTGCCACGGATTGACCAAGTGATAGACTCCACAGCCGGATGCGAGCTGTTGAGTTTTTTGGATGCCTACTCAGGGTACCATCAAATCAAGTTGGACACAGCAGACTGACTGAAGACTGCCTTCATCACACCATTCGGAGCTTTCTATTACCTGACTATGACATTCGGCCTCAGGAATGCCGGTGCCACTTTTCAGCGTTGCATGCAGAAATGCCTCCTCAAGCAACTCGGCAGAAATGCCCACGTCTACGTAGACAACATTGTGGTGAAGACAGAGAAGCGCGGCACCCTGCTGGAGGACCTCAAAGAAACATTCGCCAACTTGCGCCGATTCCAAATCAAGCTCAACCCCGAGAAATGCGTGTTCGGAGTGCCAGCCGGCCAGCTGTTAGGCTTTCTGGTCTCCGAACGCGGCATCGAGTGCAACCCTGTGAAGATCAAGGCCATCGAGAGGATGGAGATTCCCACCAAATTGCGAGATGTGCAGAAGTTCACCGGGTGCTTGGCCTCCCTAAACCGCTTTACCAGCCGGCTAGGAGAGAAGGCTCTCCCCCTGTACCGACTCATGAAGAAGTCCACTCACTTCGAGTGGAATGACCAAGCCTTCCATGAGCTGAAGAAGATGCTGACCACTCCACCTGTCCTGGCGGCACCGACTGAGAAGGAGCCCATGCTCCTCTACATTGCCGCGACTAGCCGAGTGGTCAGTACAGTTGTCGTGGTCCAGCGCCCGGAAGAAGGCCGAGCCCAGCTAGTTCAAAGGCCGGTGTATTATCTAAGCGAAGTACTATCCAGCTCAAAGCAAAACTACCCGCACTACCAGAAGATGTGCTATGGGGTGTACTTCGCCGCCAAGAAGCTGAAGCCCTACTTCAAGAGCATCCCATCACGGTCGTGTGCACCGCCCCGCTTGAGATCATAGGCAGCCGGGATGCATCCGGCCGGGTGGCTAAGTGGGCCATTGCATTAGCACCATACACAATCTTCTACCAACCCCGCACCGCCATCAAGTCCCAAGCATTGGCCGACTTCCTCGTCGACTGGGCCGAGACCCAGTACCTACCGCCGGCTCCCGACTCTACCCATTGGCGGATGCATTTCGACGGGTCCAAGATGCGCACCGGTTTGGGAGCCGGCATCGTCCTCACCTCTCCCAAAGGCGACAAGCTCAGATACACGCTGCAAATCCACTTCGCCGCCTCCAACAACGTGGCCGAGTACGAGGCGCTCATACATGGGCGCCGGCTAGCCAAAGAACTCGGCATACGCCGGATCCTGTGTTATGGCGACTCAGACTCGGTGGTCCAACAGTCGTCTGGCGACTGGGACGCCAAGGATGCAAACATGGCGAGCTATTGATTCCTCGTCCAGCAGATGAGCGGGTACTTCGAAGGGTGCGAGTTCCTTCACGTGCCAAGGGCCGACAACGACCAAGCAGATGCCCTGGCACGGATCGGCTCCACCCGACAGGCTATACCGACCGGCGTCTCCCTCCAGCGCCTCCTCAAGCCTTCCATCAAGCCGTCTCCAGAGTCGGACTCTATCTTCGTACCGCCTGTGCCAGATGCAGCCGGATCTGACTGGAGGAACCCCGCAGGCGGCACGGGGACTTCGGCAACTGGCCCGCCGACTACCGTAGTCGCACCCGGCCCGGGGACTTCAGAACCCGGCCTGGGGACTGCACCAGTCGGCCCGGGGACTGCAGCAACACAAGAAGCGGTGGCCGACTCCAATTCCACGCCACCCGACCCACCCACCCGAGTCACGGTGGCTGTACTAACAGAAGAAGAAGTCACAGCTCCGTCATGGGCCCAGCCCATCCTCAAATTCCTAGTCAACAGAGAGCTGCCGGCTGACGAGATCTCAGCAAGACTAGTGCAACGACGAGCCGGAGCATATGCAATAATCAACAGAGAGCTTGTCAAGCACAGCGTCACTGGAGTCTTCCAGCGCTGTGTCGAGCCAGAAAAAGGAGTGGCAATCCTCAAGGATATCCATCAAGGCGAATGCGGCCACCACGCAGCCTCAAGATCACTTGTGGCCAAAGCTTTCCGCAACGGCTTCTTTTGGCCGACTGCTTTGGAAGATGCCAAAGAGATAGTCAAGAGCTGCAGAGGATGCCAAGTTTTCAGTTCCAAGCAACACCTGCCAGCTTCTGCACTCAAGACCATTCCCGTCACCTGGCCCTTTGCCATCTGGGGATTGGATATGGTGGGCCCTTTCAAGATAGCCCGCGGCGGCTTGACACATCTGCTTGTCGCCGTGGACAAGTTCACCAAGTGGATCGAAGCGAAGCCGATCAAGAAGATGAACGGGCCGACTGCCGTGACGTTCATCACCGACATCACTACTCGGTACGGCGTACCGCACAGCATCATCACCGACAACGGCACAAACTTTGCCAAAGGAGCACTGGCACGTTTCTGCGCGACGCAGGGTATCCGACTGGACTTAGCGTCCGTTGCTCACCCGCAGTCAAACGGCCAGGTCGAGCAAGCGAATGGACTCATCCTCTCCGGCATGAAGCCCCGACTGCTTGTACCACTGGAGCGATCGGCCGGCTGCTGACTCGATGAGCTGCCGGCTGTCCTCTGGAGTCTGCGTACCACCCCCAACAAGTCAACCGGCTTCACTCCATTCTTCCTTGTATATGGTGCCGAGGCCGTCATCCCAACCGACATCGAGTTCGACTTGCCTCGGATCACCATGTACACGGAGGCGGAGGCCAAGGAAGCAAGAGAAGACTGTGTCGACCTACTGGAAGAAGGCCGGCTGTTAGCACTCAGCCGGTCCGCCATCTACCAGCAGGGGTTGCGCCGTTACCACAACCGCAAGGTCAAGCCAAGATCTTTTCAGGAGGGCAACCTTGTGCTTCGGCTGATCCAGCGAATAGCCGGCTAGCACAAGCTCTCGGCCCCCTGGGAAGGCCCTTTCGTCATCAGCAAGGCACTAGGCAACAACTCCTACTACTTGATTGACGCGCAAAAACCAAGAGCACGCAAGAGGGATGACTCCGGCAAGGAGTCGGAACGACCATGGAACGCGAACCTCCTGAGAAGATTTTACAGTTGAAAGCAGTATGTATCATGCTACCCTTTTGTATTAAGTACGAAACAACAGGCCCCCCGAGGAGCACTCGGGGACTGCCTTCTTTTATCTATGAGTGACGAGTGTCATATCCATGAATGTATTATTACATTTTGATTTCCTGTCTGGCACCGGGTTCGACTAGTCGGCCCGGGGACTGGCCGCCTTAAGCTATATTAAAAGTTCTACCTGAAGTCAGACAAGTAGTGTGCCGACTCCCGAGTCCTCTCTTGCCGAAAGTCGCAGCTCGAGGAACCGACTGTCCGACTAGCAAGAGCCAAGGCAGAAAGGATGCCCACACGAAAAATGGCTAAGGACCAATGAACTTGTATAGCGAAAGGACGGCCTCCAACCACGCTTGCCGGCTGTCAGAACAGCCAGCTGGCTGGCTTCCCAAACACTTCGCTATAATCCAACAAAGCTAGAGTACTTGCCCTCCCAATTGGCCAAGCACTTCTCCAGCCACAGATTGCAGAGCAACTGCCTGACTGGGGAGGCGGCAACCAAGGGAGGGTGGCAAAGAAAACAACAGAAGGATGAAAAGCAAAGAGCAAGGAAAAGCCAAACACTTGCATAGTCATATATACATATAAAGCCCCCAACAGGCCGGCAATAGACATAGTTCGAATACACCCCCAGTGGGTGGAATTGTGTAAACTTAACAGAACATTGTTCCAAAAGTGACAAGACAGGAAAATAAATGATAGCAGACTAGACTAAAGGTGCGATGTGGGAGCCGGGTTGGTCGGTGGAGACGGCGTCGCCGGCTGAAGGAGTGGCCGGCTGGTGGGTCTCGGCTTGATCACCACCAGTGGCAGGCGACGCACCCGCGCGTGACGTGTTGCTGGAGGCACGGTCAAGCTGAGGCTGGCCGGCCGCCCCACCATCCGGCCCGGCGTCTTCACCCTCCTCCTCCTCCTCTTCTTCGCCCTCGTCGCTGGAGTCAATCTCCTCCGCCGAGTCTTCGCCGTCTGCCGGGTTCAGCCCGAACCATTCCTCTGGCTGGGCAACACCATTGTCATCTACCTCAGGGGCGAAGGCGCTGGTGTCGGTGTAGTCGGCGATCGCCGAAGCCCGCCGGATGATAGCCGGCCGCGCCGGCTCCAGCTCCGTGTCGGCCTGCTGCCGCCAGGTAGCTAGCTGGTCCAGACTCAGGCCGGGATACCAGGCCTTGACGAACTCCAGCGCCTGCCTAGCACCGGACCGAGCCGCCGAAGCCTTCCAAGCTTCGAAGCGGCCGACCGCCACCTCCAGCCAGTCGGCAGTCCGACTGGGGGTGCGGGGAACCACTTCGCCAGGCCAGAGGGCGGCCAACGTCTGTGCCCCGGTACGTTGAAGCCGGCGGAGCAGTCGATAAGCCGGCTGGAGGCGGGCCTGGATCGCCAAGAGCTGCTCCTCCAGCGATCGACTAGCATTCGGTGCAATATCGGCGCCAGCCTGCCTCCGCGCCTCGCGGCGGGCCTCGATGATCTGGTTGGCGGCGGTGGAGTAGCCAGGGAAGTACTCTGCGCAAGAAAGAAAGAAAGAGAAAGAAGAGAAAACACCAAGTCAGAAAACGAGCCAAAAGCGGCAGGCGGCAAGAAAGGACGAAGAAGAAGGCGGCTTACCGTCAACTAAATCTTCGATCTGGCCATAGCCGTTGATCAGCGTCTGCCTTGCTTCGGCCCAGCCAGCCGCCTCTGTCTCATACTCGGCCTGGAGGGCGGCTTCGCTGTCCTGCGCCGCCTTCAGAGCCGCCTTGTGGCTCTCCTCCTGGTCGGCCAACCTCTTGGCCAGGCGGTCACGTTCCTGCACCAAGGCGGCAAACTCGGCCTCCTTGGCACGAAGGGCGGCCTGAGACCCTCCCAGCTGCGCCCTTAGACTGGCGTTGGCCGCTGCAGGAACAGCAGAGAAAGAAGAAGCAATAAGAAGAAGTCGTAAAGGAAGATCCGACCCGACTGCTCAGTAGTCGGCCCGAATCTCGGGGACTACACCCAGTGGGTGCGCTGACGCGCACCCACGTGAGATAAAGGACGAAGCACTTACCCCGGCTCTCAGTTAGGTCGGCGGTCTTCTAGATCAGCTCCCGAGCCTGGGAGTTGAAGGCAGCCGTGCGAAGATTGTGGTAGTCCTGCAAGACAGGCAGAAGAGCGAAGTAAGAGCAAGAATAGCAAAACTAGATCCGCTAATAAGTTCCAAGCCCCCTGCTCAGCAGCTGACTCAGAACTCGGGGACTACACCCAGTGGGTGCGCTGACGCGCCTCCACGGAAGAAACCAAGATTAAAAAAGCAAGATAAGAAGACTAACCCGGATGGCCGCCCGCGTCGCAAGGAACTCGTCGTTGTATTTCCTCAGCGCCGTAGCCTGGGCTTGGAGCCGGGTCTGGACGTCCTGCGCGGCCACATTCATCACGGCCATCCCTCCGCCCGGCGTCCACCTCGAGGTGGCGCTGGCCGCCTCCATATCCTGGGCCGACGAACTGGAGCCCGCGGCCGGCTGCGGCTCCGACGCAGCCTTCTGCTGCTCTGATGCGGCCTTCCCCGCACGCTGGCGCGGCGGCGTCCGGACCGCCAGATCAGTCCTCGCGGCCGGCTCGCCCCCGGCTGACTGCGCAGGCGGCAGATCAGGCCGGCCGCCTTGAGCCGCCCCAGTCGGCGGGGCCGGTGCCGCCACCCTCTCCAGGATGACGATGTCGTCTTCCCTCTCCAGCCCCGGCTGGTCACCGCCGGCTTCTTCTGGCGGGGGCTCCGGGGCCCCAGGAGCCGCGACGCGCAGTGGGGTGACCAGCAAGGCCCCCTCCGCCATCGTCGCAGCCGCAGCCTCCGCTTGGGCCTTGGCTGCGGCGTCAGCGCGCGCCTTCGCCGCCTCCTCCTCCTGCGCCACCTTGGCGGCGACCGCCCTCAATACCTCCGCCTCCCGCGCCTCCCGCTCCTCCCGCGCCTCCCGCGCGTTCCGCTCCGTCGCAGCCTGAAGATCGGCATGGGGGTCCACGCGGCGAGTAGTGCTCCCAGATCCTCTCGGCGACCCAACGACGGAGCCGGCAGCAGCCCGCTCGAGCGACAATGGAGCCCTGGTTTTTTGGAGAAAAGACAAGGATTCAGGAGCTACCAGAGAAAAGAAAAAAGAATACACGAAGGAGAGTATGCTTACGCCGACACCGTCTGCGGCTGCTTCACCGCCTTGCGGAAGCGGGCCGCCTTTGCGGCCGCCTCCTCCCGCCTGGTCGCCGCTGCCCCGCCTCTGGGCTTCTTCGGCCGACTGCCGAACAAGCCCGGTGCGGCACGACGCTTTTGCCCGCCGCCCCGAGCAGGCGCCGCAGCGGAGGAACCCGCGCCGTGGCCAGGCGCCGGCTGGCGGCGTGGGACGACTTCAGCCTCATCGTCGTCCGGCCAGTCATCGAAGCTGACTCCAAGCCCGGAGCCGCCTGCTTTGCCGCCGGCTTGGCCACCGCCCGCCTCAGTGGTGTCGTCCATAGCGGCCGCCCCCAAGTCGGGGTCCTCCAGATCGTGCTCCGTCCGGTCGGGGACGAATCGGCGCTCCGCGTCAGACCCGCCTGCTGGCCGAAGAAGAGGGCTCTGTCGAGACAAGCCGACTAGTCAGAGTCGGCCAAAAGGAACTCGGCGACAAAACTGAGAGAAGAGAAAGAGAAAAGGAGAACATACCGTGGGCGGCGCATGGGCTCGGAAATATGGCTCCTTGCTGAACTGCCACTTTGCGGAGAGCTTGCAGTTCCCAAGGTAGTTCACCATATAGGCCACCTCGTCGTGCGGCATGTCTTTGGTGCACATCTGGCTCGGATCGAGCTGGCCGCTCATCTAACAGATCAGATGAGGGCGGCTCTGGAGCGGGAGCACCCAGCGCGTGACGAAGGCGGCCAGCAGGTCGGGCCCCGACAAGCCCTCCGACTGGATCATCGCCCGCACTCGGGCGACAGCTGCGGTTCCAGCCGGCATCAGCGTCACGGCCCGGTAGGACCACTGGGGCCGCCTGCCTACCGGTGGGCCGGCTACGTAAGCCGGCAGATTGACGTAGTCGCCCTGCGGGGCGACGTTCTTCACGTAGAAGTATGACTTCTGCCATAGCTTCACCGACTGGATCAGCGTGATAACGGGGAAGGGGTTGTCGGCAGCCACCCTCCGCGTGCCCAGCTCGAGGGTGGGGAGGACGCCGAGGTAGCCTTCGCACAAGGTGACGAAGGCGGACAGCAGCACCACCGTGTTCGGGGTGAGGTGGTGCGGCTGGAGTTGGTAGAACTCGAGAAAGGAGCGGAAGAAGGCGCTCACGGGCAAGCCGATGCCGCGCAAGAAATGCGAGCGGAAGACTACCCGCTCGCCTTCCTCCGGCTCCGGCGTAATCTCCTTCGCCGACGCAAGACGGACCTCCACCTTGTCTGCTCCGGGCAGCCGCCGCGTTTTGCGGAGGAACTCGACGTGATCCTCATGGACGTTGGAGCCGTCCCAATCCCCGCGGAACTGCATCGTGGCGTAGGGCTGGCAAGAATAAGCGCGGCGGCGGAGGATTGAGTGGTGGCGCGGTGCGGCGGCGAGGCGCTGTCGCAAGAAAGAGCAGAAGGAAGAAGATGGCGAAGAGGGGAGGGGCGTGCGAGTGCCTGCCGCTCTCCCCCCTCCCCCTACTTATAGCTTCGCACGGTGAAGTCGGGGAGGCAGGGCGCGGGGTGAGACGTGGGATTAACTGCACACACTCCCCCCACGCCTCGCGATTATTACGCCCTAAAGGCGTGCCGAAACCGCCGCAGGAAGACGTGCGGGCGGCTTCGGGCCATAGAGAATCCGCGCCTGGGCCCGGGCGTAGGCGTGGCGGGCCCCCGACCTGCGGCGACGTCCCGTCGCGCGCGTGGGCTGGCAGGCGTTTTAGCCAAGGGATGCCACGTGGTTCGCAGGCGGCAAGTGGCCGGCCCGCGGCCCAGTGCACGCGCTGGCAGGCTCCCGCCCTCCGACTCCAAAAAAATTCGCCAAGACGGCGCACCCAACCGAAGCCGGCTCCCAGCTGCCGGCCCGTCAAGATAGGAAGCTGACCGAGCTTCTCGACTCCCACCCAACCTCGAAGCTCAATCAGCTTCGGGGACTACTGTCGGAGTAAATGGCCACGGGTAGCCTAACCGACTACCCCTGGCTCTTCAAAAATTATCAGGCCATTTGAGCCTTCAAGCATTCGAAGCATCGGGCCGCCTTCCCCCGGCCGGCTACCCCAGGAGCCGACTCCCAGAAGGCGACCCAGTCTCAGGAACCTCCCCCAAGATAACTACGAGATGGCCGACTCCAGGAAGCCGGCCGTGGAGAGCACCGACTCCCAAGAGCCGGCCATGAAGAGCGCCGACTCCAAGAAGCCGGCCAAGACCGCACCCACGAAAACTACGCCCACATAACAGTGACAAGACGGGGTGTGGCTACAGTGCGGCCCACTACCCCTGAATCCCGAGGCAGGCATGGCCACAGGACGCCGTACGGGTCAGCCATCTCCTGTCCGGCTCGGCCCTGTAGCCATGCTGGCCTCGATGTCATCCGCGACAGACGCCAGTATGGCCCGCGGGCGGCGGGCCCCTTTGTCCAGAGAGAGGCACGAAGGAGGCCCGGCCTCCCCCAGTCGGCCAGGGCCGTAGCCGGCCCCCCGGAAGCCGGCTACCCCCTCCCTCGAAACATGTGCCACATTAAGGAGACAAGATGAGGTAAGGCTACAGTGAGAGCCCTCGAGGCGGCACACTGTAGCCACGCTTACCTCGACAAAGCCCTCGTCATCAGGGGCGAGGCTACAGTAAACAGCCGCCGACAAGACCCCCAGGCGGTGGGGCCGGCCTGTCGACCAAGAGGCCGGCAGTCGGCGGGACCCACCAGTCGGCGGGCCCCAATGGCCGGCGGAGAAGCCGGCGAGCGCAGACGCTGACGACTGGGACCCGCGCCCAGCCGGATTACAATTGTACCCCCGGGGGGTAGGCCTATATAAACCCCCCGGGGCACCCATGCAAAGGGTTGGCTTCTTAGAGTTACACACACACCATATAGAGAGGGAAGCGAGAGCTAGACTTGCCCTTCTTCTCCCTTGAACCCAACAGCTCAAGGAGCACTTGTAGCTACTCTTTCCGATGTAGTGATCATGCGGAGAACCCGCAGAGCAGGACTAGGGGTGTTATCTCCACGGAGAGCCCCGAACCTGGGTAAGATTCGCCGGCGAGCATGTCTTCGCCTCATCCCGTTTCCAGGCACCGGCGACGTCTTACTGGCTCCCACAATGATAAGCCACCCGTTGGCATATGTCGCACCTACCACCCGACAGGTGCAGTCTTCGGTCTTCATATCTTCACAGCCCATCAATCCAGCCCATGGCTAACAGGCCGGATGCCCGAGGACCCCTTAATCCAGGACTCCCTCAGTAGCCCCTGAACCTGGCTTCAATGACGAGGAGTCCGGCGTGCAGATTTGTCTTCGGCATTGCAAGGCGGGTTCCCCTCTCCGAACTCCAAGATAGTCTCCAGACGTGATGATTGTATCTAGACCCGTAACACACACCTCACACAACCGCAGAGAGAATATAATACTCCATGAGTCCAATCCGCTGACAACTTTTTACAACATGACATCACGTCCGCCCGGTCATAATTTTGAACTGTTTTGTGTCTGTTGTTCCACGTTTCGAGACGCGGTTGCCATTGGCACATCTTGTCGAAGCAGAGATCGTGTCCCCTTATCGCGGGATTCTCATCAATACGGGTATGGGTAACACAACCATGTCGTTTACTCAGCCCTTGGGAATAGGCAAGTTTTAAGGTGAGTGAGGAGGCGGTTGATATTCGCGACCCTTTATAAGGGGATAAGAATTCGCCCTTGTCTACTCACGCCTTCTCCTTCCTCTGCCCTTCCATCCTTGAGCTCCAGCGCCCAAGTCCCCATCTATCTCCATCTCCGGAAAGCATACGACCATGTCCGGATCCAGAGGTCAAGGAAAATGGATGGTCTCCTCCGTCAAGGAAAAGGACATTGCCAAGCTTCGGGCGGCCGGGTACTTGGCGAAGGAAATCCCCCACCGCCTGCCGGCCCAGGGGCAAGTCGTCCCCACCCCGAAGCCTACTGAGAGAGTATTTTTCCTCCCTCACTTCGTCCGTGGACTGGGGTTTCCACTTAACCCTTTCGTCCACGGTCTAATGTATTATTACGGCCTAGATTTCCATGATCTGGCCCCGAACTCTTTCCTCAACATCTCAGTGTTCATCGTCGTGTGTAAGGCCTTCCTCCGCATCCAACCCCACTTCGGGCTATGGCTTAAGGTCTTCAATGTGAAGCCGAAGGTGGTGGATGGCCAGCACGCGGAGTGTGAAGGTGGTGGATGGCCAGCACGCGGAGTGTGGAGGTGCCATGGTGAGCAAGCTGGCCAACGTCTCCTGGCCATGGAGGTGCCATGGTGGAGACGGTAAAGGAATGTCATAAAAAATGGTTCTATACCACAGAACCCCGCGGCGCCACCTGCGCCGCGGCTGCCGAAATCAACTCTAGCGCTCCCATGCGACTTACCTCCTGGGTCGAGAAGAGCCCAACCTGGTATTTGCCAGATGAGCTGACAGCGCTGCAGACGCGCGTTAAAAGCATGGTGGACAAGGATGTCAAACTTGTCGATGTAATCCAGGTGATCCTAGTTCGCCGGATTCTCCCGTACCAAAGCCGAAGCCGCCCTCTATGGAAGTTTAATTCGAAGAAGCACCATACCTTGAAGAGGCTCTTCGAAACCACTCATGAAGGTGCCTGGAAGTTGCTCTTCAAGGGCAACAAGAAACCGCCGGCCACAGATTCAGACCGCGGGTACGACATTAACCACCTCGCCAGCGAGGTATGTTATTTTTAACACATCCCCTACTTGCTTGTTTCAAGGATGATGTCTGGGCTTTTATCATCATTCCTTCTTCAGGACTGGATGGAGAGGGCGAAGCAGATCCAGTGTCCGGCTCCGTTGCCTGAAGAACCAGTCATCCCGCATTTAGCAAACACGCTGGTGCCGGCGCCCTATAAGGCGCCGGAGAAGAAGGCCAAGGGGGCCAAAGGTGGCCCCCGTCGTAAGGGCACTTCGGACGTAACGTCCGAAGACGAAGAGACCCGTTCCTCTGTCCCTGAGGACGAGGAGGAGGAGGAGATCCCTCCCCGCGATGAGGGGAGGGGGAAGAGGGTGGCCTCCACGAATCTGGAGGTGGGGACGCCCAAGAAGAGGAAGGGCTCCCTTGCGGATAACTCCGTATGGGATGTCGACAGTAGTCCGGAGCGCCGCCCCCGAGCTAAGCCTAAGGCTGCATCGTAAGTGCTATGATTCATGCATATCCATATATCCAGCCTCTTCTCCTCATTGTATTGACATGGTTAATTGTGTTATTTCAGTCCGGCCCACGACAGCTTCCAGCGATCCTCGTCAGGAGGTTCGCTGGATTCTAAGGAGATGGCCAGCATGTCACCGCCGACCGCTCACTCTCCCAAGGCCATGGACGACACCGAGGTGTTGTCCCGAAGGACCGCTCCCAGGCCTAGGAGAGGCTCCAGACGCTTTCAAGGGGGCGCCAGAGGGCGAAACCTCTACGGTCGGATACACGGGGTAGCAAATCCCCACGGAGACTGGCGAGGAGGGTCGTATACAGTTCGGCCCTCAACCGAATATGATTACGGAGACCCATACGGCTTCGGAATCCGGCGAGCGATCTCCTTTGAAAGAGGGGGTGTGCCCATTCCACCGGTGGACCCTGTCCAAACAGGGGCACCGGATAATCTGATGGAGGTGCTTCGAGGTGCCTCCATTGTTGACGGGCACTGTATCCTTATGGGTACGGTGATTGAGAGTGTCCAGTCCGCCAAGAGCGGACTGACCAAAGCCTGCAGCAGCCTGCTGACAGGTTTTGAGCTAAGCGATGTAAAAATCCCAATATAGTCAGTAGCCCCTGAGACACTGTTCGGTGTTCGGAAAGAAAAGCCGGACAGAGGATCAATCCTTTATTGTAGGAAACTAACTAAATTTATCGGGAATGAATATGCAGGCGTCGCTGCTGTCCGCGGCCTCACATGCTGCCGAAGTCTCCGAACTTAAGCGGAGACTGGAGAAGGCCGAGGAGGAGCTCGGCCAGGTGAAGAGCCAGCTCCAGGAGAATCAAGGTATGTAATAACCCAAGAAGTATTCGGAAAGAGTAGGTGCTATATATTGACCGAAGTGTCCTGATATGTATAGGAGCAACGACCGAGGTCGAGGCCCTGAAAAAGGCCCTGGGTGAAGCCAAGGGGAAGGCCGTCAAGGAGCAGGCTGCCCGTAAAAAGCTCAAGGTCCGGGTCAACAAGGTCCAACAAGAGCTCTATGACGCGGGGAAGAAGTGTGAGACCTTGGAGCGTGACGCGTCGGCTCAAGACACCGAACTCTCCAAGGCTCGTCAGAGCGCGGAGACGGCCCGGAATGAGGCCCAGGGCGCCCTCCAAGAGATCCAAGAGGCGACGAAGATCGCGGTGGGTAAGGCATTTAGTATGCAAAGCAAATATGCGAAGAGGAAGTATCTTTTACTAACCGGGATTCGGAGTTCTCCAGGGGCTTTTGCTGATCTGCCGCGAAGTGTGTCCGATGCCACGGAGTTCTTCCGAACCAAAGAAGGAAGCTCCACGGAGAAGCTGTTCTGGTCGCAATATCTTGCGCCAGAGCATCCCGTTCCCTTCACCGATCAGCTGAAACAGCTGGTGGAGCTGCATAGGGTGGCCGAACTAGCCATGAAGGATTTGATAATCCGGCTATGGCCAGCCGAAGCTATGCCCGGCAGCTACTTTGGTCTCGTGAGGCGGCTGGTAAACGCCTGTCCTCGGCTGGACGTCGTCAAGCGATCGGCCTGTATTGAAGGTGCGCATATGGCCTTCGCCCGCTGCAAGATGCGGTGGGCGAAGATGATCGCCGTCGAGCAGGCCAGGGGGCCGCCAGAGGGCAAGGAGCACCGCACACCCGAGCGCTATTTCGCGGATGTCCTGGAGGGGTCTCGCATTGTGGCAACGCAGTGTGGGCAGGACATTATTTTCGAATGAATACATTTTGTGTTGTCTTTGCCTTGTATGATGAAACAAAGTGGGTTTGTAATATAATGATTGTTATGTTTTTAATTTTACCTCCTGTGCAGCCGTGTTGTATGAAATCTCAGGGTTGGCCAGTCGTCGGCTTCTGCCCCCACGTAGGTAGTACGGAGGTGTTCGGGAAGGAATCTAAACAATCTTGATCCAATTATATGGTCCTTGAAGGAGTTGTTTAGTGCAACGAACCAGGCAACCAGACTATTCGGCTTTAACGCCCTCACTTAGCCATAGGAGTTCGACAATAAAAACATGGACGCAGCCCCTAGTTTCCGAACTAGACTGCTATAAGAGTCTGATCAGGAAGTACCGATCCTTCGCGTAACGCGAAAGAAATCTCCAATGATTTGCAACCTCCGAACAGCAGACCGGCTCTCGCCGCATCATGACAGTCAGTTTTTGGCTTTCTACTGAGGTGCTCCTTTGGATAAACCAGGGCACAATCGCAGTAGTTCTCCCTTTACTACCTTAGCCGATATAGCGGAACGTAAGGTAGCAAGCACTGGAGCCGGGCAACCCAACTATTGACCAAAGACATGATTCGGAGCCAATGCATATAATGCTAAATTCGGGGTGCCGAACTATACTATAAAAAGTGTCCGGACTTTGTTGCCATATTATGGGGCGCTGGGGAGCCCCTAGCAAATATGAAACGTACCAAAGTGTACGGGTGCTAGAAGATAAGTTATCAATGGGAAAAGGAAAACAGAAAGAAAGCAGAGGTAATATCTGGGGCCCTTAAACTTGGCCCACGAACTGCTTCCATTATAATTGGGTTAATGTGTCAAAGCGCATTAGTACAAATAGTGCGATAAGCAACTGGCTATTAACATGCCATGACCAAAGGCGAGCTGTGTGTGGGTCCTGACAACAGGTGGTGGTCGTTGAATTTACTTCTAGAGCTTCCCCTATACGTCTGTGCTTCTTGCCATCCTGGTATTTTTATCCTTTGACAGGACCGGTAGTCGGGCCGTCAAAGAAGGCCTATGTAAAAGAAACCTGGAAAAGGAAAAAGGAAATAGTGAAAGTATATGTATGTCCGGGATCGATCGAGCCGAACTGTGGATCACAAGCTAGCTGCGCCTCCGTCGATGCCCATGGGATTTCTAGTGCGTAATTATGCACGCGTGGTACGAATGCCACTACCTGATCGGGGCTGGGACGGAGGCCAAATTGCTAGTCGAGCTCTTGATGAGCCGAGGTGTCCTGTTGCAGCGTAGTCTGGACCGTCTTTACGATGTCCAGGGGCTCGGCAGCCGGATTATGGTTCTGCTTGAGAAGGCCGCTCTGTACTTCTGCTGCTAGGGCGGTGGTGTACTCCTCTGTACGGAGGGAGCATTCCGTGTTTCCGTTGACCGTTATGACGCCGCGTGGACCGGGCATCTTGAGCTTAAGATAAGCATAGTGCAGCATCGTGTTGAACCGAGCAAATGCAGTCCGTCCGAGCAGTGCGTGATAACCACTGCGGAATGGGACGATGTCGAAGATTAACTCTTCGCTTCGGAAGTTGTCGGGGGATCCGAAGACAACTGTCGGATCTGGGGTTCCGGCAAAACCCTTAAGGTTCGAACTCTGGGGTGCACGCGAAGTTCTTTCCCTCCTACCGATCTACGCCCTAGCTCGCTAAGATCTCGCGGACGAACTCGACGAACTCGCAACACAGAAAGACACGAGATTTATACTGGTTCAGGCCACCGTTGTGGTGTAATACCCTACTCCAGTGTGGTGGTGGTGGATTGCCTCTTGGGCTGATGATGAACAGTACGAGGGGAAGAACAGCCTCCTGAGGTTGAGGCGTTCTTGTGCTCGCCGAACTTGTGCGGGTGAGGACTCGATGCCCCCTACTATGGTGTCTAGCTCTACTTATATAGGCCCTGGTCCTCTCCCCAAATATTGAGCGGGAAGGGAGCCAACAACGGCGGGCAAATTTGAAAGGGGACAGCTAGTACAAGCTATCCTGACAAAAGTGGTCTTCGCCTGCAAAAGGCACTGGTGGTGACGCCGTCTTGGGCTCCATGGTGACCTCCGTCTGGCCGTCCTGCTAGGTCTCGTTGCACCGATATGGAAACCTTTGCTTGATGCCTCGGTATTCCGTGCCTACGCCTGCCTCCCTAGCACCAAAGAGGAAACAAGGACGCTGCGCGTGCTGGCGCCCGCCTAGTGTCGACCGTTACTGCTCACGTCACACTAGTAAACAAAGACACATCCGTGACATTTGGGCCGAACGAATTTTTTTTCTGTGATACATATGACACTTCTATGACGATAATTGTGACAAAACCCGGTATCATCATAGATGTGGTGGGCTCCTACTTCTATGACAAAAAATCATGACAGGAAATGGGCTTTTCGTCCTGGGCGGGCAGGAGACGCAGCTGCATGACATTCTTTGGGCCGTCCATGATGGAAAAACCGTCGTAGAAGCGAGGGGGAGGAAAATTTCGGGGAGTTCCCGGTTACGGTGGGAGGTCGGGGGCCGAGCGATGCGCGTTTCTCTCATACACGTACGCGCGTGTGTGCGAGGCGTTGGCTCTAACTGAACCCGACCGACGCGTTGCGCTCTAACTGGACCCGAGCGATTGCACTGCAGGCTACGCGTTACTGAACCCGAGTGATCGATCGATGGTTGTTAACTGAACCTGATCGAGCGATTCCTTCGCTACTGCTGCTAACTGAAGCCGATCGATGCTGCCTCTGGGATGAACAGTGAGCGTTGCGCGGGGGTTTGGATGAACAGTGAGCGGTGGCGTTGCCTCTGGATGAACAGGACCCCGTGGTGTGGTGGAGGGCTGGATGAATAGTAGACGGTGGAGGGGTGGTTGAACAGGACCCCATGGTGTGGAGGGCTGGATGAACAGTAGACGGTGGAGGGGTGCCCGTGGAGGGGTGGTTGAACACTAGCCGGTGGAGTAGCGCGCGGTGGAGGCTGGATGAACAGGAGCTCGTGGAGGCTAGAGGAGGTCGACGGTAGCCCGTGGAGGCTGGAGGAGGTCGACGGTGGAGATGAACAGTATCCCGTGGAGTCCTGTTTTGCGGTACGCCACACCCCTCCCGATGAACAGGACCCCCGTTTCGACTGTAGGAGGTCAGTTTCGTCCGTTTTGCGGTACGCCACACCCCT
>NC_057805.1:471676440-471677170 GCF_018294505.1 Triticum aestivum | reverse complement strand
CTGTTTGTGGTACGCCACACCCCTCCCGATCAACGGGACCCCCGTTTTGACCGTAGGAGGTCCGTTTCCTCCGTTTTGCGATACGCCACACCCCTCCCGATCAACAGGACCCTGTTCCGAACGTAGGAGGCCCGTTTCCTCCGTTTTGCGGTACGCCAAGCCTCGTTTCCATCGCCTGTTCCGTCCAAGCCCTCCCGATGAACACGACCACGCATTCCGTTCCGACCCAGCCGGTTGGCTCCCACGCGTTCCGTTGCCACCCGATGAACACGACGAATTCCGTTGCCTCCCCATGAACAGGACGCATTCCGTTGCCTCCCCATGAACACGACGCATTCCGTTGCCTCCCCATGAACACGACGCATTCCGTTGCCTCCCCATGAACACGACGACGACGTTGTTTCTCCGTTTCGACCCAGCCATGTACACGAGCCCTGGCCGTACGTATGCGCGAGTAGGCGTTCGAGACCTCGCCCGTATATACACATACGTGGCCGTATTTTCTTTCTTGCACCCTGGCCGCTGTACGTACGTGTACATGCTACGTGCGCGCCTCTACTACGACACGTGCGCGCCTGTACTACGACATGTGCGCGCCTCTACATCGACCAGTATGTACGTACATGTTTGCGGCCAGAATAACAACACTACGTACGCTTCGACCAGGTGGGTCCCAACTGTCAGGCACTTCCTTGCCTGCGAAGATGTAGCTCGTGGGTCCCAGCAGTCA
>NC_057805.1:471633237-471676162 GCF_018294505.1 Triticum aestivum | reverse complement strand
TTCCTTGCGTGCGAAGGTGTAGCTGGTGGGTCCCAGCAGTCAGGGGGCGAATCGTTTTTTTGCCCGGACGCACTTCCTTGCGTGTGAAGATGAAGCTGGTGGGTCCCAGCAGTCAGGGGGAAACATTTTTTCCGCGAAATACAGTGGCCCGTCCGGTGGGTCCCAGCTGTCAGGTGGAGGAATCATCATTTTCCGCGTAATAAGGAGGCACTTCCTTGCTGCGCCCATGGACCCAGCTGTCAGCCTCTCCACGTACAGTCCACGTCCGATGGAAGTCGTTCCTTGACCACGTTGACCAGGCCGCGCCGAGAGCACCACGGCGGTGGACGACGGCGAGGACTAGGAAGGGGATGACGCGGAGCTGGGGAAGACGCGGAAGTGGAAGCCCGCGCGGACAGGAGTACGAGGGTTCACTGGTTCGGCTACGGTGTGAGGCTACTGTCACCGCAGGGCCTGGCCAGCGGTGGGAATAGTAGGGGGCGGTGAGGCCTCCGCGGCAGCACAGCCGGCCACGGGAGGCAGGAGCATGCGGCACGACCGGCGCTGCTTTGGGCGGCAGGAGCAAGAAGACCATAGGTTGAAGAAGCACTACGGCCGTTGGATGGACATCGTACGGTCACTGGAGCTAGAATCGTTCATATTGACTAAGTTGACAAAGCCCTCCGTCCCCATCAACTTAGTTGGCCCACAAGTCATCCTCCCACTATGGTGGGTCCCAGCTAGCAGGGGGTATTCATTTTTTGTGCGTAATAAGGAGGCACTTCCTTGCGTGCGAAAATATAGCTGGTGGGTCCGACATGTCAGCGGGGGGAACATTTTTTTTCACGAAATACATAGTCCCTTCCGGTGGGTCCCAGCTGTCAGGTGGAGGAATCATTATTTTGCGCGTATAGTCCGCGACCAATGGATGTCGTTCGTTGACCACGTTGACCAGGCCGCGCCGAGAGCACCATGGCGGTGGACGACGGCGAGGCCTAGGAAGGGAACGACACGGAGCCGGGGAAGACTCGGCAATGGTTGCCCACGCGGTGGGGAGTACGAGGGTTTACTGGTCTAGCTGCCGTCGCCGGAAAATAACAGGAGGTGTGGGTGAGTAGAGGAATGGCCTGGCCAGCAATGAAGTAGGGTGGGGCGGTGCAGCCTGTGCGGCAGCACAGCCGGCCACGGGAGGCGAGAGCAGGCAGTCCCACCGGAGCTGGTTTGGGCGGCTGGAGCAAGAAGATTAGATATTGAAGAAGCAGCATGGCCGTTGGATTAACATCCAACGGTCACTGCTGCTAGAATCGTTTGTGGACTAAGTTGACAAAGCCAAAGTACACGTCATCCTAGTAGACCCACAAGTCAGCCTCCAAATCTGTCCCAAACAGCATACAGCCCGAAATTTCTAGCCAGATTCAAATTAATTTTAAATCTAAATATACCTTAATTTAAATTCAATGAAATTTACCCGCACAAAAACAATGAAATTTAAAATATCAAAATCTGAAAGAAAACAGTATTTTGGACTAATTGCCTGTTTGCTGTATTTTTTTCATTTTACAGCCCATTTATTATTACTTATAGCCCATTTCTTATTACTCATAGCCCATTTTCTGGGAAAAATGCATCCCTCCTCATCTTGAAAGATTTCCGGCCCAGCAGGGCGTAGAAAAGCAAGTAGGCCTACGTTGGTTATTCTGTAAAAACAAAATAGCTGGCTAGCCATTTTCAGAAAGGAAAAAAACAAACTGGGCTGGTCATGTGCTAAAGATATGAAATAAAAGCCTGGGCTAGACGGGCCACGGGTCCCGCACAACCCAGTTGATACCCTTCTCCGTCCCAAAAAAACCAAAATTACTGCGCGCGCTGCTGGGTCCCTACTGTCATCCTCACCCTGTACAGTCATCTCCTTATTCCTCTTGGTAGTTGACCATGTTGACAACACCGGAGGGCGGCGCCGCGGTGAGCGAACCAAGGAGGAGGATGATGGTGAGGCCTCGGAAGGGAACGAACAGGAGCCGGGGAAGATCACAGCCAGCCGTGGGAGGCGGGAGCAGGCGGTCCCACCGGCGCTGGTTTGGCTTTGGCGGCTCGAGGAAGAAGAGACTGAAGAAACGCGACAGACGTTGAATGTCAATCCAACGATCAAGGTTGGCACAATCGTTTGTTGAGTAAGCGGACACTAAGTAGCATACTTTTTTATATATAGGAAGAAAACTGCGAGGAAAATGCGTTCGTCTGCCGTCCTCCTCACAGGGAACGTTTGCCACATAAGTGACTAGCACCCTTGGTTTTCAACCGAGAGGTCTTGGGTTCGAGTCCCAGGAACTCTCAATTTTGTCCTCCTTCCTTCCTCGCAAAGAAAAGGGAAAGAAAATCAAATACTTGGGAAGGCGTACAGAACAAGCTAGTGTACCAGTAAAGAGACGTTGCCGAGTTTTAGAAAAAAGAAAGACGTGCTCCTGTAGCTGGTTCGAATCCAAACCTAGACTATGACTATATATGGTGCTATGCTACTCTGCAAGTAATGAAACTGACATATCCAACGTTCGCTTCTCCTCTTCTCTACTTACTCTACCTAGCATCAGAAGCTCTGGCCGCAGCAACCATGTCAGCTGGTTGCTCGTCCACCTGCTCTTCAGCAGGCAACAACCAGATATGCGCCAAGTCGCCACCCGTACCATCGCCTGTGGGTCTCATCACACCCCTGCCGGCACGCGCACCGCAGCCGATTGCTCATCGCAACCCGCTGCCGTTGGTGTGGTGCCACTGCTGCAAATCACGCAGAGTCATCCGTCGTGTCTCAACCACAATCCGCAACCCTGGCCGAGTCTTCTACAAATGCCCGAATCATGGGGTAATAATATGTTTAAGTGTTGTTCTGCTGCTTTCAGTTGCTGATTTTTTTAATAGTTTGGTTGATGATCTTCCAATTTGATTCATGCAGAAAAGGGAAGATTCGTGTGATTTGTATTTCTGGGAAGTTGCTGATGTGGGGGAATGCAACTATGCTGATTATTTGGTTAGCCGAGGAATCCCAATACCAGCAGGTTGGGGTGTTGGACAAGTAACTGAAAGAACGGCAGAAGAGGAAGATGCAGAGCAGAAGGTTAAAGATGCAGTTCCTCTGATCATGGCCAAGCAACAGCTGCTAAACGGCCTTGACAGCAATGAGGAGATGAAAGAGGTTGTGAAGATAATGGGCAAAATCGATGTGCTCTGTAGGATGATTGTCTCTTTATTTGCAGTGTATGTAGCACTCGTGATGTATTCAGTGGCTACGACATGGCACTTTGCTGAAACTAGTAATGAATGAAACCTGTGTAGCAGGCTGGGCGTAGTGTTGTGAACATCTAATGATTTCTATTAACGGAAATCAGGGGGTATCCCCTTTTGCTCATATAAATAAATAAATAAATAGCAGAGGCCCTGTCGGGTCAGCTTTGTTCTCATTCGAAGACGTCGAGCAAATTGCAGTCCAACAGCAAACTATGTCATCAAATTCAAGTTTCACAGCCAAATATGAGTACAACTAAACAACAATGTCATCATGTTTTAGTTGTCATACAATCAGCATACATAACAAGTGATGTTCTCACAGCAAAATACTTTTCGCCGGCGTCATTGATGTGATGGTTCTCAAAGATATTAGGAACATCCATGTTATCTTGTACATCAGGAGCAGTGTAAGAATCATCTTGTTGTATAACTTCATTAAACGAATTCCTCTGCTCAAACCTTTGCAATACTCTCCAGTCATCGCTACGTGCAAATGTGTCTTCCAAGAAAAATATCTGTGTTGCTTGATTTGCCAAATAAAAGGCTCGTTGGTCTGGTACGCCGCCTTGACATTGATGGATTTGAAATAATCATCTGCTCTGGGTTTTGCGATCCTGGAAAACAGGTTATACCAACGACAACACAACAGAACCACACACATGTGCTAGATTGTAATTCTCAAGAAACAGAAATGCTAGATGAAGATAGTGAACGTAGCTCTGTAGTTGATTACAGCATTTCCCCTACACTAGCATCGCAGGTGCTTGCTCTAACTTGGCAGCGTGATATGTGGTTGCATGTTGCATATGGTGTCTAGATTGTAATTCTTCCAATCTGGTTAAACTGCATGTGCTAGTCTGCTTAGCTTATACATTATACCTGTTAATGTGACATGCCTTCCTGTATTTAGTACATAGTACATCTGTCTATTAAGCATGTCCTTACATAAAACTATTGTTTTTTTTGTATCCCGCATCAATCAACATGATGAGACACCTTTAGTATATGCAGTGCGATATTAGTTGCATCTTTCATATGATTTATAGCATGCGCTGCTTCTAATTTGTTGAAATTCCATTTATGATGGGACGCTTTTAACTTGGCGGAGTCATATTGGTTGCATCTTTCATGTGGTGTCTAGCTTGCATTGCTTCTTATTTGCTGGAATGGTTTCTGCTTAGTTTACACAAACAGTTGTGAACATGCCATGCCGTCCTGTTTTTCGTACATATTCCATCCTGGTATCATGTGTTTGCCTTACATCAAAGTAGTGTTGTCAGTATCATGCATGAATGATTTCTGAAGAGAGAATTTTATTGCTTTTTCTTGTCGGTTTTACTTGACAATTCAAAATCAATAAAGCGGAAGGAAGTTAGCAAGGCAGCGGATAAAGGTGCTCCTTCCGAACGGAGGGCCTCTATAGTTTCTACTCCTCCACACCCCCAAGATGATTTCCAAGACAACACATGCATAGACACTCAACAAAGCTGTGTTTATGATGAGCACGTCTCCCCTAGTGTAGCATCACTGGTGCTCCCTCTAACTTGGCACTGTTATATGCGGTTGCATGTTATGTGTGATGTCTAGCTTGTATTGCTTCTAATTTTGTTGAATTCCATCTGCTTACTTTACACATTATACTTGAATAAGACACGTGTTCCTGTTTCTAGAACATACAATATCTGTCTATCACACCATGTTCTTACATCAAATTACTACTGTTGTGTAACCTGCAACAATCACTTATCATAAGACACGTTTGACTTCGGAGTGTGATATAGGTTACATCTCACATTCTTTTCTAGCTTGTACTACTAATTTGTTGAAATGGCACTTATGACGAGATAGTTTTAACTTGGTAGAGTGATACTCGTTGCATCTTTCATATGGTGTCTAGCTTTCATTGCTTCTAATTTGTTGAAATGCCTTCTCCTTAGTTTACACATCATAAGCTGTGAATATGCAATGCTGTGAATATGCAATGGCACTAATGACGAGAGACCTCTAACATGGTAGTGTGATGTTGTTTGCATCTTGCATATGATTTATTTCTTGTACTGCTTCACATTTGTTTAAATGACATTTATGATGAGACACTGTTAACTTGGCAGAGCGATATTTGTACCATCTTTCATATGGTGTCTACCTTCCATTGCATTGCTTCTAATTTGGTGAAATGTCTTCTTCTTAGTTTACACATCATAGTTCTGGTTATCTCTTCCGTCCTATTTTTCATACATATTACATCCTCCTACCATGTGGTTGTCTAACATCAAAGCAGTTCGTCTGCGTCACGCATCAATTTGTTCTGAAGAACTAAATTGTTATTCGTTTTTCTTGTCGGCTTGACTTAACATGGCACAGAGAAAGAGGAAGAAACACAGAATGGCAGGGAATGAGAAGTGGATGAATCCTGCAGATTCTGCTGGTACTGATGGTGCAATAGAAGGTCAAAGGCCAGCGGAAAATTCTACAAACACGGCATCCCATGCTACACGAGTTGCAAAAAAAGCCAAACAGAAACAAATAGCTGCCACCAAACAAGCAGAGACGGCCCTAGTTCTTGCAACACCTACCACAGTACTACCAGCTGCACGACTTACTCGTGCGTCAACTGAGCTAGCAGCACGTTCCCAAGCTCCCTTGCCACCTGACACTACTTCCCAAGCACTCTTGACACAAGACGAGTTGGCAATATCAGATGAACCTTGTGAGCTTCAACGGCAAGAAGGTAGTTGCTGGAGTCAAGTTACAGTTGCATGCTTCTTTATATGTAGTCTCACAGTTTGATGTACACTAACACTTCCTATGTTCGTTGTTGGACTAGCACCTAGGCGCAAGAGGAAACAAACATCAGGGATAATGCTCGATAGGTTAACTAAATCTAGAGGAGGAAGAATGGAGATCCGTTTTGAGGCAGGTTTAAAAAGGCCACGTGATGCTACAGAGTCAGCCAAGTTAGTACCAGAGGCAGCGGTTGCCGTTAAGTGTCATGTACGTATCCTCCCAACATGGATTCAGTACAGGAATCACAAAGACGAAACCCAGTTAAACACCTTCCTCGACCATTTATCTGTAAGTATGGTTATGTATGGAAACTAGTAATATCGTCTTGCTCTGTCCCATACTTTCTAGGTTGCTGATAATGAGACTCCCATAATTTTCAACAGATGAGGTTCAACTTGGATAGCCAAGATGATGCAACCAGACAAGCTTGCACCCATGTTTTCAAGTCTGCTCTGCGACAGTATTGGTATAACTTAAGGAAAACTCACTTTGAAGGCAAGGCTAACAGTGAACTTTCCCAAACATCTCCAGTGGAAAATATATCGGATGAAGACTGGAGGGGCCTTGTTAAACACTGGTCTGATCCGAAGTATCAGGTACATCATATATATGTGATCAGATCACATGTTGAAGTCCTATTTATGCATGTGCCACACAAATCTATCTTCTTGTAGCTGAACTGTTCAAAGAACAAGGCCAACCGTACGAAAGTGAAATTCCAACAGACGACGGGATCTCGTAGCTATATTGCACACTGCGAGGCTCTTGTAATTAGCTGTTGTTTCACTCTTTTCGTTGTACCATATTATCAGATCTATATTGACTTGTTTGAAATGCAGAGGAAAGCCCGCAAGGACCAAAAAGTACCTGAACCAAATGCTGTGGAAATCTTCAAGGACTGTCACACCAGCAAGAAGAAGGGCATGACTACACCAGTTAAAGCCGCTGTTGTAAGTCCTTAATCCTCATGCCTTTTAACTACTACTTACTCTGACTTGTGCCTTGAACTGCATGGTTTGCAGCCAATGTCTATTACTCTTTTCAATTTTATACACAATTGTGTTAGCGTATCATTGCACCTTACAAGGTTTAAAAGAGAGGAGTGATGTTCCTTTGATCTTGACCCGTAATCTAGTTCCGTGCTGGACTTGCCCACACAATGTTACAATTGCATGTTTGTCTGTTCTCAGTTGTTTTGTGATATGAATGATGTCATACTATGCTTACCGTATAATAAACTTCGTCTCTTTATCCTTAGCCCTCAATACAATGTGAAGAAATAGACAATACATTAGCGATGGTACATGGTCATATGTTTGGAACCTGGTTTTATTATGTACTTTGCAATAAATTACAACTAATATTTTACATGGGTTCACCAGAATAAGTCCTGTATATAAACCAAAGCTATTTTGTCTGGTTTTGCTGCCTCTTTAATATCTTCTGTTCTGGTACTACTAATGTAAGAAAATGGTGGAACCGCCACCTTCTGAAGGTGGCGAGGCAACTATAACCGCAATGTCAGCTCTTGCTGCAGTGGGTCAGTACCTGTCCACTAACAGTGCCAAAAGCACGTTCCTGCATAATACTGGGTTGGTTGTTAAGGCAATATCGTCCAAACTGCCTCATGATCAAGATATGCAAGCTCAAAGCAATGTTGTATCTGCGCTCCAGACACAAGTCCATTCCCTAACAGAGACCCTTTGTGAAACAAGGAGAAACATTGCTCAATGTCGTCAAGATATGCATGGTTTTGAAACCAGACTATCAGACATTTGCTGTGTTGTTCAGGAGCCTAGGGGAAATGAAGGCGAGGGTTATGGTGCTCCATCAGACAATACAGCATGAAAACGTAACAGTCAGGTCAAATGAACTGAGCTTCTGAACTTCTGGTCTGCTAGACTGTTAAGTTTTATGCCAACCTTAACGTGCTAGACTGTATAGTTTTAATTTGTTTTGGTGCGATACAAAATTTATTCTTAACATGCAGCCACCGGCTGTAGAAAACAGCAAGCCATTTTTGTATAGTGTAGGGTGTTCCCTATATTTGCACTGGTGGCGATCTTTGATGCCGAGTGGATGTAATCTGTGCAATCGCCTTAATAGCCTAGCGTTAGTTTCGGCCTTATTTATTTCCTAGTCTTCTTTTTCCCTGGTTTGCTAGTGGCCGCAACTACCATGGGCCATATACGGGCCGTAGGATCCATGGGTCTCTTACGGGCCGTCGATAAATGGGCCTGTGATCGGTGGGCCTCGGGCCGTCGGATAAATGGGTCTACATGGGCCGTAATCGGGCGTAATTGGTATCGGCCCAGCACGGTAACAGGCCGTTAACAGGCCGTAGGACAGCAAAGGCTTAATTCTGTCACAGGCATAATGGGTCGTTAATGGGCCAGAATATAGGACGGGCTGGAAACGACGCAACGGGTTAACAGGCCAGAAACGGGCCGACTCTTGCCATGGGCCGAATTTGGCCCATTAGGGTAACAGGCTAGTAACGGGCCGACTCTTGCCATGGGCCGAATTTGGCCCATTAGGGGAACAGGCCAGTAACGGGCCGACTCTTGCCATGGGCCGAATTTCGCCCATTAGGGGAACAGGCCAGTAACGGGCCGGAAGTAATCGAGGGCCGAAAAGGAGCCCAAGAACGTATGGGCCGTCAATAGGCCGAAAGCTAACACGCGCTGGAAACGGCCCATGTAAATCACGGACCGTTAACGGGTATAAAGAAAATTATTGTTCATTATGGGCTAGAGTCACCGTCGGCCTGTAAAGGGCCGAAAGATACGAAGGCCTCATATGGGCCGAAAGACGTCGTGGGCCATACATGGGCTGAAAGTGAAATGGGCTGGTGTTATATTCGACGGCCCACATGACGTTGTTGGGCCGATTTCCTTTAGGGCCTAATGGGCCGTGAATTAACGGGCCGTAAAATGGGCTATTTGCGAAGAGACCGTTAACAGGCTTTTCATGGGCCAGCCCGTTAACTTTTGACCAAGTCAAACGGGACGGCTTTGTAAGCTAAATCGGCCAGTGGTGGGCCGTGGCACGTGTCGACATATCATAGGCGCCTATCTAACCCACTAACGAGCTGACACGTGTTTCGTCCGGCCAATAAGAATTTTACACGTGGAAATTTCCCATTGGTCGGGGCTGTTAACGGGTTATCGGATCCAAAACCCGACCGATAGCTTAACGGCGTTCCGTTACGGTGGATGCCACGTGTTGGTCACCCTTGACAAAAGCACTTCTGTGACGCGCGATTTATCGTCATGGAAGTGCACACTTCCGTGATGATAATTTTGGTAATGTCATGGAACACTTCTATGACAGCACAGGTATGACTATCTTGATTCTGTCATAAAATCGTCATGGATGTACATGCATGACAAAAAATGCGACCTACTATGACAAACACGTATCATCACGGAAGTGCATTTTTTTGTAGTGTCACGAGAGCCTCGCGAGGTTCTCCCCGCCTTGATATCTCCGCTGCTCGTGAGCCTACCGAGCGCGGCCGCTCCTAAGGAAGTCTTGCGTCGTCCGCCTCGCGAGGCTTGGCCCCTCACGAAGGTCTTGAACGCCTTGTCGATGAAGATGAGCCGTACGGCCCGCTAGCTTAGCCATGCCGTGGGACGCAAGCAAGCAAGTCTGGGGACCCCCATTCCCAGAACGCCGACAGTAGGCCCCGGGCCCAAGGCGCGCTCAGGCTTGGCTTCGAGGCGAAGCCAAAGGTCAAGTACGGAGCGTCGCGGGTCCCAAAAGCCTGCGGCCTCGGTTGACGCGTGGCGGTTGATCGGACGTGGGCGTCTCCGCTTCCCCACGCTGCCTCGGCAACTGCCCGACTTGACAAGTCCCTGCGACATGCAAGGAAAACCATCATTACCTGTGATCGTGGGAGGCGCCGGTTAGCCTTCTCTCGCTATAAATGGGGAGGGGGGCGGAGCCCCCGTCGCGCATCTCTTACTTGCTTCACTCGCTTCTTCCTCCTTGCTCCACCGCTAGCAGCAATGGCGCCGTCAAAGAGGTTCTCCGCCGTGGAGAAAGAAAAGGCCCCTCGGGAGGGACCCGGCTCCTCGGTGCCCAAGCGAGGATGTGGCCGTCCCCGCAAGCATGCCGTGACCCCCGCCGTTGCCCCCAGCTCTCGGGGCGGCGCCACAGTGCGCGGCAGGTGTCGCTCGGGTCACGGTAGTCCTGTCGATGAAAGGAGATGCGCCGTGGTCGTGCGGCCTCCCCAACCGCGGTTCCATGCGTCAGAGGTGCCGCCGGAGTTTGTTGTCTGGTCGGAGGATCCGGCCGGCAGCTGGCTCCAGCTCCCCCGCTTCTTTGCCGACGAGCTGTCGACCTCTGGCCTAAGCGGGCTCTGGCTGCAGGCAGACGGTTGCTGCAGCCGGGCTTCTTGGGTCGCGGTCGAGGTCTCCGTCGCAGGCAACATAGCTCTGGCCCGCGGTTGGCAGACATTCGCCCCCGCGCGCGGCCTGGGCAGGTGGTGCACCCTCCACTTCAAGTTCCATGGCGACGCGACCCTCTACGTGAGGGTGTTCGGGGAAGACGGTCGCCGCGCCGCATGCTGCCCCGAGGTGGACGACGGCGAGGAGGTGCTTGGCCTTGGCGATTGTGACAGCCTGATTTTTGGCCCTTTCTTTTTCTTTTGTTTTTCTGAGGTTTTTGCCTGAGATTTCCTTTTTCCGTGGCTATGTGGTCTGGAAACTAAAGAAGATGCCATCTTCTTTGTTTCCAGAGTGGCTTGTCATTCCCAAATCCCTCCCTAGACCCTGTCATTTTCATCCTAGCCCAAATCCCAATATTCTTTTCACTGGGAATATTCCTTTTCTATTAAAGGAATAACTCAAATTGCCCTAGGTTGTGAAGCAACCTTTATTTACATCACTCCTAAAATTTCAAAATAATTCTCATAAATTGTTTGGGTCATATCTTTCTCAAATATGGCAAAATATTTCATTTGTGATGTTTATCATCATGCTCAAATAATTCATTTCCTATTCTGCCCTAAATGGCACATTGTGAAGCAAGTGCTATTTTCCTTTTCCCAATTGACCTCAAACTCCTTGGACACCTTTTCACGTTCATATCTTTGCCACATGCCAAAATGCAACCTCATTTGCCTAGTAATTATTTAATTATGATTTCCAAAGTTTCTATCCAGAAAGAAGCTTTGTGAAGGAGGTGTAAGCTAGGCATATCGAAATGAGTTGCCATTTTGCATGATCCCTCATATTATCATATAATAGCCCTCCACCAAAGTAGAGCTCGCGTCATGCCTCCATGTTAGCTCATCTTCAATTCTTTGATTCTGTCCAAAATTTCAGTTTGTGAAGCAAGTATATTTTATCTTGCTCCATTATGGCTGCCAATTTTTCTAGGCCTTCTATTATCCATATAACCTACCTCCACCCATTTTGGGAATGGTTCATTGAGCCAATATTTCTCTAGAATGTTTCCAAGTTTCAGGACAGAAATGATGTTTGTAAAGCAAGTACCATTTTGGATGGTCCATTTGGTATGAGCTTTTTACATCATCTTTATATGTCCATATCATGAGGATTTGCCAAGTTGCATCACATTCCATAACTCCATGTGAGTGCATCATCCAAATCAAGTTTCTGGACCAAAAATGCAGTTCCAAAGCAACCTATTATTTATTGGTCCATTTCTTCTCTAAACCTCCATGATTGTAGTTGTTCCTTAGTTAAACCTCCAAGACAACTCCATTTCTCCCAATCAAGTTTCTGTGGATCACCAGTGCACGGCCAAGTTCACTGCAGTAAACTTCAGAGGTTAATTACCATTCAACCAGAGCTCTTTTCATCGTTCTACCACCTCAGTTGTAACCTCCCCTGGAAGGACTTACCACAAGACAATAAGTTCTAGCCCCTCTACCCCGCTACATGTCGGTGCATGCAGTGGCCGCGTCCAGTGACTGTTTGTGCTGGACCCCCTCCTCCTCTCGTCGCCTTCACGCGCGTGAGCGTGTCCAGCAGCTGGCCCGCGTCGTCGCCGTTCCCCTGGACCCCTCTCCCCCACCGTCCGCTTCCTCACCGACTGTTGGAAATATGCCCTAGAGGCAATAATAAATGGTTATTATTATATTTCTTTGTTCATGATAATAGTCTATTATTCATGCTATAATTGTATTGTCCGGAAATCATAATACATGTCTGAATACATAGACCACAACGTGTCCCTAGTAAGCCTCTAGTTGACTAGCTCGTTGATCAACAGATAGTCATGGTTTCCTGACTATGGACATTGGATGTCATTGATAACGGGATCGCATCATTGGGAGAATGATGTGATGGACAAGACCCAATCCTAAGCATAGCATAAAAGATCGTGTAGTTTCGTTTGCTAGAGCTTTTCCAATGTCAAGTATCTTTTACTTAGACCATGAGATCCTGCAACTCCCGGATACCGTAAGAGTGCTTTGGGTGTGCCAAACGTCACAACGTAACTGGGTGACTATAAAGCTGCACTACGGGTATCTCCGAAAGTGTCTGTTGGGTTGGCACGGATCGAGACTGGGATTTGTCACTCCGTGTGACGGAGAGGTATCTCTGGGCCCACTCAGTCATGCATCATAATAATGAGCTCAATGTGACTAAGGCGTTAGTCACGGGATCATGCATTGCGGTACGAGTAAAGAGACTTGCCGGTAACGAGATTGAACAAGGTATTGGGATACCGACGATCGAATCTCGGGCAAGTAACATACCGATTGACAAAGGGAATTGCATACGGATTGATTGAATCCTCGACACCGTGGTTCATCCGATGAGATCATCGTGGAACATGTGGGAGCCAACATGGGTATCCAGATCCCGCTGTTGGTTATTGACCGCAGAGGCGTCTCGGTCATGTCTGCATGTCTCCCGAACCCGTAGGGTCTACACACTTAAGGTTCGGTGACGCTAGGGTTATAGAGATATATGTATGCGGAAACCCGAAAGTTGTTCGGAGTCCCGTATGAGATCCCGGACGTCACGAGAGGTTCTGGAATGGTCCGGAGGTGAAGAATTATATATAGGAAGTCAAGTTTCGGCCACCGGGAAAGTTTCGGGGGTTACTGGTATTGTACCGGGACCACCGGAAGGGTCCCGGGGGTCCACCAGGTGGGGCCACCTATCCCGGAGGGCCCCGTGGGCTCAAAGTGGAAGGGAACCAGCCCTTAGTGGGCTGGGGCGCCCCCCTTGGGCCTCCCCCCATGCGCCTAGGGTTGGGAACCCTGGGGGGGAGCTTCCCCCTTGCCTTGGGGGGCAAGGCACCCCTTTTCACCCCTTGGCCGCCGCCCCCCCAACCCTAGATGGGTTTTGGCCGGCCCCCCTCCCAAGGGGGCCTATATAAAGGGGGGAGGGAGGGCAGAAACACACAGCCTTGGGCGCCTCCCTCCTCCCCAGCAACACCTCTCTCTCTCGCAGAAGCTTGGCGAAGCCCTGCCGGAGACCCGCTACATCCACCACCACGCCGTCGTGCTGCTGGATCTCCATCAACCTCTCCTTCCCCCTTGCTGGATCAAGAAGGAGGAGACGTCGCTGCACCGTACGTGTGTTGAACGCGGAGGTGCCGTCCGTTCGGCACTCGGTCATCGGTGATTTGGATCACGGCGAGTACGACTCCGTCATCCACGTTCATTGGAACGCTTCCGCTTGCGATCTACAAGGGTATGTAGATGCACTCCCTTCCCCTCGTTGCTAGTAGACAACATAGATGCATCTTGGTGAGCGTAGGAAAATTTTAAAATTGTGCTACGATTCCCAACAGTGGTATCAGAGCCAGGTTTATGCGTAGTTACTATGCACGAGTAGAACACAAAGAAGTTGTGGGCGTTGATGTTGCCAATTCTTCTTGCCGCTACTAGTCGTTTCTTGTTTCGGCGGCATTGTAGGATGAAGCGGCCCGGACCGACCTTACACGTACACTTACATGAGACAGGTTCCACCGATTGACATGCACTAGTTGCATAAGGTGGCTAGCGGGTGTCTGTCTCTCCTACTTTAGTCGGAACGGATTCGATGAAAAGGGTCCTTATGAAGGGTAAATAGAAATTGGCAAATCACGTTGTGGTCATACGTAGGTAAGAAAACTTTCTTGCTAGAAACCTACAAACCACGTAAAAACTTGCAACAACAATTAGAGGATGTCTAACTTGTTTTTGCAGCAAGTGCTATGTGATGTGATATGGCCAGAAGATGTGATGAATGATATATGTGATGTATGAGATTGATCATATTCTTGTAATAGGAATCACGACTTGCATGTCGATGAGTATGACAACCGGCAGGAGCCATAGGAGTTGTCTTTATTATTTTGCATGACCTGCGTGTCATTGAATAACGCCATGTAATTTACTTTACTTTGTTGCTAAACGCGTTAGCCATAGAAGTAGAAGTAATCGTTGGCGTGACGACTTCATGAAGACACAATGATGGAGATCATGATGATGGAGATCATGGTGACATGCCGGTGACGAAGATGATCATGGTGCCCCGAAGATGGAGATCAAAGGAGCATGATGATATTGGCCATATCATGTCACTATTTGACTGCATGTGATGTTTATCATGTTTTTGCATCTTATTTGCTTAGAACGACGGTAGTAAGTAAGATGATCCCTTATAATAATTTCAAGAAAGTGTTCACCCTAACTGTGCACCGTTGCGAAGGTTCGTTGTTTCGAAGCACCACGTGATGATCGGGTGTGATAGATTCTAACGTTCGAATACAACGGGTGTTGACGAGCCTAGCATGTACAGACATGGCCTCGGAACACACGCAATACACTTAGGTTGACTTGACGAGCCTAGCATGTACAGACATGGCCTCGGAACACGGAGGACCGAAAGGTCGAGCATGAGTCGTATAGAAGATACGATCAACATGGAGATGTTCACCGATCTTGACTAGTCCGTCTCATGTGATGATCGGACACGGCCTAGTTAAACTCGGATCATGTTTCACTTAGATGACTAGAGGGATGTCTATCTGAGTGGGAGTTCATTAAATAATTTGATTAGATGAACTTAATTATCATGAACTTAGTCTAAAATCTTTACACTATGTATTGTAGATCAAATGGCCAACGTTGTCCTCAATTTCAACGCGTTCCTAGAGAAAACCAAGCTGAAAGATGATGGCAGCAACTATACGGACTGGGTCCGGAACCTGAGGCTCATCCTCATAGTAGCCAAGAAAGATTATGTCTTAGAAGTACCGCTAGGTGAAGCACCAATCCCAGAGAACCAAGACGTTATGAACGCTTGGCAGCAGCGTGCTGATGATTACTCCCTCGTTCAGTGCGGCATGCTTTACAGCTTAGAACCGGGTCTCCAAAAGCGTTTTGAGTAACATGGAGCATATGAGATGTTCAAGGAGCTGAAACTGGTTTTTCAAGCTCATGCCCGGGTCGAGAGATATGAAGTCTCCGACAAGTTCTTCAGCTGTAAAATGGAGGAGAACAGTTCTGTCAGTGAGCACATACTCAGAATGTCTAGGTTGCACAACCGCTTGTCTCAGCTGGGAGTTAATCTCCCGGATGACGCGGTCATTTACAGAATCCTCCAGTCGCTTCCACCAAGCTACAAGAGCTTTGTGATGAACTACAATATGCAGGGGATGGAAAAGACCATTCCCGAGGTATATTCAATGCTGAAATCAGCGGAAGGGGAGATCAGAAAAGAACATCAAGTGTTGATGGTGAATAAAACCACTAAGTTCAAGAAGGGCAAGGGTAAGAAGAACTTCAAGAAGGACGGCAAGGGAGTTGCCGCGCCCGGTAAACCAGTTACTGGGAAGAAGTCGAAGAATGGACCCAAGCCCGAGACTGAGTGCTTTTATTGCAAGGGAAGTGGTCACTGGAAGCGGAACTGCCCCAAATACTTAGCGGACAAGAAGAAGGACGGCAACACCAAAGGTATATGTGATATACATGTAATTGATGTGTACCTTACCAGTACTCGTAATAGCTCCTGGGTATTTGATACCGGTGCGGTTGCTTATATTTGTAACTCAAAACAGGAACTACGGAATAAACGGAGACTGGCGAAGGAGGAGGTGACGATGCGCGTCGGGAATGGTTCCAAGGTCGATGTGATCGCCGTCGGCACGCTACCTCTGCATCTACCCACGGGATTAGTTTGAAACCTCAATAATTGTTATTTAGTGCCAGCTTTGAGCATGAACATTGTATCTGGATCTCGTTTAATTCGAGATGGCTACTCATTTAAATCCGAGAATAATGGTTGTTCTATTTATTTGAGAGATATGTTTTATGGTCATGCCCCGCTGGTCAATGGTTTATTTTTGATGAATCTCGAACGTGATGTTACACATGTTCATAGTGTGAATACCAAAAGATGTAAAGTTGATAACGATAGTCCCACATACTTGTGGCACTGCCGCCTTGGTCACATTGGTGTCAAGCGCATGAAGAAACTCCATGCAGATGGACTTTTGGAGTCTCTTGATTACAAATCATTTGACACGTGCGAACCATGCCTCATGGGTAAGATGACCAAGACTCCGTTCTCCGGAACAATGGAGCGAGCAACCAACTTATTGGAAATCATACATACCGATGTGTGTGGTCCAATGAGTGTTGAGGCTCGCGGAGGATATCGTTATGTTCTCACTCTCACTGATGATTTAAGTAGATATGGGTATGTCTACCTAATGAAACACAAGTCTGAAACCTTTGAAAAGTTCAAGGAATTTCAGAGTGAAGTTGAGAATCAACGTGACAGAAAAATAAAATTCTTACGATCAGATCGTGGTGGAGAATATTTAAGTCACGAATTTGGTACACACTTAAGGAAATGTGGAATAGTTTCACAACTCACGCCGCCTGGAACACCTCAGAGAAATGGTGTGTCCGAACGTCGTAATCGCACTCTATTGGATATGGTGCGATCTATGATGTCTCTTACCGATTTACCGCTCTCATTTTGGGGCTATGCTTTAGAGACTGCCGCATTCACTTTAAATAGGGCTCCGTCGAAATCCATTGAGACGACACCGTATGAATTATGGTTTGGGAAGAAACCTAAGCTGTCGTTTCTAAAAGTTTGGGGATGCGATGCTTATGTCAAGAAACTTCAACCTGAAAAGCTCGAACTCAAATCGGAAAAATGCGTCTTCATAGGATACCCTAAGGAAACTATTGGGTATACCTTCTACCTCAGATCCGAAGGCAAGATCTTCGTTGCCAAGAACGGGTCCTTTCTGGAGAAGGAGTTTCTCTCGAAAGAATTGAGTGGGAGGAAAGTGGAACTTGATGAGGTGATAGTCACCCCTTCCGAACCGGAAAGTAGCGCAGCGCGGGAAAATGTTCCTGTGGTGCCTACACCGACTGGGGAGGAAGTTAATGATGATGATCATGAAGCTTCGGATCAAGTTACTGAACTTCGTAGGTCCACAAGGACACGTTCCGCACCAGAGTGGTACGGCAACCCTGTCCTGGAAATCATGTTGTTAGACAACGGTGAACCTTCGAACTATGAAGAAGCGATGGCGGGCCCGGATTCCGACAAATGGCTAGAAGCCATGAAATCCGAGATAGGATCCATGTATGAAAACGAAGTATGGACTTTGACTGACTTGCCCGATGATCGGCGAGCCATAGAAAAAAATGGATCTTTAAGAAGAAGACGGACGCGGATGGTAATGTGACCATCTACAAAGCTCGACTTGTCGCTAAGGGTTATCGACAAGTTCAAGGGGTTGACTATGATGAGACTTTCTCACCCGTGGCGAAGCTGAAGTCCGTCCGAATCATGTTAGCAATTTCCGCATACTATGATTATGAGATATGGCAGATGGACGTCAAAACGGCATTCCTTAACGGCTTCCTTAAGGAAGAGTTGTATATGATGCAGCCGGAAGGTTTTGTCGATCCTAAGAATGCTAACAAAGTATGCAAGCTCCAGCGCTCAATCTATGGGCTGGTGCAAGCATCTCGGAGTTGGAACATTCGCTTTGATGAGATGATCAAAGCGTTTGGGTTTACACAGACTTATGGAGAAGCCTGTGTTTACAAGAAAGTGAGTGGGAGCTCTGTAGCATTTCTCATATTATATGTGGATGACATACTATTGATGGGAAATGATATAGAATTCTTGGAAAGTATAAAGGCCTATTTGAATAAGTGTTTTTCAATGAAGGACCTTGGAGAAGCTGCTTATATATTGGGCATCAAGATCTATAGAGATAGATCAAGACGCCTCATTGGTCTTTCACAGAGTACATACCTTGACAAGATATTGAAGAAGTTCAGTATGGATCAGTCCAAGAAGGGGTTCTTGCCTGTATTGCAAGGTGTGCAATTGAGCACAGCTCAATGCCCGACCATGGCAGAAGGTATAGAAGAGATGAGTGTCATCCCCTATGCCTCGGCCATAGGGTCTATTATGTATGCCATGCTGTGTACCAGACCTGATGTAAACCTTGCCGTAAGTTTGGTAGGAAGGTACCAAAGTAATCCCGGCAAGGAACACTGGACAGCGGTCAAGAATATCCTGAAGTACCTGAAGAGGACTAAGGATATGTTTCTCGTTTATGGAGGTGACGAAGAGCTCGTCGTAAAGGGTTACGTCGACGCTAGCTTCGACAGAGATCGGGATGACTCGAAGTCACAAACCGGATACGTGTATATTTTGAATGGAGGAGCAGTAAGCTGGTGCAGTTGCAAGCAAAGCGTCGTGGCGGGATCTACATGTGAAGCGGAGTACATGGCAGCCTCGGAGGCAGCACAGGAAGCAGTCTGGATGAAGGAGTTCATTACCGACCTAGGGGTGATTCCCAATGCGTCGGGCCCGATGACTCTCTTCTGTGACAACACTGGAGCCATTGCCCTTGCGAAGGAGCCCAGGTTTCACAGGAAGACCAGGCATATCAAGCGTCGCTTCAACTCCATTCGTGAAAGTGTTCAAAATGGAGACATAGATATTTGTAAAGTACATACGGACCTGAATGTAGCAGATCCGTTGACTAAACCTCTCCCTAGGGCAAAACATGATCAACACCAGGACGCAATGGGTGTTCGATTCATCAGAATGTAACTAGATTATTGACTCTAGTGCAAGTGGGAGACTGTTGGAAATATGCCCTAGAGGCAATAATAAATGGTTATTATTATATTTCTTTGTTCATGATAATAGTCTATTATTCATGCTATAATTGTATTGTCCGGAAATCGTAATGCATGTGTGAATACATAGACCACAACGTGTCCCTAGTAAGCCTCTAGTTGACTAGCTCGTTGATCAACAGATAGTCATGGTTTCCTGACTATGGACATTGGATGTCATTGATAACGGGATCACATCATTGGGAGAATGATGTGATGGACAAGACCCAATCCTAAGCATAGCATAAAAGATCGTGTAGTTTCGTTTGCTAGAGCTTTTCCAATGTCAAGTATCTTTTCCTTAGACCATGAGATCGTGCAACTCCCGGATACCGTAAGAGTGCTTTGGGTGTGCCAAATGTCACAACGTAACTGGGTGACTATAAAGGTGCACTACGGGTATCTCCGAAAGTGTCTGTTGGGTTGGCACGGATCGAGACTGGGATTTGTCACTCCGTGTGACGGAGAGGTATCTCTGGGCCCACTCAGTAATGCATCATCATAATGAGCTCAATGTGACTAAGGCGTTAGTCATGGGATCATGCATTGCGGTACGAGTAAAGAGACTTGCCGGTAACGAGATTGAACAAGGTATTGGGATACCGACGATCAAATCTCGGGCAAGTAACATACCGATTGACAAAGGGAATTGCATACGGATTGATTGAATCCTCGACACCGTGGTTCATCCGATGAGATCATCGTGGAACATGTGGGAGCCAACATGGGTATCCAGATCCCGCTGTTGGTTATTGACCGGAGAGGCATCTCGGTCATGTCTGCATGTCTCCCGAACCCGTAGGGTCTACACACTTAAGGTTCGGTGACGCTAGGGTTGTAGAGATATATGTATGCGGAAACCCGAAAGTTGTTCGGAGTCCCGGATGAGATCCCGGACGTCACGAGAGGTTCCGGAATGGTCCGGAGGTGAAGAATTATATATAGGAAGTCAAGTTTCGGCCACCGGGAAAGTTTCGGGGGTTACCGTTATTGTACCGGGACCACCGGAAGGGTCCCGAGGGCCCCGTGGGCTTAAAGTGGAAGGGAACCAGCCCTTAGTGGGCTGGGGCACCCCCCCTTGGGCCTCCCCCCATGCGCCTAGGGTTGGGAACCCTAGGGGGGAGCTTCCCCTTTGCCTTGGGGGGCAAGGCACCCCTTTTCACCCCTTGGCCGCCGCCCCCCCAACCCTAGATGGGTTTTGGCCGGCCCCCCCTCCCAAGGGGGCCTATATAAAGGGGGGGAGGGAGGGCAGAAACACACAGCCTTGGGCGCCTCCCTCCTCCCCTGCAACACCTCTCTCTCTCGCAGAAGCTTGGCGAAGCCCTGCCGGAGACCCGCTACATCCACCACCACGCCGTCGTGCTGCTGGATCTCCATCAACCTCTCCTTCCCCCTTGCTGGATCAAGAAGGAGGAGACGTTGCTGCACCGTACGTGTGTTGAACGCGGAGGTGCCGTCCGTTCGGCACTCGGTCATCGGTGATTTGGATCACGGCGAGTACGACTCCGTCATCCACGTTCATTGGAACGCTTCCGCTCGCGATCTACAAGGGTATGTATATGCACTCCCTTCCCCTCGTTGCTAGTAGACTCCATAGATGCATCTTGGTGAGCGTAGGAAAATTTTAAAATTGTGCTACGATTCCCAACACCGACGCCCACCGACGCTTGCCGCCGAGCGCCCACGGGCGCACTATGGCCGACCGAGCTTTAATGGCGCTCGGCTTCTTCCTCTACTTCTCCTTTGGCCTCCTCCTCCCCGTGAGCTCTCCTCTGTGCCTCCCTCCTCGCCTACCTCCGAGCCCATGCGCGCGCACACGCGTCCGCAGCGCCGGCCACGCGTCCGCGGCAACGACAGTTCGGCACCTCGCCCCGCGCCTATAAATGGCCCTCCACGAGCCCTTCGAGCACAACACCAGCCTCACACCACCTCCAGCAACCTCCCCGACCTCTTCCTCGAGCTCCAGAGCCCCTCCCCACCTCTCTCTGCCGCCATGGCCGCCGCGAGGCTCGGCTTAAATTCTAGTGGCGCCGAGCCCAACCCCTCCTGCTTCCACCTCCAGTAGCTCCCCTCCACCCCGGCGCACCTCTCCATCTACTCTTATCGTCGCCGGAGTGCCGTATCCCCGAGTTCCACCTCTGCCCGAAGCTGCCGTCCGCCGCGGCTGCCGTCTCGCTCGTCCAAGCGCTCCTCGGAGTCCGGGCTGTATCCCATGTGAAGCGCGGCGTCTCCCTGATCATCCCGGTGGCCGGAGCGCTGCCGGAGGTGGCCTGTGGCGCCAGAACGGCCGCCAGCGTCGATCTCCTCCCTCTGCTCCACGGGCGGCGTCGGGAAGGAGAAGAAGGACCCGACCCCTCCCTGCCAGCTGCCCGGTGGGCCTCGCGGTCCTACCCGTCAGCCGCACACCCCGCTGACCCCACCACCGCTGAGGTGGATAAGTGGAAGCGGTATCCCAGAAATACATTTTCTTGCGATGAAAGCGTACTCTGGTGTTCTGCGGTCAGGAATACGCTTTCACTTCATTGAAAGCGTATTCTCTGGATTGCGTGTTCTGTTTTTCCATCCAAGGGCCTGTTTGTGATGATTTCTTTATAGATAGGTCCCTGGCAGAAAAACCTCTCTATCTTTTTGACCACAACTCCAAATGAGGTGAATCCAAAGCCCACTTCTTCGTTTCATCGAGCCCGTTCTGTTGGTATCATTTTCACCATGTGTTCACATTTTTAAAATGACCATTTTGCCCTTGCCCTTAATCAGCCCCCTCCGAGAGAGATCTGCTTCCCGCGTTTCTTTCTGCAAGCTTCTCGCACTTTTTCTTGGTGATTTCTTCCACCCCAGGCAAGCCATAATACCCACTTGCATGATAGTCATGCAGTAGCCATGGTTTTCAACTTGAATATTTATTAAATGTTTGCTTGTTTAAACTATGGTTATCGTTGTTTCGGTAATGCTTCTGGGTTAGTGCTTACTTTCTTGCTATGTTGTTATGCACCTGGTTATCATGCCCTGCTGGTTGCTAGTATTCCTTTCATATGCTTATGCTTGCTAGTCGTACATGTTGATGTTGGTGATGGCCTTCGGTGCATGACTAACGTCTGTTCCGAGCGCCGTCGTTATGCATGTCCCTTTGCATCCAGTTGGTTAAATGATTGCATGGTAGCATTGTTGATATGTCTTACATGATATTTATTGTTGATGCTAGTGGTCATGCTAGGTTTCTATGAGTAGTGTTGTACTTGTGATATTCATGCTCGTCATTATACTATGCTCAGTTGGATATGATTCATTGTTGATATGGTGGATAGTTATGTTGTACCCTCATGATTACGTTGATATCATGTTCATGCGTTGTAATTGCATCATGTTATTTTATCATGGCTCAGCATATTGCATTCAAGTTTAACTGGATTAAAGTGAACTTGAACAACTGTTGGCTGAGTCATGGTGCCACCATATCCAGCTGACCAGTGCAACCATGCTTACCTTTATGGGAAGGTCCTAACTGGGTCTATTGTCATGCCTCTCGCCGGTGCCTCCAACGAGGGAAGGTTATGGGCGTGCGTACCCTGGCCCGGTAAGCAGACATAACCTTGTGTGCCCGTTGTTGTTGTTATGGATCCGGTCCCCGTGAGGGACGTTTTGGCCACGACGATGGTCGTTGTGTCTTTGGTAGACACGGGGCCACCCAGGACTAGCCCAGTTGGGAGTGGGTTGGAGTGGCCGGGAGAGTGTCATGGCAGTAGATCGGTTTTGTCGGAACGCCGTTGGTCCACCCGAATGAGAGTGCGAGGCCATGGGTTCCGTAGTGTGGGTACAGTGTGCTAACCTCTGCAGAGTGTATTTTAAATCTATCGATAGCCGCGCCCGCGGATAAGGGACCAATTCATAGTCGGTCACACCGTGAGTCAACTGTATTAATAATAATGTGCTTAATAACAACCTCGGTTCGATGATGAGATAAGTTGGTTGTGATCGCCGGAAAGATCACCGTTTGAGACCAAGTGTTGGTCATGGTTGTGATCGCCGGAATGATCACCGTGGTATCGAGGATACCGAGTTGTTGGATATTCGTGATGTTGTGCGAGAATCGTGGGTAAAGATCAAGCTCCTTGTGGTCATTTAATGATTATTATGGTATTGTTTATACCAAGCTTGATTTGATCCTGAGATAATCGTATGATGTCTGAGGTTGGTAAGTGATGCATGTGATGGTTACGAAGTAACCCGAGTAGAATAAATAGTGCATATATTGTCATCATGTTGCATGCTAGTATCGTCAGATTTATATGCTCATCTTGTTCTAGCAGTATTAAGTTCATGTTGATCATGCCATGTTATCCTGATGATCTCATGATAATTCCTACTTAACCTGTAATTGCCATGCTGTTGTTTGTCTTGAATGCTTCTAGTTATTGTGAGCTTGCAAGTACATTCAATGTACTGACTTGGCGTGTCATGCCAGTTTGCAGGTCGTGCCTCGATTGCTTGCTTGTTTGGTGTGGTTCCTGTGTGCGCGTTCTAGGATAAGCGTTCTAACCAGAGTCCCTGCGGATTGGAGTCCATCATCGCCGTTCGTTGTTCCGCTGCCAGTAGTTGTTCCGCTGCTTCGAGTTGTTATGCTTCTTGTATAGAGCCACCGTGGTTGGCATAGTGTCGCCGTGCCGATGTTATTCATTGTAATATCGGAACCCTTGTGTTCATATTCGTGTTGTAATAGAGAGCTGGGTTGTTCTATGCTAAGAAGTGCCGTGTTCCAGAAGACTTCACCTCGATCTCTAGGCTGGAATACGGGGCGTTCCGGTTTTCTCTGAGCCGGGGTGCCACAGGCTTGGTATCAGAGCAGGTCTGGCTGTAGGATGCCCTAGCCCGCGCGAACGTTAGAAAGCGGTAGTATAGACCCCAGTTGGTTTGTTGCACTTGATTGTTGCATTTGTTTGTCGCATAGCATGCATATTATTATTTTGTCACTAACGGTTAATCTTGTGAGTGTAGGTGGCACCATTTTCCGTCCACCGCCTGCACCCTCCTTCTTAGCCTGTCTGCTCTTTGGTGTTCGGCATCATCTCTGTCCCAGCAGAGTGATGCCCTGGTACCCAGAGTTTCAGGCACCATTTGCAGGAGTTATGCTCAGGTATCGCGTATATTTTTCCGCCACCCACCCATATTATTTTGGTGATAGACTTGTTTCCATCCCGAATCATGCCATCCATCTCGTCCCCCTGGCAACCCTTACTGATCTTGGTTATCAGAAAAGGGCAATGCCAGCGAGCCTTGTTTTTCTACCGCTACCCTACCCAGTCATTCTATTCTTTGGACGTGTAAGAATCCCTTTCGTACGCTTGATGATGATGTGGTCGTGACTTTTGTGTCTCGCTACTTGATCGTCAAGTCCGTCCTCACCTGTGTATCCATCCAGATCCAGCCACTGTTTAGCCAGTGCTTGGTGTAGCTTCGGTTACGCCAACTCCTTCCACACATGGATATAATTTTCGTGCACACCGCCACAGCATATTAGACCGTAATACCGGAGTTTCCGCGCGATTTGTGTGCTTAGGTGTGCATGCATATTATGGTGTGAGTAGCAGTAATATGTGATGATTGCTTGATTAATTATATTAGTAGTATGCTTGTGTGCTTTTGTTTTAGTCGTTTCTTTTGTTTCTTTCTTTGGGGAGTGAATTGGAGAAAACCACCACATTTGGGGTTAGCTTTGCGAAAAACTACCTAGTCCCTAATTATTTGCAAAACGCACCGCGTTTCTGGTAATCTTTTTGCAAAATGCACTGATTAGGTGATTTGTTCCATTTAACCACTTTCTGACAAGTGGGGCCAGATTGTAAGAGCAAAAAATTTACACACACACCCCTTGATCTAAAACAGAAAAGCAATCAGCCCCCCACCCCTCGGGTAGAGGCGCGCTGGGCGTCGGGTTCATGGCCTCCGCCGCGCTGCTTGGCCGGCGACGCCGGAGCGACGCGCAGGGCGGAGGGTGGCGCCGGAGCACACTGCACGAGCCGCTCCCCAGATCCTCGCCGCCCCTCCTCTCCTCCCCTGACTTCTCTCTCACTGCTGCAGGTTGTGGCGCCGGAGCACACAACATGAGCCGCTCCCCAAATCCTCGCCGCCCGCCGCCACCGGAAGCTGTCAGATCTGGCGGGCGTCATCGACCTTGGGCCGCCCCTGCATCCGCCTCGTCCGCCTGAGGGGCGCACATCGCAGCCCACCTGCGCCGAGCTCCGCCACGGCCGTGCTAGACAGGAAGAGCACGCAGCAGCTAGGGTTCTTGTCGCCGCCGGCCAAGACCACCAGTCGCCGCGGGCATCCACTGCCGTCCAAGACCACCAGCCATCGCGGGCCGCCGTCAGCACCTCGACCTGTCTCCTTCTCCAACTCCGCGGTTCACTGTCGGGACGACCGAAGGGAACAGGTGCAGCGCCTCGCAGCTGGCCGGCTTGCTGATGCCCAGGTCCTTGCCGGAGTGCACCAGCCTCCCGACGGTGGCTCCCGATGCCGGAGATGGGCGAGGGCGAGGGCGACGAGAGCCTAGAGGTCCAGGGCGTCGAGAGGAACGGGCGCGAGGGCGTCGTTGATGCCAGGTCCGTGCGTGCGACGGCGAGATCCACAGCCATGGCGACCCGCGTCGTCAATCCCGGCCAACGCGGCCTCACCTCTCGCCTTTCTGGCCGTCGCCGATGGTAGACGAGGCAGCGGTGGAGAAGAAAAGAAAAGGGAGGAGGAAGGAGATGGTAGACAGGGCAGCGGTGGTCGCCGGCGACGAGGTCGTCGGAGTGGCGCGGGGGGTGGGTAGCTCAGGGGCTCTGGCTCTCCCGATCCAGACGGGGTCGAAGCAGGGGGTCTCTAATTGCTTTTTGTTTTTAGATCCAGGGGCCTGTATGTCAAAACTTTGCCATGTCAGCTTCTTACAATCTAACCCCACTTGTCAGAAAGTGATCAAACGGGCCAGATCACCTGATCAGTGCATTTTGCAAAACGATTACTAGAAACGCGGTGCATTTTGCAAATAATTAGGGACTAGGTAGTTTTTCGCAAAGCTAACCCCAAATGTGGTGGTTTTCTGCAATTCACTCTTCTTTGGGCCTTCGGTGTTACAATTTTCCCCCTATTAAAGTTGATCGTCAGCCGACACCGGACCCGAAGAGTCAGCAAGAAATGCATATATTTGGAAACTCAGCTAAACAGAATGGAATTGTCAGCAGATTGCAATGAAATTGGAAATAGCTCGTCTGAATACAAAAGAAATCCTGGATGAAATGTCAGTATAAAGTTTGCATTAACGTGCACTCCTCGCAACAGTATGGAAGTCTCAGCCGACTGTATTCAAATTGGGGGATATCTGATCATGTTATGGAGTGTCAAGTCTCCCTCAGTGTGCACTCCTCATAGCAGGAATGATCAAATCAGCAAGAAGATAAATTGTGTGCAAGGTTGATAGAATATTATCAAAGGTATGGCTCAGATACAAGTTTAATTTTTCGTTGAGGATGATTTTGGAACCCGATGTACCCGGAAGTAAGCAAAAATATGGCATGTACTCAGAAAGGAGGATAGTCCTGCAAAACCCCGTTTCATACAAGAAATCAATAACAAAAATATTAAGATGGTTATATATGTGGAAATCAGTCCGTATATCACAATAAGAAGCTTCTGGTGTAAGCAACCCAATTTTCCCTCACAAGATACCCGAGAAGCTTCCAAGGCAAGATTCATCTATCTTCCTCAGTATGATACATGGATGATTTCCCGTACAAGGTACTTTGACTTCTTTAGTAAGCAACCGCAAAAGCTTCCGGCATAAGGTACCGAGTCTTTCCCCAGCAAAGTATTTAAGGGGGTAAGCTTCTGAAGCACGATACCCAGTCTTCTTCAGCAAGCTGTCCGATGAAAGTTTCGAGCACAAGCCCACCAATCTTCCTCAGTAAGACACTGGTACAAGGTAGTACGCTGTGAATTGATAGCATATGGCAGTGAATCCCAAGAATCAGATCCGCAACATTTTGGTCAGAAGCAAGAATCAGTCAGAATACACGTCTGTCTCAGGAATCAGATTCTCATATATATGCGGTGAGCATACCACCAAGATCTCACAAGTCACTCGGATGAGGATCTGACAACCACGTGAGGATGGTTAAGAGAAGAAAGCCAGTATACACCACAGTGTGACAAAGGATTATGAGGATTGACGACATCAATGAGCTGAATACAAGTACCTGTGAACCTGGAAAATGATCTTGATGAGCCCTTGTTCCCTTTTTTTCTCCAATGACGGCACCACGCCTGTGATCTAAGCTGTTTTAGCTATCCGGGGTGGATGCCGATTTTTATTTCTCTCTTCAACGACTGTCATGAGTTCTGAGCTGCTTTTCGGCCGTCTCGTACAGCTGTTGAGTTTCTTTTTGTGACAGTAGCCCTATAGCTACTTTTTCGCTATTTTAGGGAGCTGCCACCTTCTTCTTATCAACCCGGTCTCCTGTTCTGAGCTGCTTTTCGGCCGTCTTGAGCCGTGGTTGAGGTATTTCAGTAATGTCCCAGATCTGAGTTGTAAAGACCGTTCTGGTGGCTACTGATTTATTTGCCAATTTCTTGCAAAGGTTCGGATGATCATTTTCCTGCGGTCAGAACTTGAGGGGTGTTGAACCTGCCATTTAATGGGGTACCCTGTCAGAAAAATGAGGATAAGCTACGATTGCCGAAAAATTGCACCGACAGTACCTATGGTGATATGAAGGAGCAATATGACCCAGCTCTTTCAGCCAAGGATCTAGACCAAGAAAAACAATAATAAAGGAGCAAGACCAGTGATGCATACCAAAGATTTGGTACGGATCCGATACTCAAGATAGTGGAACCAGTTAAGATGATTCAGAAACTTTCGCGATAAGCCAGAATCTGTCAGGAAAGCGGATATGACCCAACTCACTGTTTGGGACCCGAAGGACCAAGAAAGGTAAGATCTGTCAGAATATGGATATATTAAAGCAAACCACCCCAGGGCCAGTCAGATAAAAATTTAGTGGGAACAAAAATAAGAAAAAGGATACCTGAGTTGGAAACGGTTTCCTTAAGTCAGTATCTTCATACTTGTTCCCTCAGCAACCAACTATCGAGGACGAGATTTCTTTAAGGGGGTGAGGTTTGTGATAGACTGATTTTTGGCCCTTTCTTTTTCTTATGTTTTTCTGAGGTTTTTGTGTGAGATTTCCTTTTTCCGTGGCTATGTGGTCTGGAAACTGACGAAGATGACCTCTTCTTTGTTTCCAGAGTGGCTTGTCATTCCCAAATCCCTCCCTAGACCCTGTCATTTTCATCCTAGCGCAAATCCCAATATTCTTTTCGTTGGGAATATTCCTTTTCTATTAAAGGAATAACTCAAATTGCCCTAGGTTGTGAAGCAACCTTTATTTCCATCACTCCTAAAATTCCAAAATAATTCTCATAAATTTTTTGGGTCATATCTTTCTCAAATATGGCAAAATATTTCATTTGTCATGTTTATCATCATGCTCAAATAATTCATTTCCTATTCTGCCCTAAATGGCACATTGTGAAGCAAGTGCTATTTTCCTTTTCCCAATTGACCTCAAACTCCGTGGACACCTTTTACTGTCCATATCTTTGCCACATGCCAAAATGCAACCTCATTTGCCTAGTAATTATTTAAGTATGATTTTCCAAAGTTTCTATCCAGAAAGAAGCTTTGTGAAGGAGGTGCAAGCTAGGAATATCCAAATGAGTTGCCATTTTGCATGATCCCTCATATAATCATATAATAGCCCTCCACCAAAGTAGAGCTCATTTCATTCCTCCATGTGAGCTCATCTTCAATTCTTTGATTCTGTCCAAAAGTTCAGTTTGTGAAGCAAGTATATTTTATCTTGCTCCATTATGGCTGCAAATTTTTTTAGGCCTTCTATTATCCATATAACCTACCTCCACCCATTTTGGGAATGGTTCATTGAGCCAATATTTCTCTAGAATTTTGCCAAGTTTCTGGACAGAAATGATGTTTGTAAAGCAAGTACCATTTTGGATGGTCCATTTGGTATGAGCTTTTTACATCATCTTTATATGTTCATATCATGAGGATTTGCCAAGTTACATCACATTCCATAACTCCATGTGAGTGCATCATCCAAATCAAGTTTCTGGACCAAAAATGCAGTTGCAAAGCAACCTATTATTTATTGGTCCATTTCTTCTCTAAACCTCCATGATTGTACTTCTTCCTTAGATAAACCTTCTAGACAACTCCATTTCTCCCAATCAAGTTTCTGTGGATCACCAGTGCACGGCCAAGTTTACTGCAGTAAACTTCAGAGGTTAATTACCATTCAACCAGAGCTCTTTTCATCGTTCTACCACCTCAGTTGTAACCTCCCCTGGAAGGACTTACCACTAGACAACAAGTTCTAGCCCTTCTCCCCCGCTACATGCCGGTGCACGCGGTGACCGCGAAAATGGCATGCCTGTGCACGCGCTCTGTGTGCAGTGGCCGCGTCCAGTTACTGTTTGTGCTGGACCCCCTCCTCCTCTCGTCGCCTTCGCGCGCGTGAGCGTGTCCAGCAGCTGGCCCGCGTCATCGCCGTTCCCCTGGACCCCTCTCCCCCACCGTCCGCTTCCTCACCGACGCCCACCGACGCTTGCCGCCGAGCGCCCACGGGCGCACTGTGGCCGACCGAGCTTTAATGGCGCTTGGCTTCTTCCTCTGCTTCTCCTTTGGCCTCCTCCTCCCCGTGAGCTCTCCTCTGTGCCTCCCTCGTCGCCTGCCTCCGAGCCCATGCGCGCGCACAGGCATCCCCGGCGCCGGCCACGCGTCCGCGGCGACGACAGCTCGGCACCTTGCCCCGCGCCTATAAATGGCCCTCCCCGAGCACGTAGAGCACAACACCAGCCTCACACCACCTCCAGCAACCTCCCCGACCTCTCCCTCGAGCTCCAGAGCCCCTCCCCACCTCTCTCTGCTGCCATGGCCGCCGCAAGTCTCGGCTTAAATTCGAGTGGCGCCGAGCCCAACCCCTCCTACTTCCACCTCCAGTAGCCCCCCTCCACCTTGGCGCGCCTCTCCATCTACTCTTATCATCGCCGGAGTGCCGTATCCCGAGTTCCACCTCTGCCCGAAGCCGCCGTCCGCCGCGACTGCTGTCCCGCTTGTCCGAGCGCTCCCCGGAGTCCGGGCTGTATCCCATGTGAAGCGCGGCGTCTCCCTGATCATCCCGGTGGCCGGAGCGCTGCCCGAGGTGGCCTGTGGCGCCAGAACGGCCGCCGGCGTCGAGCTCCTCCCTCTGCTCCACGGGCGGCGTCGGGAAGGAGAAGAAGGCCCCGACCCCTCCCTGCCAGCTGGCCGGTGGGCCTCGCCGTCCCACCCGTCAGCCGCACACCCCGCTGACCCCACCACCGCTGAGGTGGATAAGTGGAAGCGGTATCCCAGAAATACATTTTCTTGCGATGAAAGCGTACTCTGGTTTTCTGCGGTAAGGAATACGCTTTCACTTCACTGAAAGCGTATTCTCTGGATTGTGTGTTCTGTTTTTCCAGCCAAGGGCCTGTTTATGATGATTTCTTTACATATAGGTCCCTCACAGAAAAACCTCTATATCTTTTTGACCACAACTCCAAATGAGGTGAATCCAAAGCCCACTTCTTCGTTTCATCGAGCCCGTTCTGTTGGTATCATTTTCACCATGTGTTCACATTTTTAAAATGACCATTTTTCCCTTGCCCTTAATCAGCCCCCTCCGAGAGAGATCTGCTTCCCGCGTTTCTTTCCGCAAGCTTCTCGCACTTTGTCCCGGTGATTTCTTCCACCCCAGGCAAGCCACAATACCCACTTGCATGATAGTCATGCAGTAGCCATGTTTTTCAACTTGAATATTTATTAAATGTTTGCTTGTTTAAACTATGGTTATCGTCGTTTCGGTAATGCTTCTGGGTTAGTGCTTACTTTCTTGCTATGTTGTTATGCACCTGGGTATCATGCCCTGCTAGTTGCTAGTATTCCTTTCATATGCTTACTCTTGCTAGTCGTACATGTTGATGTTGATGATGGCCTTCGGTGCATGACTAACGTTTGTTCCGAGCGTCGTCGTTATGCATGTCCATTTGCATCCAATTGGTTAAATGATTGCATGGTAGCATTGTTGATATGTCTTGCATGATATTTATTGTTGATGCTAGTGGTCATGCTAGGTTTCTATGAGTAGTGTTGTACTTGTGATATTCATGCTCGTCATTATACTATGCTCAGTTGGATATGATTCATTGTTGATATGGTGGATAGTTATGTTGTACCCTCATGATTACGTTGATATCATGTTCATGCGTTGTAATTGCATCATGTTATTTTATCATGGCTCAGCATATTGCATTCAAGTTTAACCGGATTAAAGTGAACTTGAACAACTGTTGGCTGAGTCATGGTGCCACCATATCGAGCTGACCAGTGCAACCACACTTACCTTTATGGAAAGGTCCTAACTGGGTCTATTGTCATGCCTCTCGCGGTGCCTCCAACGAGGGAAGGTTATGGGCGTGCATACCCTGGCCCGGTAAGCAGACATAACCTTGTGTGCCCGTTGTTGTTGTTATGGATCCAGTCCCCGTCAGGTACGTTTTGGCCACGACGGCGGTCGTTGTGTCTTTTGTAGACACGGGACCACCCAGGACTAGCCCAGTTGGGAGTGGGTCAGAGTGGCCGGGAGAGTGTCATGGCAGTAGATCGGTTTTGTCGGAACGCCGTTGGTCCACCCGAATGGGAGTGCGAGGCCATGGGTTCCGTAGTGTCGGTACAGTGTGCTAACCTCTGCAGAGTGTATATTAAATCTATCGATAGCCGCGCCTGCGGATAAGGGCCCAGTTCGTAGTCGGTCACACCGTGAGTCAACAGTATTAATAATAATGTGCTTAATAACAACCTCGGTTCGATGATGAGATAAGTTGGTTGTGATCGCCGGAAAGATCACCGTTTGAGACCAAGTGTTGGTCATGGTTGTGATCGCCGGAATGATCACCGTGGTATGAGTTGTTGGATATTCGTGATGTTGTGCGAGAATCGTGGGTAAAGATCAAGCTCCTTGTGGTCATTTAATGATTACTACGGTATTGTTTATAGCAAGCTTGATTTGATTCTGAGATAATCGTATGATGTCCGAGGTTGGTAAGTGATGCATGTGATGGTTACGAAGTAACCCGAGTAGAATAAATAGTGCATATATTGTCGTCATGTTGCATGCTAGTATCGTCAGATTTATATGCTCATCTTGTTCTAGCAGTATTAAGTTCATGTTGTTCATGCCATGTTATCCTGATGATCTTATGATAATTCCTGCTTAACCTGTAATTGCCATGTTGTTGTTTGTCTTGAACTAGCAGAGTGGCCCGCTCGATGCGCGGGCTAGAACTTTATAAAGTTGAATGGTGAAATTATATTACTTGATTTATATAAAGGAAAAATTATAAAAAAATGTGAGACATTTTTTAATATAACACTTTGCGAACATAGTTTTTTATTCTACATGTTTGGGTTTTTTATTGATATATAAATATACGTGATAGCCCTTGGTCATTCACTTGTTAATTATGCATGTACTAAATTTTGTTTATGACCGATCTGTTCTTCAAATTATATTTGTACGATCGCAGGGAGTACTATTATTTTTAGAAATTGTCCTAAGAGAGAGTTAGTACTTTCTAAAAGAGATAGATATTTCTACTTTTGGAAATTATAATGGTACAATTGTTTGTAAATTAAATTCCTTAATAAGTCTATTATAACGAACAAACAATATGCATCGTTGAGAATTTTATATAAATACAATGGTATAATTCTTTGTAACATTAACTTCCTTAATAAGTCTATTATAACAAACAAAAAATATGTATGTTTGAAGACAAATTACTTTAAAAGAATTATGAAGTCATTTCTGTATCTTGATTACCAATATGCACGAATATTTAGATTGGTCACCTTAAATATTATCATTAGTTTTTTCATATAAATTATTTGCATTATATAGATTTTATTGTTTTGTACTAACATATGCCTAGATAAACTAATGGTCAAATATGCATATGTATAGCAAACTGAGCCTAACTCTGGTGGTTAGGTCTTTTGTGGTGGAACCAGCCCAACAGGGTCAAGTCCTTGACTTGGCACCAGTGCTCACGTTTTCCTGTATTTATTCCAGGCTTTCGGCAATGTTCGTTCAGCAAAGGAGAAATTCCCATTGACTGTGGAAGTTCCCGTGGTGAGTTCGTAAATCTGAAGTTGATTTGTCGGTTCAGTCTCTTGAAGGTGCTCATTGCGGTAGGGTGTGCGTGTGTGCGTTCACAGGGGTGAGATTATGTGCCTATATATGAGCGTCTGTGTCTGTATTGTGTTAAAAAATAATGCATATGTATATTAGATAAAGTTTACATACTTGAAACATCATCTATTTACGAATTGAGCGAGTAATATTTGTGATACAAATTTTAAGGAGAGATAGCATCTTAATCTTTAGTAGTACTATTTTGCTCAAAAATATACTAACTAAGAGCACGCACATTATAAGTCACGGAAATTTTTATTTCTAACTTCAATTAAATACGGCGGTTATGACGACATAGTGTAAGATTATAATATTATGGTGAAAATTATATAAAATTTTAACCCAGTACTTATATTGCATATAAATATTTACATGACATTCTTAATTAAATAATAAAAGGAATTGATTTATGACGTGAATAAAAGAAAAGAATCCCTCCATGGTCGATGGTTGGTCAAATAAAATGTTGTTTTCCTTATCTGAGTCTTCTTTTTCTTATTTACTCACATGTTCAAAAATGCATGACATTCCAGAAATGGTTACCATCACCAAAATATAACTTTGATTGCTATTTTGTATATGAATATATTGTTAAAAATAAATTTCTTCACATTACATTCATGTTTCAGAAAATAGAATTATATTATTTTGGTTTGACAGTTTAATGCACCCATAATTTTATAGTGACACACGTTCGTGGTTGTTATCGATGATCAAACACACTTATCACATGTAGTATTGATTTTATAAATTCCTTCCACTCTCTCATCGCTCTTTGATCCACACATCCTATGTACACTCTCACATGTATTTGTTGTGTGGTGTGGCAGGATCACTACACTTGCTTGGATAACATATTTCCAACATTTTTTTTATTAATTAGTCGTTCATTTCACTACATGTATTCGCCCTCGAAATCATTTTCTATTAGCTATGAGGTTCCAAAATCTTTCACATTTGGTCAACAATGCTCCTTAGTAGAACCGGGTAGTGCTTTTGGATTGTCAACGAATGCACATTACCGCTGGTTTCCTATATTTGCTACCAAATATAATTATCTCATTTGCCAAGGGTGACAACTTGTATTGTTGTATACTTGGATGCGTAATCCAGTTTGAATCAATCACAAGTTTGAAGCTGATACTCGCCAATACTGCATCGGCATCTTCTCCACACTTTGTCTAACCACATGTCTGACCACCAGTGTCTTATTCTAACGCCGTGTTCTGTGCTTACCGCACACCTCCCTGCTATCATCACGCTGAGCCTCTGTTGTTCTGGTCTAGTATCCTGGGTAGCTAGCCCACACATTCTAGGTCTTAAACCAACCTTTCAAGTAGAACAAAGATTGTATTAACCCATCATTAGTTATGGACACAAAATACTCCCGGTATCTTGGCATTGCCGTTGTACATGGACGGGTAGATTGCTTGCTAGGAAGTACACCCCGATAATACTCCATGCAGTACATGTGTTTATTAATTTGTACCAGTGGTGCTTCACGATCATACGGTCATAGCCAATGGCTCTCCCATCCCATGATCTGCTTCATAGATCCAGAGTCGTGCGAAGACGAATACTCAATTAAATTTTATAATTATGTGTCATAATCACTTATGTTTTGCAGTTCAAGTGGGAGTCCAAATCAATGGTGAGGATCTTTTATGAAGAAAATACTTTTGTTGTAAGATTTTGAAGAAAAGAATTGGCCATGTCATATTATCCTAATGTCTTGATTAGTCACAAACCATGTATATTATCTCTTATACTTCGTTTCATCTAGGTGATCCAGATGCTTAATTTGCAGTTTCACCGAGCATGAATGGCTACATAGTACGTTGCTAAACTCTACAGTTATCTTTGTGTAAATTTTGTCTCATTGTATTTTTGGTTTGCCCAAGTAAGTACAGACAAGGAGCAAGTACGTACAAGGTTGTATGTCTCTCAACTATTTTTGTTTTTCGAAACGAAGGCAAAAGAATTGCCTCATCGATTAATTAAGAAGAAGAGAATTGCCCAATTAATTTACGGAAAACCGGGCGAAAACCGATACAAACAAACTCACTCAACACGAAGCACCACGGTCACATAGATGGCCCGCCAAGTGCTCCCAACACCCAACAAGCACAACCCTCAACACTTCTACAATGCAACGGAACCCGGGGTGAGAAAACGGCAATGATGACTCAAAATACCAAGGCCACGCCGACAACACGAGAAACCGAGCACATCCATCATGACATCATGGATGCCTTCCCTCTCGCATCGTCAACCATAGGAATCTCCAGCTGCTCACTTGACAAAGGTGAATCTTGACCCTCGCTCGAGGTCGTCGACGTGTCCACCTTCATATGATCCACTGACAAACTCAGACATAGCTCCCTAAGCTCGGGCATGACCTGCAGTACCGGAGCCACAAGCATGGCAATGGACTCGCCCTTAGTGGAAGACAACATAGGATGGGAGGTAGGCATCGAGGATGAATTCTCTCCAACACGAGGGGAGAAGGAGCCATATAACTCCGCCCCCCTCTCCTCGGCGGAGCAAACACCGGCCGCACAAGGAGAGTGCGGCGTCAGAGAGGTCTGCAACATAGCCGGTGCAAGGGAGAGTCTACTCAGAGCAGCCTCCGCTCGCTCTAAAAAGCACCCAACACGCGCCAGACAACCTTGCAGCAACGCAGTCTGATCAGCCAAAGCGGACTGCAACATCAGCTCCGACGAGGTTGGTGAGCCAACGATACCAGAGACGACAGACGCCCAAGACCCACGATGAAGCGCCTTGGATGGGAGTGCGGATCTCATCGGACCCTCACATGAAGCAAGAGCAGGACGATGCACGATGTCGAGCTGCGACACGAGCGGCACATCATTGCATGGCAGTGAGCTTAGAGGACGCCATGGGTTGCAACATCCACGCGCACGATGACCGTTCTCCAAACAACGGGAGCACCGCAACGGCTCTTTGCAAACAGCCACGCGATGACCATGAGCGAAGCATCTGTAACATCTACAGCGAAGCCAAGCAGGGATGGGACGAGGAGCCATTGTCGAGGAAGGCGATGAAGTTGGACGACGCGGGCCGCGCCGTGGTAGCACCTCCTGCCAACCCTCATTTGTGTCTGCGTCATGCCCCACGCACATCCCTCCAGAAATCGAGGGCCTTGGTGGCAGCCTGCGGTGTCTGGGGAGCCAACTCCTCTTCGTGATCTTCATCTTCATCGTCGTCAGCAGCGGAGGCCCACAACACCGCCCGTGGAGGCAGCGTCACGGCCATTTCCTCTTCACAGCCTACGTCGTCCCCATTGACAGAGGCAACAGGGGCCGGCAGCAACACATCCGAGGCGGCATCGACAAGGACAGGGGAGCCAGGCGTCGGGGCCGAAGCAGTTGTCGACACAGGCTCCGAACAGGGCGTGCACGCAGCCTTAAGACCCCCGTCCTCCCTCCTGAACCTGGAAGCTGGGGGCAGCGGTCGAGGGAGAACACCGGCGACCGGGGTAGTGCCTGCAGCCTGAGCGCACGACGCAGACGGCGCAAGGATGACGGGTGCAGCAGCCGGAGACGCCGATGGAGTGGTGACCGCCGCGGAGGCTCGGGCGAGCAGCATTGCCGGGCGAACCGAGAGACGGGGCGCCGCTGAGACTGACGTGGGAGAGATCTTCGCGGGGTACCCGGATCCGGTTACGGCGGCCGCAACGGAGGACGGAGGCCGGAGATCCGGGCGACGGCGGCGCCCGCCCAGCCGCTACTTGCGCGGACGCGAGAGCGCCATCCCTTCCCAACGCATGACGCCGAGCCGAGCCGAGCCTAGCAGAAGAGAGAGGGCGAGCAGGGGACTCCGGATCTGGCCTGGGCAGCTGCACAGCTAGCCGGAGATGGGAGATCGAGGCGCCGCCGCCGGGGGCGCTCACCCGACGCGGGAGCTGTCGCGGGAGCTCATCTCTTGGGATTGTAAAATTCAGTCGTAAACTATGTCTCTCAACTATGATCCATAGAATTAGGCGCAGGTCGTCGTCTAATTATTTTTCATGCTCAAGCAATGTAATCATGCAAAAAACAGTACGTATCTTGTTTGTATAATATGTGGCCAACCTGGAAACTTCCACCGTATAGCTGCTGCTGCTCCTTCTTATTAAGTTTCTTCATCGTACATCCCATGTTCCAAAAATTATTTTTGAAAACCTGCCGCTGGCCTTTTTTATGGCGTGAGCAGAATTAAGAGATCTCTCTGGAACCGCAGAATTAAGAGATCTCTCTGGAACTACAGAATTAAGATTTTTTAACTTTACCCTAAATTAAGTACGTACAGTGTTGCATGTCTCTCAACAACCATGAATAGAGCTGACATGCCATCCTATAGTTCTTTTTCCATTTTCAAGCAATGTTCTCACAGAAAAATAGTACTGGTATGTATCTTGTTTGTGAAACATGTAGCCCAACATGGAAACTTCCCTCATAGCTGCCGCTGCTCCTCTTGCTAAAAAAAGCTGCTGCTGCTCCTTTTCAACTTGCTTGATCGCACCTGCCGCCCGTTGTTTTTTACCTGCGGCTCACCGAAAAAAAAAAAGTTTACCTACGGCCAGTCTTTTTTTGTGACGTGACCAGATTTAAGAGATCTCCTTTGATACGTGGTATTAAGTTTTTTTTTACTTTACCTGTCCCTTATTCTTTTTCTGTGACGTGGGCAGATTTAATTGATCTCTTTTGATTGGCCTAACTAAGAGATCTAGTCCAAGACGTTCCATAGACCTATAGACATGGTATGGGTCCAGATTTACTTATAAAGATCTAAGGGTCATGTTTTGTTGATTAATAGAGGGTCCACCGTATCAATGATCGGATATTTCTGATTATTGTGGTAATTTCTAGCATATTTATCTTTTTCTGGTTAACCCGTCAATTACTTTTTATATATAAATAGATGCTTCTGGTTATTGTGAGCTTGCAAGTACATTCAATATACTGACCTGGCGTGTCATGCCAGTTTGCAGGTTGTGCCTGGATTTGCTTGTTTGGTGTGGTTCCTGTGTGCGCGATCTAGGATAAGCGTTCCAGCCAGAGTCCCTGCGGATTGAAGTCCATCATCGCCGTTCGTTGTTCCGCTGCCAGTAGTTGTTCCGCTGCTTCGAGTTGTTATGCTGCTTGTATAGAGCAACCGTGGTTGGCGTAGTGTCGCCGTGCCGATGTTATTCATTCTAATATCGGAACCCTTGTGTTCATATTCGTGTTGTAATAGAGAGCTGGGTTGTTCTATGCTAAACAGTGCCGTATTCCAGAAGACTTCACCTCGATCTCTGGGCTGGAATATGGGGCATTCCGGTTTTCTCTGAGCCGGGATGCCACAGCGATGGCCGGGACGAGGTGGGGGGCGAGCCCGCCGGCCGCGCCTCGTCCGGCTACGGTGGCTCTTCCCCTGGCGACAGTTCCAGCAGCGGCAGCTTTGACCAGCCACCGCGCCCGCTTCGAAGGCGGTAGCGAGTCGTCTCGCCGCCGCGCATTGGTGAAGCGCGAGGAGGGGTCCGACTAGACCCAGGACGTCGCCAAGGCCCTGCCTCCGTCGGCTGTTGTAGGGGCGAGCGCCGCTTTTGTTATGTTCCTCTTTGTCTTCCTGCATCAATATGAAACCAGCATGGGCCCGGAGGGGCGTGTATCGAACCATAACTTATTAACCATTATGCTACGCTTGTTGTTTCAGTGTCGTGTTGCTATTCTGCGCAAAGATAACTTAGCCTGGTGCATTCGGGGCGCCCTCCTCCTTACGAGGCGTTTATTTCCTTGTGTCCATCTTGACCGAGTGGTCTGCGACTGCCCAGGAAATGCAAGAAATTCGTTAGGGAGTTCACTAGGAGATTTGTCGTTCACCCAAGCCTTGACCTGGCGCTTTGTATCGCGGTACCCGAGGGGCACGGACTAGGAGAGATGCGCCAGCTTCTGGGCTCGAACGAGGGTGGCTCGCGAGAAGGCAGAGAGAAGAAAAACACCCGCGAGGGCACCTGCCTAGCCCCCTCGCGAGATATGCGAGAGAGAGAACACGAGCGAACCAGAGTCAGAAAAAGCGGTAAGAGGCGAGGGAATCGAATCAGCAAGGAACACCAGAAGCAAACTTCGATTAAGGAAAAAGCAAGCCAACTACGGAAAGCAAATGAAAAGCCGCGTCCGGCACCTAGTCTAGTCTTCAAGTCTTCTCACCAGCGCGGAGCTAAGTGCTGCCACTAGGCGTGGGAGGGAGCCCCAGGGCCTGAGGCCGGCGCTCCTGAGACTCCGGGGCGAGTACATCCCCACTCATTATTACGTAGAGTGTCACGGGCGGCGATTCTTCACATGCACCGGGCCTTCTTCACAGGCTCTGGGCCTTTCTTCACAGGCTCTGGGCCTTGCTTCATGGGTAGAACTTCCGGAGGTGCTGGATGTTCCAGGCATTCTGGATGGGTATCCCTTCCTGTGTCTCCAGGCGCACGGCGCCAGGCCTGGAGATGTGGTCGACCTTGAACGGGCCCTCCCACATGGGTTAAAGCTTATGCAGCCCTTCCCTGGAGAGGACCCGCCTCAGGATGAGGTCACCCGTCTCGAGCGTCCTGGAGCGGATGTTGTGGCAGTGGTATCGCCGCAGCGCTTGCTGGTACCTTGCCGCCCTCAGTGCGGCTTCGCGACGTCGTTCCTCCCCCAGCACGAGGTCCATCCCCCGCGTGGCGTCCTGCTGCATTTCATCGAACGCCAGGACCCGTGCGGAGCGATGCTTGACCTCGTGAGGGAGGACTGTTTCAGCTCTGTAGACAAGGAAGAATGGGGTCTCACCCGTTGGCTTGGTGGCGGTGGTGCGGATGGACCACAGCACGGACTGGAGCTCGTCGTACCAGCCCCTGTCACAGGCCTCGAGCTTCTTCTTGAAGGTCTTGGTCTTGAGGCCCCTCAGGACCTCCACGTTGGCGCGTTCGGGCTGACCATTGCTCCTGGGATGCGCCACTGAAGCGTAGCAAATCTGCGTTCCAAGGTTAGCACAGTAGGTTTTGAAGAGGTTACTGGTGAACTACGAACCGTTATCGGTGATGATGCGGTTGGGGACTCCGAAACGGCTCACGATGCCCCTGATGAACTTGATCGCGGATCCGGTTGGGATGGTGCGAACGGCTTCCACTTCCGCCCACTTGGTGAATTTGTCAATGGCGACGTACAGGTAGCGGTAGCCCCCTGGCGCCTGAGGGAAAGGGCCCAAGATGTGCAGCCCCCGGACTGCGAACGGCCACGTGAGTGGTATGGTCTGGAGGCCCTGAGCTGGCTGATGTATCTGCTTGGCGTGGAACTGGCAAGCTTCACAGGACTTCACCAACTCGGCCGCGTCGTTGAGCGCCGTGGGCCAGTAAAATCCACTGCGAAACACCTTGCCGACGAGAGTCCGTGATGACGAGTGGTGTCCGCAGTCCCCTCCGTGTATGTCGACCAGCAACTCCTTTCCTTGGTCACTGGAAATGTAGCGCAGCGAAACATCGTTCGGTCGCTTTCTGTACAACTCTCCGTCCTGGATACAGTATGCCGTGGCTTGCCGGGCCACGCGCTCTGTGTCCTCTTCCTATTCTGGCAGCGTCCCTTGCATCAGGTACTCCTTGAATTCCTTGGTCCAGCATTCCTCCTGGGGCTCGAGCGCCAAGAGCAGGCGAGCTCCTGAGGTCGGGCCACAGGCTGGGGCTCCTGTGGCAGGTGGTTGTGGGAGCTACTCCTGAGGCTGAACCATGCTTGAAAGTGCTGGCGTCACCGACGGCTTGAAGAGCCGCTCCTCGAAGACGCCAGGCTCCTGGGGCTGCCGCTTGGATGCCCTCCTGGCGATGTCATCGGCTTCCTTGTTGGTGCCCCGGGGCACATGCTGCACCTTCAGCGCCATGAACTATTTTTCCATCTTACGCACTTCTGCGAGGTAAGCCTCCATGTGCTCGTCCTTCGGCTCGTATACTTTGTTGGAGAAGTTGACGAGGAGCTACGAGTCGCCCCTGACAACAAGGCGCTTCACCCCCAGAGCTGTTGCGGCCTTCAGGCCAGCTATGAGGCCCTCGTATTCTGCGATGTTGTTGGAGACCTTCTCGCCCTACTGAAAGCAGAGCTGCACGGCGTAGTAGAGCTTGTCCTGAGTGGGCGAGTTGAGTACTGCCCCAGCCCCCGCGCCCTGATGTGCGAAGGCGCCGTCGAAACACATGACCTAGCCGTCCGGCGGCTCACTACCCGGTGAGGTGGACCGGTCTTCGCCTACTTCAAGTGCCGGGGCATCCGTCCATTCCGCCACAAAATCAGCAAGCGTGGCTCCCTTGATGACCCGGGTAGTGCTGAACTCCAACTGGAATGCTTGCAGCTCAATGTTCCATTCAGCGACCCTTCCAGCAGAGTTCGGGCTCCTGAGCACTCTCTCCAACGGGTAGGCAGAGACGACCTTGATGGGGTGGCCCTGAAAGTAGTGCCGCAGCTTGCGCGAGGCCACCAAGAGTGCGAGAAGGAGCTTCTGAGGCATGGGATATCGTGCCCTTGCGTCCCGCAACACCGTACTGACAAAATACACCGGGTGCTCGACAAGGGCTGGCGCGTTGGTGAGGCTTGTGTCTTGCGGGGGCCCTGACGCCTCCTGAGGTGGTGAAACTCCTGATGCCTGGTCGCTTACAGGGGTCTCTGTGACGTCGTCCTGCCGAGCTTGGTCCACTGTCGACGCTGCTGCCGCTACCGCGGCGCCTTCCTGACCTTGCGGCATTTCAGCTGTAGCCTGGCGGAGCGCGCCCTTGGTGTAACACCCCGCATGTAACTTGCCATATTTGTAACTCCGACTCTTGCCATTTCCGGCTATGTGTTATGATTTTCCCTCCGTTGTCGGGTTTTGTCTTTCGTTTTGTATTTTGTCATGTCATGCATTTTCATATCATGTCATCATGTGCATTGCATTTGCATACGTGTTCGTCTCATGCATCCGAGCATTTTCCCCGTTGTCCGTTTTGCAATCCGGCGCTCCTATCTCCTCCGGTGCACCCCTCTTGTTTTCTTTCGTGTGCGTGTGTCAAACTTTCTCGGAATGGACCGAGGCTTGTCAAGTGGTCTTAATATACCACCCGGAGACTACCGGTCAAGTTTCGTTCCATACGGAGGTCGTTTGGTACTCCAACGGTTAACCAGGCATCCGCAAAGTCCATTTGAGTGTCCAGCAAAAACCCCCTCTAAAACCAGCCCAAAACCCACCAAACTCTCTTCTATGCTCTAGGTCGTTCGATCACGATCGTGTGGGCGAAAACCGCACCTCATTTGGAGCCTCCTAGCTCCCTCTACCTGTAAATATGTGGGCATCCCGAAAAACTGAATCGCAGACGAAACCCTAGCTCCTCCCTCCGCGCCGCGCCGGACGCGTCCGCTCCGGCCGGACAACGTCCGCCGCGCCGCCCGGCCACTCG